>NC_140204.1:22016182-22616182 GCF_965226575.1 Pagrus pagrus
CACTTAAGGTCTCTACGTTTGTGGACACCCTGGCACACACTCATAATTGACTTGTGGTTGACTGATGCGGTGATTGTTTTACAGCAGTCCTATACATGATGATTTGGGATTCCAAACTAATGTAGTTAGCAGTCTTATGTTTCACTACTGTATGTTGCTGCAGTTATGTGGCACATCATTAAACTCAGTGATTTATGAAGCTAAATGTAGACCTGAGGCCTGAGCAGTAAAGACAGCCTGGCTCTTGTCAGGTGAAGCCTGCAGTAGAGCCACTCTGTGTGGATTTGTTGGATGGACGTTGGCTTAGGGCCCTGACACACCATGATGACTTCAAAGAATTAGTGCTGACAGAGACGCACTAATGTGCCACCTCACAGCTTGTTAAAAGCAGCACTTAACCTCACCTCAAAGACTCGAGTCAATGGCCAGCTGGCTGCTGACATGCAGTATTCTTCATTTTGTCCCAGTAATATGATCAGGGTTGGCATTCACAAAACCATATTGTCTCCAGCAAGTTGAGTCCTCTGAGAAAATGTTTTCTCTGAGCTGGAGGAGTTACAAATCGCATTCTTGCAGCAGAATTGTCTCCACAGGTGGCTGTTTGACAATGGATTTTGCATACAGTCTCCTATACTATCTCTGACGATGTTGAAATACATGTTCCCGTTTTCTTTCACATATGTTGTGGGGATTGTTTCCTGCTTCAGAAAAATACTTTCATGAGGCCTTTATTTTGTGTTTCTTCTGTCTGTTCACTTTTAATGACTTGATAGAAATTATTATTATTATTGTTATTATTATTTCAGATTATATGAATTTCTGATTTGTATGGATGAAAAAATATTAAATGAAAGAATTTGAAGCGAGTTTTTGTTATATTCCATTTATACCCAGTGTAGTGTCCATATGTTTCCAGTAAGTCCATTAGGTTTGGGACACATAAATCTGGTTGTTTAAGATAAATAATACGTCAACTGCAAAAAGCTAAATAATATTTCCCTTTCAACATATATGGACCCACTGCAGGCCTTCATTAATTTCCTGCTCTAAGGGTTCAACATATAAAGCCAAGAGAAGAGGAGACAGACAACAATCCTTTCTTGAACCTCTCTTCAAGTGAATCCTGTTAAACAGGTTTACATTTACCTTAATCCTTGCTCATGATAAATACTTTTAATTTACCAAATTGCATTTTTATTGAGTCCAAATTTCTTTAGTAACTTGTATAAAATACCCAACTAACACTTTAAAACACTTATCCAGTATCCAAACTAACCAGGGCCATACTTGTACCCTTTTTGAGTATTGTCTATAATATGGAGGGTCCTTCTAATACTATCCAGTGTTTGGCGACTTCTGATAAATTAAGTTTGATATTCATTGATGTTGTCTGGTAAGAAAGTCTCATACCTTTTGCAACTGATTGAGGTAAATAGCATGTAGTCTACATTCAAAAGTGAGATTGATAAAAATTGTTTGGGTAAAATGATGATAATGTTTCCTTGTAGATGAGGGAGCCCTGCCCTCTCAAAGGTTCCAGTTAAGACGGAACAAAAGCAGAGGTGTTGGCTATCTTTTAAGGCCTTATTCCAGAACCCATCACCGCCTGGTCATTTACTGGCCGTTTTATTTTATATTAATCAATCCCACACTAAATCATGCAATGCAGATGTACCGTTACTTACTGTACTGTACTATCCTGTACTGTTAATTTCATTTAATGTGATTGTGGCCAGAACAAAATAGAAGAGGGAATGCTAAATATATTATGGCATGAATGTGGCTAGATGTCAACATAGCAAGTATCTGCCCTTATTGGATGGTGTTGTTTTTTTAAATAACTGACTTGTATTGATCAAACCTGAGTCTGTGTCATGTGTGTTTTATTCATCACTGTTTGTTTTGTCTTCTCCTTCCCAGTCCGAACAGCCCAGTCCAGCCAGTTCCAGCTCCAGTTCAGGATTCGCTCCCACACACCACAAACGACAAGGTAATTATCTGCATCACGAACATAAGTCACAGCTGATCTCATGTTAATTGACTTTTTCTGTCGGTCACATGGAGCATGTAGTTGTTTGGTAGTTTGGTCAGTGTTAGCGACAGAATTTTCATTTTGTTATCTAACCTGTTGGCTCTGAGATCAACCATAACATAGAGCAGGGGTCTCAAGCTGCCGCCCCCTCCCCCTCCCCCTCCCCCTCCCCCTCCCCCTCCAACGGGCCTGCGACCTGATGTCAAAATCTAGACTAGTCACAGGAAATGTAATATGTTCAGTTACCACCGCTGACGTTCACCAAAAATGTGTCTACAGAGCAAAACAGCGGTCTCTTTCGGCATTTGTAGACAGCGGATTCATTTTAAATATGTCTGGGGGCAGTTTTATTCAGTCTGTGGGAGTAATGAACAAGAAGGAATTGTTTGATGGAGAGCTGCAGGTAACGGGCTGCACACCACCAACAGCTGTCTTTCCCTCATTAACATTATCAGGTTGGCTGATATGAGTTTAAATCTGACATATTGCCAGACAGGTGCATTTGCTGTTCGCTATGACAACAAATCCTCTGCGAACGTCTGGTCAGCCAGCTCTTTCCATGCTAAAAGTTAAAGGATAAGTACCGTTTTTTACAACCTGGACCTTATTTCTGGCAAAAGATATGGTCATTTACTCACCCAGATAACTTTGGTGTCATTCGGCGTCGTTCGGACGAAATTAGATCCAGTGTAGCGGCGATATATCCATATAATGGGAGAGACGGGGCAGCGACACACAGCCTCTATATAACGTATTATCTGCCACGAAACTAGTTAATTTCATCAATATTTTGTTACGATATGCTAGCGCTATTAGCCTCTGAGTCCGGGCTCGTCCGTTATCAACATCCGGGGTCAAACTCGCAGCAGCAACTACAGGTAATCAAGGCGCGCTGTCGCGGGTGCGCGCGCAGCTCAGAGACGACATCTTCCAGGTCAGAGGTAGTAGATCAGCCTACAGACCCCGGATGTTGACAATAGACGAGCCCGGACTCAGAGGCTAATAGCGCTAGCATTTCATAACAAAATATTGATGAAATGAACTAGTTTCGTGGCAGATAATGCGTTATATAGAGGCTGTGTGTCGATGCCCCGTTACTCCCATTATATGGATATATCGCCGCTACACTGGATCTAATTTCGTCCGAACGACGCCGAATGACACCAAAGTTATCTGGGTGAGTAAATGACCATATCTTTTGCCAGAAATAAGGTCCAGGTTGTAAAAAACGGTACTTATCCTTTAAATGTGACTCCTGTTGTGCTGCAGTTCTGTTGCTGGCCCCGCTGCTGCGCGGAGTAGACACCTCCAGTCTTAGCGTCTGTCGTCAAACTATTGATTTATTAAAAAGCAAAATGACTGTGGGGCGGTGGTCAATTAAAATAATAAGGGTGGGAAATTAACACCGGCCACTGGCCAAATGCAATAGAATTATGAAGTGGCTGAATGGTGTGGTGAATTTGATGAAGCCACAGTGGTGGGTTAGCAATTTGGAGATTGTAAGACAGAGAGCATTCAATTCAGTTATACAACTGACCTGTCAGGGCAGCAATACGTCTGTGTTGCTGCTAGTCTGTCCAGGGCTTAAAGTACACCGGCGTGGTGCCGGATTTTCGGCATATGACTATTTTAGGAAAAATAAAAGAAATCCGCATGGGATTTGTTTTTGACGCGGTTTAACCAACCATCTTCAGCGCAGCAAAGGGATAGTTCCACCTACCAATGGTATGAGGCCGACCGACAAGCGCTAGCCAATCAGAGGCAGAGTAGGGTGGGTCTTGCCAAGAAATGTGATTGCGGTGTGGTATCCCTGTAAAAATAAAAGCATAGTTCATTAAACCTGGTGAAGATACAGCCTTACTTGAGAGAGGAGTTAAGATGGTGCTGGGCATGGATAGAGGAAAATGGTGTAGATGGGAAGCCATTCAGCACTTGGTGCCACAAATTGGGAGAGCTGGGTGCTTGCTTCTGCAGCGTGTGTTCAAAGAAGCTACTGTACGACAGCAGCCTTGGGAAAGTGTTTGATTGTCATGAATTAGGTGCCAGTCACGAAGCTTCAGTCCATGCACTGTGTTTGCAACCAAGAAATACATGCACACTCATAGCAGCATGATTTGTCATTCACAACTGCTCAGCCACTGGTCAATCTTTGTAAAAAGCTTTCTGAAGACAAAACTGCCTTGACAAAGGGTTAACCCTAACCCTCACTTTGAAGTTACTGCGGTACAGTTGACATTCACATGCATACTGCAGTGCACATACAGAGACATTATACTGTGCAATTCTTCATACAGAGAGTTAAAAATGGATAACCATGAGTAGGAATTAAATGAGTTAATTAAATAAACATTGTTATGTGATTGTATCATTGATTTTTTTTTTTTTTTTTTCAAACCAAGACAAATGTTACACAAAAGTACAATTTTAGAATCCACCAGCCTCTGTAGCTGATGGAAGAAAAATGTAATTTCCAATACTGAATTTAATCTGTGTGAGCCCAACCACAGTGTGACACGGGGATAACTGGCTACCACAGCAAGCCTAATGCAAGGTTTAAATAAGTTATTTATTAGGAAAAAAGATTTGCACTGTCAAAAGCTAATGTGCATACAGATGTTTGCTTCTGTTTGCATTTCTTTTTTAAATATTAAGAAGATTTGCGCTAACTGTTAAAAACTAATCGTATAAAAATGTATACAAACCGCTGTTTGGCATTTTTGTATTATTATGTTAATAATGGAATGAAAATTTTCTGAAATATTGCGCATTCTTGTAGCACTTCACCGCTGTAGTGGCCCTCCTACGAGATGACAAAATCAGCAGTGGCCCCAAGCTAATTTGAGTTTGAGACCCTTGAGTATTATTGCCACTTTAAGGGAAAAGAAAATCAAGAAGGAAGAGAAAGACAATATTATGACTTATCAATTCAGTCAATAGAAGTGACAACTTCCATTTCGCAAAGAAATACACATAACAGTCTACAGTCTAGTCTACATGTATTGTATGAGTCATATAAACTGCAACTTGACTGGTTGGCAAAGTCATACAACAATTGGTGGTAATTCTAGTATTACTACTATACTTAAAGATTTTCGGCTAATATTTAATAGTGACAGGTGAAGAGACGGGCAGGAAATGGGGAGAGAGGATTATTACATTCTCAAAATTCTGACTGGATTTTTAAGATATTTGGATTTCATTCTGATAATGTTTTGTCTCAAACCATTGCTAAAATATTTTTTCAGTGTAACCCACTTACCTAAATCACTTATTTGAAAATGAAAACAAAGGCACTGGCAGTCAGTGGTACTAACCCTAACTACATATTGCAGAGCACCATCCTCATTCAACTTTGACATTTTTTTACTTCTAACACCAGTGAAGGGGTAGAATAATAACTTCATCCTACTGTATGTTAGAAACCTGTTAGACTGTTTATGTTGGTTCCCTTTTGGAATCTGTTGCCACTACAACTCTCAGACTCGAGCAGTGAAAATATAGACTGAATGTTATGATAACTGCTAAAAATGATGTCCCAAACTACAAAAACAGTGAAAGAAAAAGTTGTTTTAAAAGCTGTAGAAGTCTTGAAGTACTGAAAATAGTGCAGAATGTATTGTTTGGTCCAAAGCTTGGGACAGTTTTTGCTTTTTTGTGGCATCTTGTCTTGAGGGTGACCTCTGCTTGTGTGTTTGTAATTTTCTCTGGATGCAGTGGTGGACTTCATCATCAGGAAAAGGGTGGCTATTCCTGCCACCACCCACACAGGTAACAGTTCCTCTGAGACCTGTGAGGCCCCCACACCCTTTTCACATATGCATGGAGAATATCTTTTAAACTTGTCTATATGCATGAAAACTCATGCATCTCTTTGCAATTATGTGGCATCAATGATATGATGCCACTCTCCAGAGCACCCATCACTGCTGATCCAGCAACATGTGTGTATATATGTCTTCTTGCACCCTATGATGTCTTGGTAAAGGAACGCACAATTATATCTTTATTATACCCCCATTGTTGTCCAAAAACTATTAAAAACACATCAGTGAGTCACACTGTTGCACTGGGTGACATATTCCTACCGTGTGTGTGTTTGTGTGTGTGTGTGTGTGTGTGTGTGTGTGTGTGTGTGTGTGTGTGTGTGTGTGTGTGTGTGTGTGTGTGTGTGTGTGTGTGTGTGTGTGTGTGTGTGTGTGTGTGTGTGTGTGTGTTCATGGTAATGAACACACACACACAGTAGTTTATTTTGTCTCAACCCCACAGGACAGTGTATGTGGGAGTGTGCAAGGAATGTGGAATAATCCACCACTGAAAATAGTCCCCAACAAACGCAGTTTCCTCAAAACTGCAGTGAGCAGTTGTTTTATGAAACTATATATTTTTGTCTGATACATGTATTTATTTTGTTAAGACTTACCTCATCAGTAGGAACATGTTGGTTCAGAGCTGAGAGCTGCAGGCCAGTTAGGAAGGTGAGAGACGGACTAACACATTGTTGGCTTCGGTCTTTCTGTGGAATTTGTGGACAAAAAGAAAAATATAGAATAACTGCGTCCTTGTCCTTTAAAACCAAACCAGCAGCGGTTCTGCAGCCACAAGCTCCACTGGACCATCCCATCATCCCTCCACCTCACATCATGATTTGCTGCCTTGTTGTTGTTGATTTTTTGTATTCAACAACGAAAGTATTCAAATCCCTAATTTTGTTATGTTGCAGCCTTATACTAAAATTATTATATACTTAAATTATTTTTTCCCCTCATCAGTCTAAAAACTTTAATATCACATTGACATAAGTATTCAGACCCCTCACTCAGTACTTAGTTGAAGCACATTTGGCAGCAATTACAGTAGCAAGTCTTCTTGGGTATGACGCCACAAGCTTTGCACACCTGGATTTGGGGATTTTCTGCCATTCTTCTCTGCAGGTCCTCTCAAGCTCTGTCAGATTGGATGGGGATCGTCGGTGGACAGCCATTTTCAGGTCTTTCTAGAGATGTTTGATTGTGTTCAAGTCAGGGCTCTGGCTGGGCCACTCAAGGACATTCACAGAGTTGTCCCTAAGTCACTCCTGCGTTGTCTTGGCTGTGTGCTGAGGGTCATTGTCTTGTTGGAAGGTGAACCTTTGGCCAAGACTGAGGTACTGAGTGCTCGGGACCAGGTTTTCTTCAAGGATATCGCTGTACTTTGCTCCATTCAGCTTTCCCTCAACCCTGACCAGTCGCCCAGTCCCTGCAGATAAACACCCCCAAAGCATGATGCTGCCATGACCCTTAGAATTGAGGCCAAACAGTTCAATCTTGGTTTCATCAGACCTGAGTATCTTGTTTCTCAGTGTGAGTGTCCTTTAGGGGCTTTTTTGCAAACATTCACTGAGGAGAGGCTTCCATCTGGCCATTCTGCCATAAAGCCAGATCGGTGGAGTGTTGTAATGATGGTTCTCCTTCTGGAAGTTTCTCCAATCTCCACACAGGATCTCTGGAGCCCAGCCAGAGTGACCATTTGGTTCTTGGTCACCTCTCTTACCAAGGCCCTTCTCCCCCAATTGCTCAGTTTTGCCGAGTGGCCAGCTCTTGGAAGAGTCCTGGTTGTTCCAGACTTCTTCCATTTAAGAAATATGGTGGCCACTGTGCTTTTGGGGACCTCGACACAATCCTGTCTCTGGGCTCTGCAGGCAGTTCCTTCGACCTCATGGCTTGGTTTTTGCTCTGATATGCATTGTCAGCTGTGAGACCTTATAAAGGCAGGTGTGTGCCTTTCCAAATTATGTCCAATCACTTAAACTTACCACAGGTGGACCCCAGTCAAGGTGGAGAAACATCTCAAAGATGATCAAGAGAAAGGGGAGCCACCTGAGCTAAATTTCAAGTGCCAAAGCAAAGGGTCTGAATACTTATGTCAATGTGATATGTCAGTTTTTCTTTTTTAATACATTTGCAAAAATTTCTAAAATTCTGTTTCCGCGTTTTCATTACGGTGTACTGAGTGTAGATTGATGAGGGGGAAAAAATAATTTAAATGATTTTAGCATAAGGCTGCAACATAAAATGTGAAAAAAGTGAAGGGGTCTGAATACTTTCTGAATGAACCTCAATTCTACTCTGGTCTCATGTGTTCTGTCACACTGACTCACAGTGCTGGGCCCGTTGCAGTCAGTCATGCAGGACTTGCACTCAGACGACAATGATGAAGATTCAGAGGACGACGATGACAATGACATGGATTCCGACATGGAGCGACCAGCACACACACATCTCACACACCATCAACGCAGGTAAGTAATTTGTCACAACAGGCCAGGTTGTTGATTGACCTGTTTGAAACTGTACTCACAGACACAGATAGACTTTTGTCAAGGTTGTTGGTGATTTTCTGTATAACCTCTCAGTTAAGTGGATCTTGGCTTGTTCTCACAAGCAGGATGGTGAGCTTGCAGTCAAAAGCAAGTCTGGGTCTGGCGCAGGGCTCTGATTAGCCCATTGTGTGCAAGACTCCAGTTAGATCTTGTCTGAATTTCCACTTTACCCTCAGTTTACTTCACTGTACCCCGGCTGAGTGCCTGTAAATATGCTTTCAGGTTGGCTATACCCCTGCAGTAAAGGCAGCATTATTAATTATAGTATAGACGTGTCAATCAGTTGGCATTGTGTAGACTGACATGATGGTTTAAACCACTGTGCTGCTTACACCAAGGCACTGTAATCTGGCACTTTCAAAGCTGCACAAGTTTATATTGCTATACTCACAATGGATGAACTGACTATGTAATGTGAAAGATGTCGTTTTCAGTGATGAACCTACAGAGAATTATCACCAAATGTCCCACAATTAATGGAGCTTTTCTGCCTCGTGTAGCCAATTTTATGGTTACAAACTGACATTTGAAACATTAAGCAGCTAAAGAGGCAGATATTTTTTCTCAGGAGGGGTGTGGAGACCAAAACGGAACTAAAAGAAGAGTGAATATTTGATTTACATTCATTGGGTGAACACGACTCCAAATAAATGCCAATGGCACTCTGTGTCTGCAGGGTGCGTTTGCTAACTGATATTAGCCATATCAGCATTACAACGATAAAATATGTCAGATGTTGTGTTTACAGCTTGTTCTTCTGCCCTCACGTGGTAAAACAAGAATGAATTCAACTTTAATTACTGGGATAACCAAAAACTAACCTTAACTGAAGAGTTTGTTCTTTTCTCCTGTTTCTACTCAGGGTCAGTTTAAGTGATGGCAGTGAAAGTGACAGCTCCTCACCCTCACCCCCATCCCGCAACGAAGCCCCACCCTTATTAAAGACTACTAATAACCAGGTAAGATTATTATATTATATCAGATATCAGGTATTTTGTCTGTGCAATTTAATGTACAACAAGAACCGAGGTGTGAATGTATTTAGCTCCAAGTCATTCAGAGTGACCGTGACTCCATGTGTTTCCCCTGCCCTCTGTCAGATACTGGAAGTGAAGAGTCCAACCAAGCAGAGCAAGCAGAGCAAGCAGGACAAGAACAAAAGCCTAGACTGTGACAAGGTACAGGCTGCTTTTTTGTTTTAAAAAAAAGTATAATAGAACATGTCTCTGATGCTGTTTGGCTTTTGAAATACCAAAATACTTATTTACATGTTTGTTTTAGTTCACATTTCTGTTCTGGAAATGTATGCAAATTAGTGCATTTTTAACTAGATAATGCCTCATATGTATATGTAAGCATATGATTTCAGAAAACTTGTAATACAAAAAATACTTGTCTAAATTTAAGTAATCGACTGGAGAAGTATCAAGGTGATATCTATCAGTTAAACTGTTTACCCTGTTTACCAGTAGTGTTTCCCTTTCAGGAGAAATGTGAGGGAAACTGGCACATAATAGTTTAAAATTTTACTTAATTGACAAAATCCATCACTTGGAAGGTGTAGTGGAATGTCAGTGTAATTATTGGAGCCGTTGGCTGCTCTGTTCACCAAATGCAACTCTACAAGATGTAGACTAATCAAAGCTATCATAACTAAAGTGTACTACTCTTATTGACTTCTTTTCTGATCATATAAATCCTGATTTAGATAAAAAATATTCTAGGTTTAGACGGTAGTGTTTGGGCAAAGTTGTTGTACAGCTGCTCGTGTTTAGATAAAAGCTGAGATTTAAGAACTTTGGCTTCTTATGCTACATAGAATTGCATGCAAATGTCCCTGTTGTGGGACTAATAAAGGATTATCTTATCTTATAGAAAAAGGGTTTTTGTAGATAAATGATCATTTAATAATGTAAGGTGTCTAAAAACGTTGTGGTACCAAAACTGAGGCATCCCTCAGCATCAGTACTGAAGAATTCCAAACGTGTGTGTGTGTGTGTGTGTGTGTGTGTGTGTGTGTGTGTGTGTGTGTGTGTGTGTGTGTGTGTGTGTGTGTGTGTGTGTGTGTGTGTGTGTGTGTGTGTGCGCGCACGTGTGTATGTGAGACTGCAGTTGCAAATATGGCTCTTGTGTCAAATGCTGCAGCCTTGGACAAGTCTGGTATGAATGGGTTTTAAGTGGAATTGAGCGTGTGTTCATTATCCTTCACATTACTGTATGAAAGTGGCCTGTGAAAGCAATAAAGCTAACAACATGTTGCTGTGTTTCCCAGGCTTACCTGGACGAGCTGGTGGAACTACACAAAAGACTGATGACACTAAGAGAAGGTCATATACTGCAGCAGGTATGTCTGATACACTGTGATGCATCATCACTGTGATCTGAAGGTATTATGTGGTGATTACTGTCACGTCCTTTCTGATGTAGCTTTCTTACTGAACCTGCCTTCTCTAATTCAGCATTAACATCTCCCACAATTCATCTCACATGGCACACACTTCAGATGAAAGTGAGCTTATGGATGCTTAAATACTCACATGCCACCAAGCTATAAGTGAACACTGTAGATTCAGATTCAGTGTGCTGCACTGCAGTCATCTGGTGGTTGAAGCTGCTCCCTCAGCCTCCGCTATACTTGATGTCTCCCTGTATTACTGTTAAAATTCTCTATGTCTATGGTCTCTCTAGTAAATGATGAGGTCCATAGGGAGAAACTTGGTCTGAATGCTGAGGACATCATTTTTGAGATGAGCTGAAAATATTTCTCCTATCATCTGTCTACATAATGCATTTGAAGTGAATAACTGAGGCTGTGTGGGTGGAGGGTTTTTTTTCCAAGGATTGTGCCACTGCTATGATTTTTTTTTTTACTTTTTTACACTTGAACATCTTAATAAAAAACCTGACCAATATCTTTTCTTTCTATTTCTATCACACAGTGCTACAGAATGCCACATGGTAAAATAATAAAGATGCCTTCAACTTCCCAGCTACTTTATAGACAGATAATGTCCTATGACACAAGAGCCTTGCCCCAAGTGTCTGTATGCTCGGCCATCACTCGCTATGCTAAAATTTTGCAAGCAGTTTGTGTGTTTTTCCCATTTAAAAAATAGTCGCAGCAATGAGTGTGTTGGTCGGTAAAAGGTCTAGTGTGGGCTTAAAATGATCTGCGCAGTCAGCTAACGAAAGTCAAAAACATTCAGTTAGTATTTATTTTCATCACCTTAAGCAGGATCTCTGGAGCATCCTATATCAGAAACTCTATCATTGGCTAATGTAACATAGGGGTGTAAAGATCCATCGATCCAGATTGATAGATCGATTCAGTGATCGATTCAAAGGTAACTGTCACATTGCAGTGCGCAAGACCTCATCTGAACAGTCAGTCTTCTCTGCTAATAGAGGAACTGTTTACCCACTGAGCTGAAAATGTACTAATTTTTCCAGTCGAGTTGTTGTGGCTGAAAGACAAACAGCAGGTTTCTCACGGTCAGTCCCCCTGTATAGACACACCTGCAGCTGCTTTTGTTTTAAGCCTCCCATGGACACATGTTGCTAATTAGTGTTTCGCTACAAACACTAAATACAATGCATGTGGTGGTTGCGCGTAATTTTATGTTACAGCTCCAATGCTACGCCTGTGTCAAATAAATAAAGCTAACTTGATTAGGAGAGCAAAGCATACTGGTGTGATTTAGAGGACTGAAATCATTTGGTCACAAGCTTCACATATATTACTTTGTACTGGAACACATTTCTAATCAGCCTCTGCAGTACATACAGTCTGACTTCTTATAACCTCAAGGATAAATCCAGAAACTAAAATTAAAATTAAAAACAGATGAAATTCACATCTAATTCAGGAGACCAACTAGGGAGTCTACCATTTGAATATAACTACAACAAAACAAAAAAACATAACTAGATAAAGATTTGATGGATTGTTTGATTGATTGTTGATAAGCAGGCTAACATGTAATAAATGACCAAATCATCCCAGATGCAGTATGATGCAGTAAGTAAAACTTGTGATTATGTAGACACAGATCAGGCAGTGATCTTTCTATTTAGATCTTTTAAAATAAATACATTTATTGGAAATGTGTTGACACAAGATCATTTAGTTTATGTTTGGCCACCATTGGAGACTTATTGGGAATAAATTAAAACCAATAAAATGACTATATTTCAAGACACTGTTTTAGGGTTATTATGTATTAATAGTTTATTTGATACAATATACAGAGAGGAACTAAAACACTTGTGTGATGCGGGTATCACAGTGTTTATAGCAGAAGCTAAAATACTGTCCCGAGACAGCTTCATGAGAACAGGTTTGTTGCCTAATTAACCAGGATTTGGTAGCTTCTTAAATTTGATTTGGAAGTTTGCAGGAAGTTTAAAATGATCATGTAGAGAGCTCCAGGACTTTGTTCCTCTCACAGAAATGGACATTTTGCAGACTGGAACTTGAAGCTGCTCCGGTGGATCTACTGCATGCCTGTAATCTCTTGTTGTATTTGCAGCGCGGCTTAGGAGCAAGTCCATTTAAACACAAGCTTTACATAATAAAACATCAATAAAGTGTGCTAAACTTAAAATCTTGTTTTTACATAAAGTTATGGTACTTTAGTTGCTTTTTGTCCAAGATTTTCAAGACCTGATGGAAAAGACAGATTCATAGGAACAGTTCACCCAACAATGAAAATTCAGTCATTAATTACTATCTGCTGAACTGTTCCTTTAATTACAGACTGGTGGCCCAGAGACCAGGTAGTTAAATCATAGGACAGATGTGAAAGTATGGTTGAATTTACAAACAGTAATGCACAGTCCAATGTCAAGCAATTCCTCATCATCTTAAAACAGTTAAGATGAGCCTGAACTTTTAGTAGTGTTGATGTTTCCTTTAGTGAATGTCATGCTTAGACTGTGTTAGTTGTTCAAATTCCACTGCCAATCAGAAATATTGAATGTAGTTGCGGTTATGGCTTTGATATTATCTCTTACATTCCTACATTATTATCTTCTATGCAGAAGATTGCCTGAACTGCCAAGCTCCAGATAAAAAAATGAAAAATGCTTTGGCTTGGTTCCCCCAGTTTTCCCCTGATCTCAGCATAATATCACTACATGCCAGTGCTATTGGTCAGCTTTATTGTTGCATTGGATTAGAAGAGGAGCTGTGATCTGTTACAGATCCTCTGCAATCTGCAACTTCATCTGGAAGCAATGAACTATTTGGTTAACCTCTCTCCTCTCTCCTAAGAGATTGCATGTTTCTTGCTTATATTCTCGAGGCCTCTCATATGACCGTATTAGTGGATCTTCCCAGCTGCGGCTGCCAAGTTCTGCCTCGCTCTCCTAACAAGACGTCTGGCTCTAAGAAAGAAAGAAATCCCATCCAAAACAGCATCACCCGCGCACAGCTTTAACTTGCACAGTAATCAGGCTAATCTAGCCAAGTTCACCAACTGGCTCCACTTCCTGTTACAAGAGATGGGAATGATTAACTCACAGCCTCTCCTGCACGCTGGTGGGGACTACAGAGAGCGCTGTGATGCACATGGTCTTGACAATGGACCCTAACATGAGTTTGGTAGCTGTTTCCAGTTGAAGTGGATCTTAAACAGCACTGAAAATGAGACCTGACTATCAAAAGGTGGAATGAAAGAGGTAACGCCTGAGCATCTGACTTAAATCTGCCCCGTCATGAAAACGGGCTGTAATTTTCCCCACATTTTTGTGAACTCTACCTACACCAAGCTATATTGGATGGTGTTCCTTATACTCCCCCAGGACTCCCAACCTCAAGCCTCATTTTCACTTCTGGTCTGAAGTCTGAAACCAATAATACACAGGAAAAGGTACAAGAGGGAGGAGGCCTCGCTCATTTTCATTAACATTTCTACCCTACGTCTGACCACATCACACGTGTCCACACACATTCTTTTCCTCTTTTTGCTTGTAAACCAAACTTCTCCGCTGAACTACATAGCTGTGGGCTTTTCTGACATGCTAGCCTTTGACATGTTAAGTCAAAGATGTTTTACTGATCCAATTAAACCGCTGAATGTTTCGAACAGTCCTCGCAACAGGAAGCTCTGAAAAATGTCATTTCTGTTATGTCTTTTTAGAAGAGCTCATTTTCACCCTCAAGTTTTGTTTACTAGAAAGTGTTTAAATTATTTAATGTTCAAAAACCTGCATTATTTTTCATTACCCATTGCATCATTGCATTACCCACTTTTTGGGTTTTTCTGACTGTAGGTTTTCCTAAGAATGAATTTTCCCACTGTGTAACACCAGGAACACCAGCTACAGCAGCAGCCTACACAGCTGTGGCAACCACGTATTTTCACACTATTTTTCTGCTTCATAATCAATAAAAGATGTGGAATCTCACTTTCTACAATATGGGACCTTTTAAGATAAATGTATCTAACAGTACTCGCGTGGTTAAAGCTTCACATGGTAGTTGTTCATAAAAGCCCACAACCACATGCATGTGTCAGTATAATCTTGGGGTAGACCGATTATCGAGGCCAATATTCAGCATTTTTCCGAATGTCTGCGTCTGTGTTTTTTCTGTCTGATTGCCGATAAAATAAATGCATTTAAAAATGCAGTAACTTCAGCTCTGACGCAGCATCCGTTCTCTGTTAGTGGTCACCACTCTGGTCTCAGTGTCAAAAATACAATCTGATGTCACAAGTCATATGAATTGACTGAATACTTAATATGCAAAGTAACTTTTAGCTAGATTTATCAAATAAACGGAGTGGAGGGAAAATTGAAAATGTACCTCAAAATTGTTCATAAGTAGGATACTTGAGTAAATTGTAGTTGGTTACATTCTATCAATGGCAAATAAGATTTTTATTTTTCCTGTGTATGTAATGTATGTCTGTTCCAATTATGGTTTATCTGTCTCCTGGATTACTAGTAATCAGTATATGTCAGCCGTTAAAAAACTATACCAGTTGACCCCAAATGGCAGCAGCTTGATGAGCAGTTACACCCACATGTAGTACAAAATATTTGATGTTCCTTTTCTATATGCAGTATAGCTACAATGCTGCTGAAATGAAGACTGACACTGTGATGTGCATTTTTTTTGGTGCTTACCCATCATCCTCTCTGTTTTTCCAGATCGTGAACCTCATTGAAGAGACTGGACACTTCCACATCACAAACACTACTTTTGACTTCGACCTTTGCTCCTTGGACAGAAGTACAGTGAGGAAACTTCAGAGTTACCTGGAAACCTCTGGACTGTCCTGAGGCTCTGAGCAGCTGGCTGCTGGATCTCTGTCTCCACATAGACCTTTGATTTTTCTTGGAATAAAACTCCAACTTTGGATGCAATGCGAAAGCCCCACTGTGGCTGGGTCCAGTTGCTGCGTGTCCGGCCTGCTGGTTGGACTGGGCTCTCTGAATGAAGAGGTGGTCCTGCTACAGAAACCAGAGCCAGGTGTGGTGGGGATGAGCCCTGTCGATCAGGAGATCACCCTGAAAGCCTTGAAAACTTGATTTATTGGAAAAAGAAAAGAAAAAAAAGTGGGGATTGGCGACCTTGTTGCTCTTAATGAATGTGCATATTGTTACCATGTATGTTTCTTGATTTGTTGTTCATTGTGACAAATGCATGGTCAACATTGCCTTACAACATTGTAAGTCTTATTTATTGAATTTAATTTGCGTGTGTGTGTGTGTGTGTGTGTGTGTGTGTGTGTGTGTGTGTGTGTGTGTGTGTGTGTGTGTGTGTGTGTGTGTGTGTGTGTGTGTGTGAGAAATGGCAAAAAAAAAGTAAAACGGCAGAATGAGACTTTGTTGAAGCACTTCACAACAGGCATATCTTTGAATCTGTGTGACAGTTGATCATTACTACAACACTCAATATGTCACTGACTTGAACTGAAGATGAATGTCATACTGAATCATTTCAATGGGAACAAAACGCTGCCACAGCACGTATGAAGGGGAAACTGACAGATTCAGATTACAGTCCATAACAAACACATAACGTGTGCGACACTGCTGGAAATAATTGTTTTTGTTTTATGAATCATATCTAAGTGTGCAACTTGCATTGTGCAAAAAACTACTTTCAGCAGCCTTGCAGAAACTCTTAAATCGTGCAAGGTCAGGTTTTTTTTTTTTTTTCTTAGAATCCAGTGGAGGCCTTGCCAGTCAATGAACCGATCCAATGGTTTGATTCAGCCCAAACGACGGCTTTTGAATAGAAAAATGATGCTTTTTTGATTCTGATAAGTTGAACAGTAGGGTGCTTCAATCAGGATTGTGGGGGCTGATCACAGATTGCTGGAAGCAGTATTGTCTGATGCTGATCACCGATCAAAGTGTTGTTTCTTAACTTTATTATTACAATTAAAAATACCATTGAAGGTAATAAAGGAAAGGAAATGCATGACCAGACACGGTGCATGCCATCAGTCTTGATGGCTTGAGGCATTTTTAGCAGCACGATGGCTGATCAATCGGAGCACCCTTACTTTCCAATCACTTACAAACAAGTTTTAGTGCACTGACAGCGTATACTCGCATAATAACGCGTTCTCACACAGCAAATACAGCAGCTTGGTCAGTGGCCTTAAGCTTCAAACTATGACGATCTACCTACACCTCTAGTGCTTCTCTCTGACTGTTCTGGCTCTTTATGCTACTGTAGTAGAGGGGCACTTCAAGAAGTGACACTACGCTAGAGGGGTAACCACAACGTCAGACTTGGAAGTGTAGGGCTACTGACCAGGCTGCTGTATTTGACGCGGTGGAGTGAGACCAGGATGCAAATAACCGGCGTAGTGCTGTTGGGGAAGCTGCGCCTACAAACCACAAATGAATTGTAAGAGCCAAAATCCAGTTGGAATCTCAAAGCATTACAACTCAAACTGGTAAATGAGCCTGGCCTGGGGATAATGGTACACATTTCAAACATCTCCTCAACAAACTCAGTTGTATACCTGCTATTCATTTTCACACCTCTGCACACCGGGCCAAAGACTGCATCTGATTTTGTGCTAAAAAAATATTGCCGTTTGTCCAGCTTTCAGAATTTTTCGGATCATAACACTACATCATTTCATACAAGTGCAACATCATTTGGCAGTTTTTTATTCCCATGTTTTGACACTGTACAAAGTAAGACACGAGTGGCACTGATCACTAAGGTGAACGTTCTCATGATGGAACCGAAGATACATTTTTTTACCAAATCCAGGAATAATGTGCTGCAACTCAAAGAAAGCTTTGTTGTGTCTGCTCATTTTCTGCCACAGGGCCAATGGATCATGCCAAAAGCATAGTTAATAGATTCAGCTGGTTTAGGACACTACTAATGTTTGTCTACAGAATATGATTTAGAGGAAGTACGATCTCTTTGCCGTCAATGGAAAAGGATTTGTAGAACAGACCAAGCCCTGTAAGAGGAAAAGGAGAACAAACTCCCTTCATGAAGTCAGAGGCGAGAGATTACACAGCTCCTGTGTTCTGCATTTCTGAAACGTGTGAAATGTTTCTGGGTAAATTTAACACAAAAAACAAAGCCAATGGGAGTTTTGGCTGACAGGTACTGTTACGGGTGTAAGAAAAAAAGATTTTATTTATTTTGTGGGAATTTGAGTTTTTAAATCAAAGCTCGGCATTCGTTTTCTAAGGAGAGGACCTGTGTTGGATCTTTTTGCCAGTCTGACAAACTGAAGCTCAGCCTGGTGTTCATGGTGTTCCTTTCCAAATGACCTTAAAGGGTTTTTCTCGCCCTCTGTTCTGTCTTATGGTTTCTTGTGTATTTTGAGGACATACAATAAATATTCTGTATGATGTACAGATGAGTTGTTAACTGACCTTGTGAATGACCATTATTTTCAGTTGTTTCCTTAGTTGTCGACTGGCTGTATATACAGTATGTCATCCTGGTAATCAAACTTAGTTTTTCAAACTCCAAAATATTTTGTACCTGCAGCATATACTTTTAAATCATCTTATACACGGCACCTTCTAGACTTAAAAATACCAAAATGCTATGTATCTGTGGTGTTTATGAAACTTTAAACAGCTGTAAATGGGTAAAGGGTCAGTAATCTCTCAGTTGTTGGTTCTGGGATCAACATGTTGATCTCCCTCCTCTGGTTCAAGACAAAAAACTGTGCCGTGCATGTTCTTTTTATGTCGGTCTAAGTGGGTGGTCTGATAGAAGAAAAGTTGGAAGTCATCCAGTTTCCCCATTTATTGTGGGCGAGGAAGACTCTCGCATGCTTTCATCAGTCTCCATGTCACACATCTTAGCAGGCCTGCGCTGGAACAACCTGTTCCTGCTGACTGCAGGCTGAATGTTAAAAATGCCTCTGTGGAGGAGTTGGTAGGTGTTCTCCTATATTTAGTTGTAGAGTAAATCTGTGCTCCTCCAGTCCATTTACATTCTGTGGATTTGATGCATGAGTTGTGTTTGTACCACCAGCAACTGAGTCTAACTGTACACAGCAGATATCAATAAGGACATTTCCTGAGAAGGTTCATGTTCCTACCTCATGGCCTTTGTTCCAGAATCACTCTCCGGACAAGTGTCACATTTTAAGCTCCTCTGTGTGAAGGCTGCAGCGTGCTTGTCGACTCCTCGACCTCATCTGGCACTGGAAGCTGGGATGAGAGGTCAGCCGTAACCCCTCTGCCTCCCTCATCCCTCTCCAGGAACTACAGCTCTGGATTTGTCGTTTCCTTGTCATCTCAAAGAGAGTAATTTTACAAATTGTTATAAATATTCACATTTTTTTTCTCCTTAAAAGCATTCATGGTGTTGCACTCCCTCACCTTCACAATTGACCAGTCTCTGCATGAAGTGGGCATAAATGTTTGACTGTCTGTTTGTCATTTTGATAATTGTGCAAATGACCCAAAAAGGTCTACAGGTTTACAATGATTTACACTGGGCGCACAAAACAACGCTTTGACTGATGGGTTTTCAGACATTATATCCTGATGATCTAGTTGTTGGGAGATCAGCCCTTTAAATGAATTTACAGAAAGACTGTGCTGTAGTGTTTCAGCAGGCCTTCATCAGAAGTCCTCTGACCTCTGACTCATCTGGTGCCACCATCAGGTCAGGGTTGGTCCACTACTTTGTCTGGTGTCTTTACTTACTCCACCCACAAAAAATCACTCAAGAAAAACTCAAATATATATCTACATATATATATACACGAGCTACACGAGCTCCCTGTAGGGGTCCGCAGAGGAATCCCAGATATGTTTTTTGAAAATGAAAGAAGTTGATTTAAAATCGTACAGTTAACTCTCAGAAAAGTGCAGAAATGTGAATGGAAATGCTTCAACTGAGATGTACTTTAAAACAAGTTCTGTTTTTCCTGTTATCTAACATCTTACTCATCAAATAATCATGAGCTAATCACAAACCGGATGGTAGCTGAGGAACTGTCAAGGAGCAGGAGGAGAATATTTGTACTGAGCATGAGTGCTGGTGGCGACTTTACGCACAGTGCTGAGACGTCCACAGCACCTGCTCATATCAGCAGCGAGACAATAAGCTGAACAGAGTAGGAATATGCTGCTGTATTTTGACATTGCCGGATATTTTGTGAGATGGTACATGATGTCAAAGGTTTAAGAAACACTGTGTCAGGTCGACTGCCTTCTAAAACACTGATCGTAAACCCCAACAGACCACCAGCTGCAAGATAAGTCACTGTCATCACCGTCAAAGATAAACGCTACACATGAAAACGCAACATAGCTGATGTTGGCTAGTTACTGCAGTTGCATGTGCAACTTATGTCAGTGTGCTGGGAGAGTTTTTCAGGGTGGAGGTCTCAGTGTGTTTCAGGAGGCACAGGAAGTCTTGTCATGTAACTGCTGTCATTTTTAGATACTGGTATAAAAAGTGTGGCAGGTCTGGTCAGATGTTGTAAAAGTAAAAATTACATTACCAGCTAAAGAATATACTGCAGTAAAGAGTAGAAAGGAACAGGAGAAGTAGTTGTTCTTTAAAAAAAAAAAAACTAGCATCCTTTTTTTTTTACTCTTGTGTGACTTGCAACGCATTGCTGCCCACCGCTGACACTGACAGTGGATGTGCATGCAGTAGTACAGACAGAGATGTTAGCGTAGCTCAGAGGTCAGCAACCTTTACTATCAAAAGAGCCATTTTCTCCCCGTCCCTCACCAAAATCTGTCTGGAGCGGTGAAACATATTTGTGCCTTATGATGAAGGTAACGCAGCCTAGAAAGTCTAAGTTAGCCTATCAAGATTATTAATAGGCCTAAATGAGCATTCATTTGTATTTTCACATCATGTGGCAACTCTGCAGTGGGCTACCTATGTTTGCAGTATGAGGTACTTGAACTCTGCATTTCCATTTCAATGATGCCATGTTTTGGTGCATTTATGAAACAAAAGAACTAGCCTACAATAAAGAGAAATAGAGGAGCAATACAGAACTATATATGCAGACCTACTTAAGTCCTCCCTGTGTTTGTGAAAATGTACAAAGTAAAAAGTAGCCTTATTTGATAATAAATAAAACACATAGCAGCAGGCTAGATTTAAAACTGAAAGTGAAAAACAAAGCAAAAAAAACACACAGGACAGTTTAAATTTTATTTTAGTCCATTTCAGTGAGTTAATCCTTCTTTTTTTTTATCCTCAGCCACATACAGCGACCAACCCTCGGGCTTGATCATAAAACACAATGATATTTACTCAGGATCATTCAATTAACCACAGCTTGATAGAACGGATACAATTCTGTGTGTAGGCTGCACATTTTTACTGTCGGAGAATGTAAGACACACTGTAGGCCTAAAACAGTGATGATGATAAAAAAATATATTATTATTCATTTTCATGTAAAATGTCAAAGCCACAGGGAGCCACTGCAGAGGGGCCAAAGAGCCGCCTGCATGCAGCTCCAGAGCTGCAGGTTGCAGACCCCTGGCATAGCTCTACACTCAGATCAGGTTTGTTGTTCTCTAGACGTCCATTCCGTCAAAGCTGGAGCATTGACCGACATGCAGATGTTTGTGAGTCAGACAGGTGAAACATAATTTATCATGCTCTTAAGGCACAAAGTCATTTCTGCCTCTATACTTCTCTCAATGAAAACAAGACATGGGCAGCATGGGATCATGGGAGTCTTAATTGTTAAACAACCACCACTGCTGATGAAAATATATCTACGTTACTCAGACAGAAGCGTCCACCGACTTCCCTCCTCTCTCTCTGACCGGTCATCCGGTTACTTCCTGGAAGTCGGTGACAGGCGACTGAATGAAACATGTTACCTTGAATAACATCACAGGTTACTCTGGTTTGAATGCTGATAATGTAAGTACACAACAAAATGTACGATCTTGTCAGACATTTTGATGCAGAAATTTTACATGTGATATCATACTTCCACCTCCTCATGACTTTATGAACCGTCCTCCTTTCAAACAGCACCAGCACATGAAGCCTGAGCTATTAAAGTCCTGCAGCTCCGCTCCAGCTGGCTTTTGTCCACATGCCACAGCTCTGGGTTCAGACCTTTTTGATTGTTTTCATATCTTTTTTTTTTTTTCTCTCTGCAGTGTTTGGATGATCCACAGCACAATCCTAACACACTCCCACTCCTCTGATGTTTTACTGAGCCAAAGTAGCCTCGTTAAAGGTCATAAGGTCAGTGCTAATAGCAAAGGAGGCCGAGCATGAACCCCACACATGCCACGAACTGCTAATAATTGTGCTGCGACTCAAAAACTCTTAAGAGGGATCAAATATTTATATTGGACCAAAGGTCAGAATTGTGTTCTGTTATCAAAAGGCCAGGGCTTGTGTTTTAAGCTCCTGACATTAGCCAGAGCGGGAGCGTTTCAGAGTTCGTCCACACAGAGCAGAAGATTATAGACGAGATCCTGATGAAGGCTTCACCCATTGTTCCTTTTCAGTGAGGTGAGCAAGACAAACGCAAAAACAATGAAAATGTCTTTCCGACAACAGCACACAATGTAACTGCCTCTGTACCTGCATGACAGGTCCAAACCTGGGGGTTTTGGTATATTTTTGTTTTTATTGCATTAATTAGACGTCTTATCACTTTATAGTTGTCTTATTAAGGCAAAACCATTAGCAAACAATCGTCTATTTCCAACATTAACATTTATTCTGTTGTGTTTATGACCGGCTGATGAATGTTCAGTCCAACATTCACTCTCCTTTCAGCTGTTTTTGGTTCTTCCAACTCTTGGAATATCTGGTTGTTTAGCTGTTAAGAGCTCTACTATGTTCACCAGCCAGCCGTTAAGGCACGTTCATCTGGTCCACATGCTACATACTGATTGAAATGAATGGGAATGGTAAGGAAATCGGGATTAAACGGCCCTGGGGCTTAGTTATGTGATACCGTAGTATTGATAAACTGGCAGAGCATTTTAGCTGGAAACAGCTGCCTGCTGCTGCTGCTGCTGCTGGAGACGAGGTTAATGAGAGTGGAGTTTGCATGCTACAGAACCAAAACTATAACTAGAAGAGGTTATAAACACAATATGTCATTCCTGCTGCTATGTGTCTCTATCAAAATAAAACAAAAGATGTTGTAAAGGGAGGGCCAGGCAGAGCCGAGTGCCTGCCAGCTCTGCCTGGCAGAGAGAGTCGGTGCAGAGCAAAGCCTTCTGGAGGAAAAAACACCCGGAGTCGTATCGGATTCTGACTTTCAACTTCCTTCCTCACTCTCTGACTCTCTCCTGGAAGTTATGGCGACAGGCGACCAAATGAAATGCACTGTTACCTTGAAATCCCTGTGGATTCTCTGGTTTGAACATTGTTGGAAACATTTGAGTCTTGTTTTTTAGACATTTTAATGCAGAAATGTCACACATTATATCTTAAAAATGTAATAACCTCAGAGTGAGTGATCATTTTCTGTGGGTTCACAACACAACATGTGAAACCTTTCATATTACACATTCGATTAACTATCAATATATAAAATAGTGATTAGTGCAGCTTTAAAGGTCCAGTGTGTGGGATTTGATATATCAGCAAAAATAGAACACAATATTCATAATTGTGCATAATCACCTGAATCTATGAATCATTGTGTTTTTGTCACCTTATAATGAGCCTTTATATCTCCAGAGGGGGCGGGTCCTCTTCCAGGGACACTGCGGCTCTAGCGAGTGAGGTGAGGGGTGTTCAGTTGGTTTCAATCTGCAGCCTCACAATATGGACCTTTAAAACAAGACTGCGCAATTGTTGAGAGAAGAAGTAAAAATCACTTCACAATAATTGTTCAGCAAAGGTTGTACCTCCCTCAGTGTTCTGGCCATGCAAGCATTTCTGGCTCGCTTTCTAAGCAATAATTATGAACAATCCAACACCAGAACATTTGTAAATTCTTCAATGTCATTTTCTTTCTCCGTTTTCAGAAATATATATGTTTTTTGCTAACACGAACAAATCTGGACAGTGTCCTGGAAATGTGTGGTATGGGACAGTGAAACTCAATCTGCACCTCTAAATGGAACCATACTGAATGAATTTGTTAACATAGCATCATCTCCAGCGGGCAGCAGACCCACCAAAGGCTTCAGTGCAAGCAGGAAAGTTTCATTTGTGAATGATTTCGCTGCCTTCCCGAATGGAGACAAGAAAAAGAGAAGTGGCTGCTTAGACTCCTGGATTAATTTAAGCTATTTTCCTCTGAGAGAATGGAGCTGAGGGAGGGGGTGTGTGGAGGAAGAATGGAGCCCGGGGGGGTGAGGGAATGGTTCAGAGTCCAGGCCAGTCAGCAGGACATCCTGTTTGAGCCTCCAAATACCATTTCCTCCAATAAAAAGGGGGAGACCTTCGAAATAATCTCCCACAGAAGAGACACAGAGACATTGATTGTCACCCTGGCACGAGGCCAAGGCTGAGGAGGAAGGCTCCCCTCCCACCGAGCCTCTGGACAGCAGTCAAAAAGCACCTCGAGGAAGTCATTAAAGCTCAAGGTTGATGAAAAGTCTCTCCTTCCTCCCTCATCTCACCTCCCCGTGCCGTCTGAAGGCGTGTTGCTCCAAGAAAAAGTGCTTTTTACACTTAAGAATTATTTGCACAGAGGCAGGTGTAGCTTCCAGGGCCGCATGATGGAGATATAATCTGACAAATTACAGTCTGATGAAATGCCTTCTACAATAACTCACTCTCAGAGTGCTTTGTTCTGTCGTTGTCAAATGTGAGGTGACAAAGTGAATGTTGGTTTAATTTGTCCAAATTAAAAATCCCAACATTCCTTAAAATACAACCTTAAATCCTGAGTTTCAAAAGCTACAAATAAGACAGTGATGTAGTTCCACAAGTACTTTGATACACAGCAGCACAGTGTTTAGTGTACAAGTCACATTAAAGGTGCAGTGAGCCACTCTGGAGAGAGAGAGTTGATTGTTGGGCCTCGATACTTCACCAAAACACATATAAATGCCAACGCTAACTAAAAGTTGAGCATGTCAGAGTTGTCGGCACACTAAATAAATCTGCCACAGTTCACCTGTTTCACCAAACTCACCTCCCTCAGGTCATGTGTTCCACTGCATCACACACACGATTTAGTGCCGTGGTCGGTGCGATCCTATTGCAAGATGGTCTCTAGTTAATACTTGGCTTTTATTGTCTCTGGCCATGAGTCCTGTGTGGGAGTGTGGCAACCTGTGGAAACACGAGCCATTAATGATCACATGTTTTCTAAATAATATTAGCTACGTCTTTATTTGAAGGTGAAACCAAAAGGCTAACTCCAACAGTTTGACACAGTAAAGTGTGTTTACAGGTGTTGGGGAGATCATCTGCAGGTGTGAAAAGTAGTATAAAGCCTTCTGTGGCTCCAGAGGAAGCTGCATGGAATCTGATAAATTGCCTCCAGTTATGTCACTCAGTGACTAAATTGCATTGTGGGTAATGTCGGCAGCCATGTTTTCAAAAGGAAGAAGAATGTGTGGAATAAAAAAGGTGATATGTCTGTTCTGCTGTATCAATTTAGATCATTTGTTTTTATGTGTTAGAAGACCAGTGGACTGCTTTTCAACACCTGGAGCCTACATTACCCACAATGCAATTTAGCCACTGTGGAATCACTCAAATTCCATGCAGCTTCCTCTGGAGCCACAAAAGACTTTATACTAGTTTTATCACATATTAAGTTGTACTCCCCAACACCTGTAAACACACTTTATTGTGTAGAAAGTGGTGGAGTGACCCTTTAAAGAAGACATTCAACTCATCATAAACACGTTTTCTTTACTAGGATTACATCCTCTTGTTGTCCACTAACTCATTTTAAATCAGATGAAGTTTGTGTATTGTGTGCAGCTGAATACTGACTGTAAGTTTATACACATCGGGCTGCGGCTCATGTAAATCAGTCGTATCGGAGCTTCTTTGAAGTGTTTATTCATATTTGCCTTCGCAGCCTATTGCTGTCTCATCCGGTGGGGAAGCTGACAGCAAAATGAAGACCACCAAAGCATGCGCGCTCTGTTTGCAAAGGGATTTCAGCCCCCTGACCACTTGGCCATTGTCATCAAATTTGCACAGAGCTGCAATAATTCAAAGACACTTATCATATGCTTTTGGCTTGCTTGTGTCCCCCGTTTCCCCCTGTGGCCAATCGTGTTGACCTTCCTGTCAGCTCCCCCTGTGGAATTCTGGGTGGCGGTGCCTTCCTCCCTCCACCCCCTGCTCACAGAATGCATACAAATTAGCCTTTCAAATATCAGATCAAGTTATGTAAAGAACAAAAGCAAGCAGACTTCAAAGGGGAGGAACGAGGAGGGATGCTGCACGCAGAGGCTTCAGCCAGCGCTCTCAACCGGCCCCGTCCTCACGTCCTCAGACGCCGTGGTGGATTTGATTATTGTTTTTAACTCCTCTCCTCCTCCTCCCTCTAGCTCCCAGAGACCCCCTGCACCACCAAAATGGGTCCAGCCTTTTGGAGCGAATCCCAATCCCAAACCTGGTCTTTGATTTCAGAGGGCTTGGCACTGCTCCTTCTCCCCCTGCTTTGTTCCTCTTGATGGATCTAGGCGGGCCGGCGAACCGTGACCCTGCCAGCCCACCCCGTCTGTGTGAGTGCACACACTCACACACACACACACACCAACAGACAATGCCAAGCCACCACAGAGCCCAACAGGAAAGGAGGGGAAAATGGAGAAAGAAAAAAAAAATGTCGACAAATGTGCTGAAAGCGTCTGTGAATCAAAGTCTCATCCCGGACAGAGATTACAGGCGCGGTGAGTGTCGTTGCTGCTTTCATTGTGTCTGTTCTGATAAGTTAGCCATGTGTGATAGGCGAGGAGGAGAGTCTGGGCCGCTGCCTATTCAGCTGCTCTGAACCACCTGCCACCAGATGGACCCGAGTGTGAACTCGAACAAGGAAGAGGGGAAAAAAAAAACACTTCAATTCCCAGCCCTCCCGGCAGCCGCCTCATTTTCTCCCTAACTGTGTTATCAAACCCAGCATTATATCTGCTTTGTAGTGTGGTCGGCGCTGAGTTGACAAAGCTTTTACAGTCGCTCGCTGCGGAACATTTCATGCTGGGAACTTTTTTGTGTACTGAGGCCAAAAACAAAGCAACTGCTCATCAAACAGCTTATGAGAGGCTACAGGAAATCACCAAGATGTCTTTCACCCACCAGCATGTGGACGATCCTTCATACTGATGCACAGGTCACCTCAACCTTCACGAAACATTGTCAACTCTGTCCCAGTCTATATGAAAGGCCATATTGTAGAATGTGTTTTTTGATTATCTAGGTGCTATGTGAATACTGTGAGAGTATCAAAACACTGAGAAATACACACAGTCTGTACTCAGAAACTGTGCCTTTAAACGAGCTGTCAGGACTTCTGTGACGTTGTGATGTCACCACTACCGGTCAGCTCCCTGCATGGCTGTGGCTGCAAAAACGCTGACAGAGCTGAAGCAGAAACACAGTGGGCGGTGCCTGCTCAGGCCGGAGACAGCTGACCAATCAGAGCAGAATGAGCTTTCCTGGAAGGGGGGCCTTAAAGAGACAGGCACCAAAACGGAGCGTTTAAACAGAGGGTGAATAGAGGTGCTGCAGGACTGGACAACAAGAGTGCAATGATATGTTCTCTGAACATTAAAGCATGTAAACATTTTCTAGTAGACTATCAAAATGGCTTTAACTCTAAACCTTTATTTTTTTTTAACTTGGGTCCATCATTTCTATGAGTTATGGTAACATTACTCTCACCAGTCATCGCAGAGATCTGTTGGTCTGTAAACTGTAATGACTGTTTACTGGTCACCTTTGTTTACATCTCTAAATAAGTTTGACTAACTGGGTAACAACCTGTCTGACTGTGTGACTGCTGCTGACTGATCATGTCTGTTGCCCCATCAGCCTCCCAGAGCACAGCTGTTAACTAGGTGAATGCAGTTATATTACATAATGACGGACTTTACTATAAAAATAACATACTTACTATTATAAGTTATTTTTTAGCCACTTGAGGGCAGAAAAACACAATGAAATATTATCATTATCGTGTTCACAATCAGTTTCTTATTTACATGTCCAGCAGCAGACACAGAGCTATTCATTTGGAGTCATGTTTACTAGGGGTAGACTGATTATCAGCCTGCCGATTACTTGTATCTGTGTTTTTTGTGTCCAATTGCTGATAAAATAAATTGATTTGAAATGCAGCAGTACTCTGGCTCTGATGCAGCGTCCTCTGTCTGTCTGTAGTCACCACTCTGTGGTCTCACTCAATGTCCCGCCCACAGCACCATCTGATTGGTTACACGTCACAAGCAATAGCCTTTCAGCACTGAATAATCTGAATCTGCAAATTATCTAAAGTTATCGAATGAATTTATTGTAATGGAAGAATAAAGTAGCAGAAAAAGACACAAAGTACAACAAAATTGTTCATAAGTTCAGTATTTGAGTCAATTGTAGTTAGTTACATTCCATCAGTGGTCATTCTCAACTTTGAGGACCAGATTTTTATTTTTACTGCAAATGTGTATCAGTTTCAATTATTGGTTATCAGTCTCCTTGATTACTAATAATCAAAAAAACAAAACACATATCAGTCGACCTCTGTTCTGTACACCTGATGGGTCTAAGTCCTCTGCCCCTCCTCTCAGCTCTGTTTTGGTCTCGACCGACTCCTGAGAGAAACATCTGTCTCTTTAGTTGTAAATGCTGCACTGTGTTCAGTAGCTAGTCTCTAACTGTGTCTGTCTGCTGTTTGCTGAGCAGGTAGTGTTGCTCAGAGCTTTATTCTCTGAAAACAGCTGCTGCTGATGTTGGAAACAGATGTGTTAGTCAAACAGAGACCAAATACATTTTCAGGCCATTAAACCAAAACAATGCGCTTAAAGATGTTAAAAAGCTCCGTAGATTATCGTCTGAAGAGTTGGTGATTTTCTGTGTTTGTCGCGAGAGAACCGTCAGCGTCATCATGTGATCCAGTGTAATCAGATCTGAATTAAACAATCAATCGATTAGAGCAGCTTTGAATATTTAAACTAAGTTTCATGTATTTAAAATTCTTGTTCAGGACATGAAATACAAGCAGAGACTGAATGATAGTTAAGTTGCCACACATGCTGTGAGTCAAGTGTTTCTATGGATATTTATTATCTCATCTGTGCAATACAGGCAGGGAGTGCTCTCCTGATCAGTAGAATAAATCCAGGCCTGCGAGCTGGTTCAGTCGGTAAACTCTGTCCACTTCCACACGATCATGGCGGTGTACTTAAACCTCTGCCCACTCTCCTGCTGCATGCCTGCTGTCACATTATTCACCTGAGAGCTGTGCTGTCGCTACTGCTCTTCACAGCGTTTCATAAGCATCACCTCCACCCGCAGCATCATCAGCCTCCTGAGGTGGAGGTGGTATAGTCACTCCAAACTCCCTGCTGTGCTGAGCTCTGTTTCCACCACACCACACCAAATATGAACTATGTATATACTCTACATTCACATGTGAGCTGCTGGATTTAACTGTACAGTCTGTGATTTTTTATTTATAGACTGATGAGAGGAATCTTCTCAACAACTCACATCTGACTAGTTAACCAGATGTTTTGTTCTGTGGTTTTGTGTGCTTATGACATGATAATTGATATATTGAGATATCAGCCGTAGAGATGTCTGTCTTCTCTTCAGTATTATGGAACTAGATTCCACTCAGCTTGTGGTGTCAAAGCACCAAAAAAAACCCACATGAAAAACTCCACAACAATGACTCTCTCCAGAAATCATGACCTAGATACTGAAGATAATCCACAGACCTTGTTGTGAGCAGTTTCATGTGGGAACTATTTTCTTTCTGTGTCACTGTGCAGAATGAAGTGTGCATATGAGGTCATTCAAACATGAGACTGACGTGAAATTCAAAGACATGTTTCAAAAATACACACAAAATGCATGGTTTTTATGTGTATGCTCCTTTAAAGTCAGAGTCAAGGTTTTAGTGTACATACAGTACAATATGGGACATTTGTTTCTTACATATCTGTCAGTAATGTCACTGACTCAGCAATAGTCCAGTTTGTACTTCAGAGTATAAAATGCTGAGTCTTTTCAGAGACAGTGAAAGTGAACAGCGGCCTTCTTCACAGACAGTAAATTCTTGGTCTAACTTGCTGACATGCTGTTATGAGCTCTGTAAACCCGATAAATGTTAAAATCCATCCAGTGAGGCCAGATGTGCTAATGGCTTCCAGAGAGCAGCAGCGACTCGCTCCAGCCTGAAGGTAGGTAGGTGAACGCCGCTGTTTCACTTCCTGCACTTTAATTAGAACCAAATTAAAAGGAGCACCCCCTCCCCCTCCTGCCCCCCGTCTACTCTAAATTGACTTAATGGTTGAGTGGTGCCCTGGTTGGCTGGAGTGGGGGGGAAGCCTCATTAGCACTTCGCTTTTCACCAGGCCTACTAAACAAATCATCAATGGCCGAGCGGACAGATGTGCTTGTTAAAGACTCCAAAGGTTAATTATGGATCAAAAAAACACATTTTGAAGTTTCTTTGCACCGTTTAGACTTTTGGAGAGGCTTTTGATCCATGTTCATCCAGATACAAACACTTATACTTAGTCCTCAACAGTTTGGGTGAAGACATTAGTGCAGATTTGTAGCTCTGCAAAGGTGCATGACTCCAGAAGTAACCAGAGCCAAAGAACCACAGCAGAAGATTTGGATTTTAAAAGGTTCAGTCAAATGAATATAAGGGGCAGCATAGCACCAGAGCAACTGCCAACTGCTGCTGACTGTAGCTGCTGTTAGTTAGCTCAGTTAGCTGTACAGCTAGAGGTTCAGACTGGGATCTCACAGTGGTATTACACAACAGGACAGGCCAGGACTAGCTGGTTAGCATGCTAACTTCAGTAGATAGGCTATCTCTGCAACACGGTACATAGATCTGTCTTTAACATAATGTCAAAATTGCTCTTTCTTCACACTCTGTTGCACCTTTAATATACAATCCTTGATTTGAGTGTCCTCACACTTCCTCCCAGCTGCTGGTTGATCATACACTATACCCTATTCTAAAGGGAATTATGTCCTCGAACTACTTCCTGTAGAACACGAGCTTTTGCACAGAGTTTTAAAGTTACAGTGAGGTTGCCAGATTTGTTTGCATTGCAGTTGTACAGAGACCAAAACCAAAAGCAGTGGTCACAGACCATATCTGGCAGCCCACACTGTAGTTAAAGGTGCTGCATAGAAGTACTACACAAAGGGATAAACTGTTGTCGAGAAATGTTCCATCACATACAGCAACCCCTCCTGAGAACACACACTTTAATTCATTTTTATATTTCTGCTTGTGAACAGACAAAATAAATGCTATGCAAGGCTAACTATGCTCAGCTCAGTACCTAATGCAACGTATGAGACATGAGATTGAGACTGATCTCTCTTGGCAACAAAGCCATTAAGCTAGTTTTACAGAAATGTTAAAGGTGCAATATGTAAAGCCTAATTTATACTACTGCGTAAAGTGCTGTACATGGACACGGAGAGCCCTCTCCGTCGCCGGAGAGCCTGTCGGAGTCCCTCTCCATACTCTCCGGGCGCATGAAAGATTTTTTAAGTGTCCGTCACTCCGTTGAGGGGAAATGGAGACGGCAAGGGCTGTGGTTGGTCCTCTAAAAACATCATTTCCGGAATTACTTTCGAAAGAGTTTGACCGGTTCGCAATCAAGACGAGAATGAATCCGATCGAAGAACGCCTAGCCGAAGAAATTGGAAAATACGAGAACCTTTATGTAACCTCCTTAAAGACATACAAGGACGCTTGTATCGGGGGGATTGCATTCCGGCACCACGACGGAGAACTGCGAAGGCTCGAGGGGTCTCCGTGTTACGGAGTTGGATTACGTATTACGTAGTCGGAGTAGTATATCCGACCATTAAGAAATGGCCACCTTGCAAGTACATTCACCAAACCAGTAGGAGGCAGCATATGACCAGAGTAAGCATTAGCTAGTTAGCTCAGTTAGCCATGCAGCTAGCGGTCTGGACTGGGAGCTCGGAGCAGCGCTGGCATTTACACTGCTAGCACAGGAGGTTTTGACTGTGAAGGTATAGGGCTAGCTGGTTAGCATGCTGTCTTAGTTCTGCAGCAACAAAGATGTCATACCATCAAAAGTGCTGTTTCTTCACATTCAGTTGATTATTTTAGGTCATTTTTTAGTCAACAAATTCTTCCTAATGCATCTTCAAACTACCTCAGACAGCCAGATTGAAAAATAGTTCACAGTGCCTCAGAGCGTGCTGGTCATGTAAGAGCTCTACCCCCATGGAACCCTGAACAAAACAAAGAGGTCACACCGCCTCTGGAAAATGAAAAAGTAGACCGAGTTGACCCCTTCTCATGATTGAACTGACTTCAACCATTGTGAGTTTTGCTGCTGTGGCATATGGGATCAGTTTACTAATTATTCCTCTCATTATTTCCTTATAAACGAGTCACAGTGAGGAGTGCACCCAGGTAGTGTTTGGACTCATTTGTCCAGTTAAGGACCTCAGTCTCTCCTGCATGTTTGATTAGTTTGGACAAGCCAGCAAGACCAGCTCCGGTGCTGCGTGCAAGCCAAGACTGTGTCACACACACAAGAGTTTTCTTAATTATTTTTAAATGTCACATCTGATTTCACTTACACAAAGGGTGAAAAGAAGACACTTTATTTTGCTAAATTCTTAGGCCAGTGCACCGACACATCATTAACAAGGAATTTCTGATTTGTCTTTATAAAATACAATGTGCAGAGTCATGATTTCAGTAAAAGTAAGTAAAAATAAATGGACCCATGAAACTCAGGGAGCTTACAGCCAGAATGTTAAAGGAATAGTTCAACATTTTGGGAAAAATGTTCATTTGGTTTCTGTTTGAGAGTGAAATGAGACGAGCAATATCAATCTCATGTCAGGGGAAACAGCTAGCTAAAACACCTACCTGAGCAGTAAGTTGCAGTTTGAGAGCTGCATCCTGGACTATATTGAAGTCTTCCACGAGGAACATCTCCTCCCTGTCACTTAAAACAGCATAGATCTACTCATTTGCTCTCTGCCCGAAAGTCGACTCTGTTTATTGGCTTCTAAATCTAAATGTGCAGCAGCTCGATCCACCACCACTGAACTGACACATGTTAAGAAGAAGACAATACACTCGTTGACACCTTACAAAAGAATTATGGACAGTATGGATGTAAGATTGACATATTGATAATTAGTTGCCTCCTGCTGCCTCTAAAAAGGGCTGCTCAAGTGCAGTTTTCTTAAAGTGGCACTGAGTGTACACATCAGCCTTATCATTCCAGATGTTGGGGAGGGTATTACTGCATAAGTGAGAACAAGTCTTTAGTGACCTCAGAGGGAACTGTGCAAAGTCTCATAGATATCTTCAAGCAGTATCACTTGAGTCAATGGTCTGAGGACTACAAATCTGAAAATGAAACAAATGGAGTTATGGGTCTTTGGGTCTAGAGTTTGGCATAGTTAGGTATGGCAACACCAATTGGACAAACCACACACAGAACTGCAGTATAATTTGTCTAGTAAGTGTATGATTATGATCACATGTGCTAATTATTATCGCATATAGCAGTGCCTGGCCTATCCTAACAAAGCTTTTTTTTTTCATTAATTCACTTCAATTCAAAGGGGCCTTATTGACATGGAAATAATAAGAACAATATTGTCAAAGCATGAAAGACAATTTCTCAGAATTATTGCACAGTAGGGCTACACAATAACAGCAGCATGAACAACACAAACCACACACTGCCATTCGAAAACAATCATTATTATGTGATCATCATCATAAGAAGCAGAGGAGCAATAGAAAGCATCCTGACTGGAAATGTCGCAAACTGGCATGTTTCATCATGGCACAGGACAGGAAGGCTCTACAGCAGGTGATTAGAAGCAAAAGATACTAAAAGACAACAGCCACCCAGCCCCAGTCTGTTCACCCTGCTGCCATCTGACAACAGATACACAAGTATCTGCTGCTGTACCACCAGACTACAGAGCAGCGTCACTCCTCAGACTGTGACACTCCTCAACTCATCAGCAACACTCCATCTCCAAAAAAAATAAAAGATGGCGGACATGCTCACACATGCACACCTCAGATCGCTTAGTGACATACCTGAAAATCTTATCACACTGTCGGTGATTAAGTAGCATTGTGGGTAATGAGGGCTTTGACAAGAATGAAGAGGCTTTATAACATTGCCCCAAGTTTGTGTGTACCTATGAGTTTCAATAACATTAACTCTGTTCATGTCATTTGTGCTTTTGTTTGAGTGGCTCAATGTAGATGTAACTTCCAAATGAGGTTAATGATGGCCACACATTGTTTGTCTAGTAAAGCTCCTGATAGTGGGGCTACAGCAGAACAGCATCTCACCAATCTACGGTAACTTACTGATATTACAATTGATTTCTGGGTAATGAAGTCATATAAAAAAATAAATCAATTATCTCTTGCTTTAGCTGAGCCTTACTCAAGTGCAAAATTGGTTAATTCAGCTTTAAATTCAGCTCAAAGATGAGTCAGCGGCTGTTCAAGAGCAGCTTCCAGTTTGCCACAAAATCCCACACAAAGTCATCCAGGTCGATACGTTGGAGATGGTTTTGTCCCCATAAATCTGCCTGGACACACACACCCACACACACACACACACACACACACACACCTCAGATCTGCATCCCATTTGTAGTACATCACTCTACTGTCTGGGATCAAGCTCAACATTTACCAGTGAATAAAAACCATTGTTGAGAATGTGATTAATGTCACTCTTTGAATGTGGGAATGGTATAGATCTGCCTGTCAGTATTTCAGTTTGTTAAATCCAAATGATTTCTTTTACAGCTTTTCAGTGTCTAAATCACTGATGCCATTTATCCTTAGAGGGGACCCTGACTCTAGTCATATGGGCCCATATATCAGAATAACTGAGGCCATGGTGGTACTTCATACAGTAGGAGGTGTTACAGTGTCATCTAGTGGTCGTCTCATGCTATGATTGCAATACGGCTGAGGAGGAAATTGACCTGGAGACCTCTTCTGTCTAGAGCCAAGGGTGCTCAAGCTTTATGTCCTTTATATGGTGTTCTTTGGTGCACAAGTGCTTTGTAAAATAATGTTTAAAATGAGGATGAATAAAATATAAGTTCTAAGTTGCCACCAAAAGGAACCTCCCTGTAAAATAGTTACTCAAATATTAAGTTATATTTAATCCATAAAATTTCCTAAAAAACACTGGATGACATCCTTGAGTTTTATATTTAAAGGGCAATTCCACCAATTTTACACATTAAAGCGTGTTAACAGGTGTTTGGGATACTACTGCATCTGTGAAAACGTAGTGTAAAGCCTTTTGTGGCTCCAGAGGAAGCTGCATGTTATCTGATAAACTGCCTCCAGTGATGCCACTCAGTGGCTGTTGCATTATGGGTAAGGTAAGCACTAGGTATTGAAAGCAGTCAACTGGTCTTTCACTCAGAAACTCTTTAACCTAGAAAGTCTTATTTCTTTTACTTAACCATATTTTTTGCCTTTCATTAAAGGAGTTCACAGTTGCCATCAACATCCACCAAATTGTTGTTTTTTTTACATTTCATGTTTCAATAACAAATAGTCACTGCTTTGTTTGATAATGTTGAACGTGTAATCTATACAATACTATTCATGCTACAGATCATTTAAAGGAACAGTTCTCCCAAACAAAGATTCAGTCATCTCCTCTCCCCATGCTGATGAAAAATCAGGTGAAGTTTCGTAACCCACAACACATTTCTGGAGCTTCACAGCAAACAGCGTTCTCCTAAACAACTCAAGTAGGACTTTTTTAAAAAACTGGCTCCATACAGCTTGTCCAGTCTAAGTATCTGGAAGCCCAGAAATTCAAAATTAATTTGAAGTGCCAATGCTCTTCACTTAGCAGCTACAATGAACATTTTGGCTTTAAAAAGGGTCCAACATCTTTTCATTTGGGATCTCTGGGCATCCTGAGACATGGATTATGCCAGACAAGCTGCATGGTGCCATTTTATGTTTTACGTTTTAAAACAAGTCTCCAGCTACTTCAGTTTAGGAGAACGCTGCAACGTTGTGTTGCTATGAAGCGACAGAAATGTTTTGTGGACGAAACTTCAACTGACTTTCTATGAACATGGGGGGCCTTTCATCAAACCATCTCATCTCGAAACTGGGAATGCAGTCAAACTGCCTTCATGCAATAAGCCAATCATACACAATATGCAAAAATGTTCTGACAGTACCAGTTCAGTTTTTATTCAGGAATCCAAAAATGACTACAGGGTCTTTCCCCAGTGTGTCAGTCCAGTAAAACTCAAAACATGCTTTGCAAGTCATGCAACTACACGAGGCTGAAACTGATGGTTTACTGAAGCTGCTTCCAAGCATGCCACGACTCTTTCCACATGCAGACTGTGGTTGTCCTTGGCTTTCTAGTGCCGGGCTGGAGTATTTCAAACTGGGACAATATAGACCACAAAATCCAAAACACATTTGCGTCACCTACACCGGAGGAATCAACTGAATATCTAGTGCGGAACAGAAACAAGCCCATGAAAATGCAAGAACTGAAAGAAGAAACTGCAAATGCCCAGTAAGAGCTTTATTAAAACACCACTTTGAACATGGGAACGCCACAAAAGCAAGTTTCAACACAAAAACTGCAGCACCAGAAAAACAAAGAAAACACAAGAAATGAGCTTCTCTGAAGCCACTTTTAAAAAATACCCCAGGTGAGTAAATGCAAGCTCAATACAAAGGTGTTCTAATCTAAGACATTTAACCACTTGATGCAGACTTCCAGAGCACTTCAGGTTATACAGTCTTCTGCTGGCCCTTCTTTCCAATCAGAGACTTGTGGATGTGAGGGATCACACCTGGGAAACAAACACAACAATGGATGAGCCATTAACAGTGTCGAAGTCAAGCAGACACAGAACACTTTCCATTTGTGTTGACTGTCTGAGCAGTGGAAAAGTGAGGGAGCGATTGAGACTACAGAGTAATGATTTATTGTAAAATTAAATTAAAGTGTTGTCAACTTGGTAATCTGTCACCATTCGTCTTTTTTGTGTTAATTTATAAAGAATAAACGTGTATACATTTGCCGTTTTACATGTTAAGCTTATTAAAGATTAACAACAGTCACTTCTAAATGCTAACAGGGTGAAAAGTGTCCTTACCTCCTCCAGCAATAGTGGCTTTGATAAGTGAATCCAGCTCTTCATCTCCTCTAATGGCCAGCTGCAAGTGGCGTGGGGTAATACGTTTCACTTTAAGATCCTTTGATGCATTTCCTGCCAACTCCAGAACCTGCGAGAAAAGCCCAGCTTTAGATAGTTACATACCAAGATAACAGCAGCTCTGCAGGGCCGATGTGTGGATAAGGTGCAAGATAAAAAGGACGTTACCTCGGCCGTGAGGTATTCAAGAATAGCCGCGCTGTACACCGCTGCAGTGGCTCCAACTCTGCCGTGGCTGGTGGTTCTGGACTTAAGGTGTCTGTGGATACGACCCACTGGGAACTGCAGCGATAAACACAGCGGGCATTAGCGCATATAAATGACTGGCTCAGTGGCCTGTCAGTGAGAGACGGCCACCAGCTGGGTAACCTCTGCGACGTCTGATTGTTAACGTTAGCTCGTGTTAGCACGGTCGAGGAAATGAATGAATTTCAGTGGACAAACCTGCAGTCCAGCTCTCTGCGAGCGCGAAATAGCTTTCGTCTTGGTCTTCCCGGAGTCTTTACCTGCCTTACCACCAGCCTGCAAAACGCGGAAAATGTTCAGTTTACAGCCACCAAATCTTGTATTAGTGTGTGATAACAACGACTAGGGGTGGCCAGTTTTACCGCCCTCTTAGCAGTCTGGCCACCCTATTGCTTCCTCAACGCAGCCAATAACGGCAACTTAGCTTGCCTGCTAAGCTACTACAACAGCTAACGCTAGCGGCTACCAGTTAGCTATCCACCGAAATACACTGGCGGCTATTAAACATGTATTGCCAGAAAAACACCAGCATAGACAGCTTATCGTTCAGATAGGTCGCTAAGATGACTTAAAATACTTACCATATTTAAAATCTACAAATAATTTCTGACGCTGTGGCCCAATATCTAGCTTCTTGTTATCGAGTACCGACTGTGGGTTTGAACTACAACCCCCCGCCTTCGATTGTATCTTATATATAGCCGAACTTTATCCGGGTAACTAAAGGGAGACCGCCAGCCACTCATATTTCGTTATGCGTTTCCTGCCGTGGCGTTCAGCCAATGAACAAGAACATACCTCACTTTGCGGGAAAGATGGCACATTTCCGTTCAAAGTAATGATGGGTAATGTAGTTCTGACATTTAGACGGTCTATTCCCATTGTCTGTGTCATTTTAGGACAAGGACAAGTTAGTTTTAATTCGGAAAACATTTTTTCTTTCAAAGGTTGTCTACTCAGTCTTGAGACCAAATAAAATACATTGAGTCTGAAGTTGTTGCGTCATCAAGTCAAGTTAATATGTTGACCGAAAATATGTGTAAAATTTATTTGGACAAGCTTTATCGTTATATGAACCAAGACAGGAAAAACGATCACTGACATTATATTTATGACAGTCGGCCTTAAACGTGTGCTCCATTTCATACACAACATTATGTCCGATAATGAAATTACAATTTAAAAAAGCTACACGGGAAAGCAGTAAATCTGCAGAATCAGCAGCAGGCTCTCTCTTGTGCAAAAGTAACCATCTCTTTATATAATGAAAATCAAGCTTCTTTGCGCAATGCACTTGACAAAAACTTGTTTTTTAATCAAAATGTAACGTCATAATTTGCTGCCGTCAGCATTGTTGTATTGTAGTTTCTCACAATGGCCACATGAGGGCAGTGAATGCTCATGGTTCAACATGCAGATGCAGAGATATACATTCAGAACAGCCATCAACTCCTGCCCTCTTCACTGTACTAACTATATTATAACCACGACATTATAGAGACAGATGTCATGTCAAGCTGTAGATTCAGAAAATGTCACACATCTGGTTTAATTAAAGATGCAGCGTGTGGGATTTAATATGAAGAGTCTGTAGTGCTTACCATAAAGGCTCTTTAGCGGTGTCCATGGCCAGTCATTGCAATTTTGCACCTGAATAAAAAAGTCAAATGGATAATGATCCTCATGTTGTAAAGCCAACAAGTCATGTTCTTATTCCAGAGTTGAAGGGCTAGACTAAGCACTTCCTGGGACCCTATGTTGTTTGGGGGCCGCTCCAACTCCAATGCTGCAAACAGCTGCTTAGTTTACTGTCGGAAAACTCCTTTAATAGAAACTCTGCGCTTTCTTCATCTATTGCTTCCACTACAACGGGATTATTTTGCTTTTATATTATTTTTATCATCAGTATGAATGGAAATCTTATTATGCTACATATTATGCTACGATTTTGATATGGGAGGCATCACATGGAAATGCCTGGTATTTGTTTTCCAGCCTACCAGGGCCCCCATTATTTGAGCCATAGTTTGATTTATTACTTGAATGTCAGCTTTTAATTGAGGACTGATGTTATATGAGAGCAACAAGCAAAGAAGTGGCTGTAGTGCTTTGGTGTGAAGGTTTTGAACAGATAACTCTGTGAAAATACAGTTGATGTTGGTTGATAATGATGTTTACCCAACTCATCATTGGTTCACAGTAAAGTGCTTTGCATTCTGTAACAGGCCACAAATGTGCATCAGCACAAATACACACATAATCATCCACCTAATGCACCATCTTACTTTGCTTCTTTCACTGGAAATTAGTTTGACCACAGGGAAATGAGATCTCAGGACTGTCTGTCTTTTTTTTATCACTCCGCTGCCTCAGATATTCTGGAAGGAAAAAGGAATAAATATCTGAACTTCCCACCTCTCAAGTCTGACACTGCACTTTCCAAATATCCAATTGTTCTAATATCTGGCTGGAATGTATCCAGACACACAGTACTACAGATGACAGATATGGTAACCGGCACAATTTTTCCATGAAATTTGTTTCATTACTGTCTACTGCTGTGCACCATTGACATCGAGTCAAGTCAAACTTATTTTAAAGCACATTTGAGAACAAGTCACATTATGCTTTACAGATAAGCAGGTAGCTTAAACAAATACAAGAAGCGCAGACTTAAACATCAGAGAGAGAGAGAGAGACTAGTGAATGGAGTAAAGAAAATGTTTATAACAGCAGATGATATGTGTCTTGTCAGAAAGTCTTTGGCGCTTAGACTCTACAGGGAGATTTTGTGAGTGAAGGGTGTCTGCCCAGAGCAGCAGCAGCGAGAGGAATCCCCCCATGGAGTCCACAGACTGATGGTGGTGGTTGATGACTCCTCTGTGACAGATAAACAGATGAAATGATGAAGCTGATGAAGCTGATGAAGCTGGTGAATCTGAAAACTGCAGCATGAATGAACTAGAGGCAGGAGACAATGGTATTTAAAAAGACAGCGGTAAGATGATAGGCTAACAGTGAAGGTGTGTCGCTGTACTATTGGATGGATGTGTCTTGCTGACAGCACCAGATGATGACAGGCAGTTATGAGCATGAGTGAGAGGAGTGAATGAATGGATGATAAGAGAAATCAACTAAAGACTGAGTATGCAAAAGTGTAGTCCTCCTGTCTGAACTTTCACCAGAGCTTCAATGTGTCCGACAGCAGACACATCTGGAAGATTCAAACACCTGTCAGTAAAGTAAGTCTACAGCCTGCACTGAAAAGAGTCAAAGCATGGGGAGATCTGACTGGGAGGGGAATGCTGTTCCACAGTCTAGTGGCTGATACAGCAAAGGCGTGGTTAAGTTTAGACAACGACAGCCAGGAGCCTCAGCTGACCTGAGGGACCTGAGGGTGGAAGACGGGGTCAGGAGGTGACTATTTTCAGATCATATCCAACATGTTTAGGGTTAAAATAAAGATCTGTCCTGTCATTGTCGTCCATGAGGACCAGAATTTATTCACTTCTAATAGTTTGACATCTTAGCCTTTAAATTTTACTAGACATGGAAATCAACACTCTTAAGCCCCTGTGTCTTAATTTGTGTCACTTCTTATGTTTTATGTTTTTTATACGGCACCAGTTTGAAAATAACTTACTAGCTTTTAACTGCATTTCACTTTGTTGGGAGTAAAGAAGACTATGAAATACAGCTGAAAGCTGAAAATATCAGACAGTGGACCTTGAGATACAATTAAAAAAACCTCCAACCTTTCTCCACACGTTACTCTACTTGTGTTGTATTGTGTTGTGTTGTGTTGTGTTGTGTTGTGTTGTGTTGTGTTGTGTTGTGTTGTGTTGTGTTATGTTGTGTTGTGTAGGGGATATGACACTTATGTCTCTTGTGGGTAGGTGGTAGGAGCGATTCCTAAAAAAATATTTTACTATGCTTGGTATGATTTTTATATTAAAAAAACATGTACAAATGAAAAAATCCAACATGATGATTCCTTTCCTTTCCTTTCCTTTCCTTTCCTTTCCAAAACTTGTTTTTAACAATTTACACTCTTGTACACTCAAGTTTTAAGTTTTATACACATTGTTTTAAAGGTAGTGAGAGAGGCCTCAATGAGTGTACTCCACAACATGCTGTTTCTGAATATGGTTCTTTGTCTTATGATGGTCACATACTGACAGTAACAGTTCACAGTGGTACCAGCAGCAGTTGGAGGATCAGTGTGCAGTAGAGAGCCATGAAACCAGAGAGATTTCAGTCTCCTTTTCATCCTGTTTTACTGCAGTGTTAATGTGTAACAGGCTCCAGTCAGGGTGTGTGTGGTGTGTCGGGACTTGATAAGACAATCTGTGTGTGTGTGTGTGTGTGTGTGTGTGTCTGAAACAACATGCACAGCTGGTGGTGGGCTGGTCATCTAAAGCTCATACCATTCATTCCCAGGCGTACTCCCCTTTCAGCAGTCACTCACTCACTCACTCTCTCCACTGACCTCTACCTCGTTTGCTCATTCTCCTCTCTTCCTCAGTCGCTGTCAGTCACCTCCCAGTCTCTCTGTCACTGAACGGCCTGTTTCTGAAAGTTTTGGAGTCTCTTTCCTCCATCTCCATGTGTCCTTCACCATCTCTCCGTCTGTCCCAGTTTACACCCTGGGTCCCTCCTCACGTGGCCTTTCTTCCTTAAGGTCACTGTGTCAGTCTCCTGTAAGGTCAGAGACAACTGAGCAGTGTCCACAGGACGTTGGTCATTAGTTGAAAGTTTAACTTTGCAGGAAAAAAACCCCACAGGTGCCAGTGAACCCGATGGGAAAAGTGACATACCCACTACAGAAATTAAATATCCACTGGTATTCTGAAACTAAACTGAACTGGAGGGAAATCTCTTGATGGTTTCTGGTTATTTAGAACAACAGTACATTTGGTATGTTATGATGTGTGATGGTTCTTCTTGACCTCAGTGCGACATTTGATACAGTGTATCACAAAATGTTTTTGGATAGAAACTGAAAGGGGCTTTATCAAAATCTGACCGCCCTTTGAAGCAGCTTAAAACCCTGTTATCTAATGTTGTGTTTAACACCTGCTTTTGCTTTTATGTGTTTGAGTTTTTCAGTATTCAGCTCCAACACTTGAGTCTTTACAGTCTTTTATTCAGCTTCCATTGGTTTCCTTTGTGTTTCCTTCTTCTTCTCTGGTTCCCCACCTGCCACAGTGGTAGCTGATACTTGAAGCTTCTCTAGTGTTGCTCGTGAATAGCTTTCTTATGTTGTTACTGCGAGCTAACTGTTATCTCCTTTCTCAGGATCATCCCTCGTCTGCCTGCCTGTTCACCAGCCTACTATCATCCTGCTGCCTTCAGCCTGCTCACACCACACTCCCACGTTCATCCGCCCTGTCCAGCCGGTCCCTCCATTCATCATTGTCTATCTCCCCATTCATTCTATCTTTTCCTTTCCAGTGGATCCCCTTTAAACGTCGTACCCGTGCTCGTCTGCGGCTCCTCGTTGCAAAACTGTCAAGTCTTTAAAAGCTTGTTTACCTATCATATGTAATATTATGAAAAACTTGTAATCGTTACATCAGTTCTATATATTTACATTACATATTAACATTGTACTTATTTATTTCATATCAAAGGAATAATTCTATCATATCATACTCCAAGGGCTAAACTAGTTATAAAAGCATCTTTATTGTTTATTGATGATCCCTCTATATGACCTACATAAACAAACAAGAATGATTATGGTTCTTCTTAATGCCTGTCACCAGGTCAGACTCCCACTTACCCAGGTTGGATCAGTCATAACATTAAAACTATTTTTCTGAATCCAGGAGGTCCAGGTGTTAAACTGAGTATTCATTTAAGCACAGAGCAGGCAAATGTGAAATCAACCAATTATTTCTCAAGATTTCAGGGTGGCCAACACAACTTTAGGGTTGACCCTTGCCACCCCTTAGACACACTCCTTCACTGGTCTGAAAACACTTGCATGCTCATGTACAGGAAGTACACTTCAGTTTACGATATTCTATTATGAATTCAATATGTTAATGACATCCCATAATGCAATCAGTGTTTATGAAGCTGAGAGAAGATTAGTGAATCTATGGAGAAGTGACAGGAAACCAACAATATCTCTATAACCCACTTGGGAGGACCGGAGAGGAAGAGGGGGAGCGCTCAGAGGAAGAAGGGATGGACAGAGAGCGTGAGAACCTGTGATGTCACTCCGCCTGCCGGGACTCAAAAAAAAAAAAAATGGTGGGAAAAGTCTGCTGCTCGACTGGAGACTAGATTACTGGGTCACCTCAAAAACAAGTAGAGACATCAGCTGTTTAATAGTTACATTGTGTGATCCGTCTTAATGTTTGAGGTAGGCAGTGAACTAATTTATCAGTCTAATCCAAATATATATGAACACCAACCCATACAGGACATTCAGCTCTACTGATCATAGTGGACTGATGAACACATTCCAGAAGCATGTGGGTCAACAAGAGCATGAATATTCACACTCATTAGCAGCAGGCTTTAGTTTATGTCGCTGCTTCTTTTGTCGGCAGCTCATGTTGTCTCACTCCCAGAGACAGGATCATCGCGTGTGTGAATGCGTGTGTTTCAGTCATCGCCCGACCTCTCGTCTCCTCTTGTGTGGCTGTATTAAAACGAGATGATCCACAGGGGGACGTTAGGTCACCGATGCTAAAAAGGACACATGATTCATCACAGGGAACAGCTCACAGTGTAAAGAGGCTCATAGAGGCTGTTATGTTCATTAATTCCTCACAGTGTAAAAGTGTTGGAGGCAACAAACTGCTGAGTCAGGCTTCAGCCATTCTAATGTTTGACCAGAAATATATATATATATATATACAATATACATATATAATATGTGATAGTCACACAGTGAAATTGTTCAGCAAGAAATAGTTTCAGCATAAAACTCCTCTGAAAATAAGGATCAAATCAAATTGTTGTTTTTACATTTTGGTTTGTGTACAGGTTCAACTAATTCAAATCAAATCAAATCAGTTTTATTTATATAGCCCACAATCACATTGCCCTAATGGGCTTTACAGTCTCTCCAGTGAATAACATCCTCTGTCCTTAGACCCTCGAATCAAGTGAGGAAAAACTTGCCATGTTGAGAAAAAAAAAACTTTTAACAGGGGGAAAAAAGATGGAAGAAATCTCAAGAAGAGCCACAGAGGAGGGATCCCTCCCCCAGGACGGACAGACATGCAATAGATGTTGCATGTACAGAAAAGAACGACAAAATCACAGTTTACAAGTTGCATTGACAGAATATCTCTTACAAATTATAATACATGTAAAGTGTGTGGATCCAGGAGTCGACTGAGCAGGACGAGGCATCGTCAAGTTGTTCCCGATCCACAAGACCTCCTCTGCACCTGGTGACCTGGAGGAGGGCAGGCCACACAACATAATTAGCAGAAAAACAGAAGATCAGAGTGAAGAGGCATTACATTTTATAGAAATACAGACTAAGAAGATATATTGTGTTAATCAGTCAGCTTTAGAAGTGTCGTCACAGTAGGTGTAAGTGAACTTTGGACAGGCTAGCTGTTTCTTGCAGCTCCCAGTCTTCATGCTAAGCTAGGCTTCGCCATATCCTGACTCTGGCTGTGTACTTCACATACAGACATGAGATTCATTAATCGAAGATGATGCTTTTCTCTGATATACGTTCTGTCATTGCTTGAGAACAACAAGCTTTCCTTCTAACTATCTTCCATGACCTGATGATACAGTGGGCAGGTTGCTGTCTGAACATCGCTGACTTAAAGCTAGATATTAATGCTTTTAGGTACTCCCACCCTGTGCCACCCTTGCTCAGTTCTCATGCTCACTGGTCACTTCTTTAGAAATGACAGATAATGTACATGAAATTGTTTTTTTGTATTTTTTTGTATTGTTTTTATTTTTACAGGGACAGCACACAATTAAAAGAAACGGAACCAGAGTTAGGTAGCAGCTAATTTGCATCTGTTGTCCCTGGGCAGGTAAACAAACAAAACAGCGACACTTCATAAAACAGCACAATACATAAAAAGTCTATTTATGTGGACATTACACTACATTAAACAATGCAGTACATAAATGTCCCTCAGTATGACAGACAATGCATGCAATTCAATCATTAGTGATGACACTTCTGTGCTGATTTTAGCCAAAACGTTACCCTGGTTTTAAACACTGCAAAACTTCCCCACTACTGTAATCCAAAAAGCAGACTGACCAAATGCTGTCCTTCTGAACTGTGGTACCCAATCACCCCTAGTGGACGCTCCAGTCGAGTCAAAGTTGAGAAAATTATTTTGTTACAGTAACAGAAGTGTCAAACTTTTCCTTTAACTTAAAACTGGACATTGGCTATGTCTGTGGTTTGGGAGCGGACCAACCACTGTTAATACTGTTGGTACCACTGTCGCAGAGATGCGAGCAGCATGGCTACTGTCCACAGCAGAAACAACTGTAAGAATTCTAATTAGAGAGTAAAACATGTGGTGGTATTAATAAGTAGAAATAATTCTAGAAAGAAAGAGTGTTGGTTTATAGTTTCCACAGTTATTCCAGTACCTCCACCGTTACCTGGGGATAGTGATAGTGATTGTGCAATGGCAGACATGCTTCCTCTGTGCTGTAATTTGAACCTATTTTTTCTGGGAAAAAATCAGCCTGGTGGCAGACTGAAAAGCATAGTGAAGAGAGGTTTATATCTATACGTGCTGGTGTCATTTTTCCACAGCCATTACACTTTGACATCAGTATTTACTTCAGAATGATTAAATTGTGTAGGGCAAAACACTAGTTTAAAGCCCCCATGTGAGGGACTGACTCTGGTGCCTTCAGTATCAAAAGACACTGCCAAGCAGCAATGCACTGGAGTCAAGCTACTTCCTAGTAACCAAGTCCTCATAATTATATTACATCTAATCGTGTGTCCTGGGGTCAAAGGAATCAAAGGAGTGACACCGAGATTGCAGTGGCTGACTGCATGCCACTCCTGTTGTAGGAGCATGTGTCAGCTTGTGACATTCATAAATATATCTAGCTGATGGCTATTGGCATCTGCTGGCGGAGGCAACAGTGACACACTGTTTTCATACAACATGCCGCTAGTCAAAGGGACATACCACTAACAATCCACATATGATTATAAAACGAGAGTGGCACACCCCCAGTATGCCAGTACACAGTGGTGCCTGCAACTAAAGTTGGCAAATAGAAATGGTGTATGCTGATACAAAGTGGTATAGGCCATAAACTGGCAGAGCTGCTTCTACACCTGCCAACAAGAGTGGCATGCCATCAGCCACTTTTCAATATCTGCTGTGGCCGTAAAGATGAGAACAATTAGGATGACCAAATGCACCCAAAATTCAGAACAGTCCCGAACCACAAGCAGTTGATCTGAATCCTGAATCCTGTCCTGTTTGTCCTGAAAATTAGACTAAACCCAAGTGATGAGTTATAACCTAAAAGAACATACACAGATGAACACTTTTCTGGCTCTCTATTGGCTACAGCTGTTATAGCCACAAAATAAGACGTGTGCTTGCTCTTTTCCCGTTTTTGTTTTCTGGTGTCGATGAAGCTCGGGGAAGTTGCAGTCAAACAGGACAGGGAAAGTGTAGCTGTGGGCGTCAGTTGACTTCATTAACAAAAATAATCAATTTTAGCATCAAGTTTGAACTTCCATGTTTTAATGTTCATTGACACTGAATGCACTGTCCAATAGGCCACGGCCACAGTGGCAACGTGTCCTAACCCACCCTCAACTCCCATATTTCACCCATTCTTATCTGGTTACCCTAACTACAAAGCACGTCTTTACACCCTCCAACCCCAACCATGGACCAAAAGTTGTGTAGACTATCTTTTTTTTTTTTTGTCAAATTTTTCTACCAAACCTATTTATTCATTCATTAGAATGATTTAAAGGATGCTATAATCATGTAAAAATTCTACATAGAAAGGCCTTTGAATCAGTGCTTTTGTACCACTGGTTCAAGCAGCTCATTTAAAGGAACAGTTCACCCAAAAAGTAAAAATCAGTAATCATCTCCTCCCTACATGCTGATGGAAAGTCAGGTGAAGTTCTATAGTCCACAAAACATTTCTGGAGCTTCACAGCAAAACAGTGTTGCAGCATTCTGCTAAACAACTGAAGCAGCTGGAGACTTCTTTTAAAATGGAAAAAAACAATAGCCAAAAAATGGCTCAATACTTGATCTAAGTCTCCGGAAAGCCCGTCACCCTAAATTGATTTGAAAATGTACACCCTTTTTTCTAACTCTACTTCTAAACCTTCACTGTGCCTGCTAAGCTAAAAATGCTAGCATGCACTCTGTCTGAAGTGGGTGCATGAGCGCAACCGCGCATCAAGGGTGTAAATAATGTCTTTTCAAATCGGAAACTTGGATTACGCTGGGCTGTGGGTTTTTTTCCTCAGATGTTTTTATGTTTTTAAACAAGTCCCAAGCTACTAGAGTTATTTAGGAGAATGATACAACACTGTTGTAAAGCTCCAGAAATGTTTGTGGATGACAAAACTTTAGCCTTATTCCATCAGCATTGGGTTGAGGAGATAATGACTGAATTTTCGTTTTAACATGAACTCTTCCTTTTTCCTCTCTTTTGCATGACAATTTTTATAATGCCTATGGAGAGCAGTCGCTTTGCTGCAAATTTATTTTCTTCAGGTTTTTTTTCACAGTATTACCACTTATGGCAAAAACATAAGCACTGATTGATTGGTTAATTATTTATGTAATTAATATGCATGTTGGTTAACACAGCATAAAGCACGGAGCACTTCATTTAGTGGCCCTGTATTGTTCCTCCCTACACTAGTCCATAAGAAAAAAACTGAAAACAGCAGACCAAGCAATATCACAACATCCCCATGGGTGGGGGAGGTATTATGCTTTCATTATAATCTCATAGAAATACAGTGGGCAGAATGAGTTAACCAGTGACTGTTAATGGATTTTGCAAGTGCATGAAGTGAAAGTTACCCCCACACACCCAACACACAAACACACACACACTAGCCCTGGTCGCAGCTGGGCGACTAGTCCGACAGGACTTTGACAGATGGTCCAATGGGACGCTGGAGAGGGAGGGAGGGAGGGAGGACACAAGAGCTAAAGAGAAGGATGGATGGAGGATAAGGGGGGGGCAATGCTAATGGATGCGGAAGTGTGTGTGTGTGTGTGTGTGTGTGTGTGTGTGTGTAGTAGGGGAGTCATCTGTTCCTGAAAGAATGGAAGAATAAGAATAAGGGTTATAAACCTCACGGGAGACAAGGAGGGAGCATGCAGCCCTGCTGACTGGGCATTTGCACTTCTATGGATGTTGAGACACGTGTGTGTATCCAAACACACAAGCACACAGGAACACACTGGTGTAGTACTTGTGTAGTACTAGTGTACAACGGCATGCTGTATTTTGGGTAGTTTATCTTGCAGTTATTATTACTATAATGAAGAATAAACATCAACAACAATTAAACAAATTAAATGAACATGACATGATAAATGGGCTATTGATTGGATCACCTGGCTCCTCATTAAGCACACAGCTTTAAGATTGGTTAATGATTTAATTATGTCACGAAGAAACGTGTCTGTAATACTTATTCTGATTGGTCCATATCATCATCAGTTTAACATTGCTTCTGCCGATTGTCAAGCTACATTCAATAAGCAGACGCCCCGCCCCCAACAGTGTCAATCGCAAATACTCGCGTTGTGACCACGCCCATTCCTCCTCGCTCCCTCCTCGCGCTGGCTGCACCCTTCCGAAACCTCCCCGTGAAAGCCAGGTAGAACGAAAAGCTGTTTCGGTCGACTTCCGGTTGCAACTATCAAAATAAATTTCAAATTAAGCCACAGATTGCTCTGAGAAGAAACTAGGCTACTCCTCACACACTATATATACATTCTGGGAGGATTATGTGTTCTTGAAAACTATACATTGTCTCTGTTTTCACACTGCTACTTCCGGCAAACATGTGAGTGTCTTTCTAAAATTTAAACCTATCACAACGAAACAGGACTGATACCTTTCTCCCTTGTCAGTACATCCAATCATATGTTGATCCTACGGCTACTTTGCTCCATTGGACGTTGTTGTCGTCATGTAAAGGATCATCTACACCAGGGGTAGCCAACATGGTGCCCGCAAGCTCCTGGTATCCTGCTGTGAGCATATGAGTCGCCCGCAGCGCTATTAGCCTCTGAGTCCGGGCTCGTCTATTGTCAACATCCGGGGTCTGTAGGCTGATCTACTACCTCTGACCTGGAAGATGTCGTCTCTGAGCTGCGCGCGCACCCGCGACAGCGCGCCTTGTTTACCTGTAGCTGCTGCTGCTAGTTTGACCCCGGATGTTGATAACGGACGAGCCCGGACTCAGAGGCTAATAGCGCTAGCATATCGTAACAAAATATTGATGAAATTAACTAGTTTCGTGGCAGATAATACGTTATATAGAGGCTGTGTGTCGCTGCCCCGTCTCTCCCATTATATGGATATATCGCCGCTACACTGGATCTAATTTCGTCCGAACGACGCCGAATGACACCAAAGTTATCTGGGTGAGTAAATGACCATATCTTTTGCCAGAAATAAGGTTCAGGTTGTAAAAAACGGTACTTATCCTTTAAACCTAGACTGTCTCCTAAAACATGTAGCCTATTAAAGACATAATATTCATCATTTAACGGTAAACTGAGCAAACATGTAGCCCTCCATATTACTCCATATCACTGAGGTAGCTCACAGTCTCCAAAAGGTTGGTGACCCATGATCTACACTATGTGGATTTGCATGTTTTGGTGTTTTCATGTTTTCATGGCCTTTCCCCAACATTCACCAAACCCATATGACCACATGGTTGCTGTTATTCAGAGTGTCTGGTGTGTACAAACCTTTAATGCTAAAGTAAACTTTATTTATCTGCTCTGCCTGAAAGTGAGGCCTTTAAGTTTAGGTGCTTTTGTTTTGAAGGAAATGTACACGCTTCCGGTAATCTTGTTGCGAAATGTGCCAGCTTGATGCAACTTCCTGAAAGATTGACAGCTTGCGCCGCTCTCCTTTAGTAGTGGAAACGATAGCTCCCGTTGTGTGAGGGACGCAATCACAACTCCCGCTGTCAGCTGTCTTTCCGCGGATTTATTTCCATACTTTGAAAGAAGTTTCCAAGACGGGCACACAGTCTGGAGTTTGGAGGAATCTACTGGGGTATGAAAGTGGAGCGGACGCCTCAAACAAAGTAAAAGAGGAGGTAGACCTGTACGTTTGATGGCTGCTGGGGATGGAGCCCAGCTGCCGGCCACAGTAGCGGCCAGCCGGAGCGTGGAGAAGGCGCTCGAGGAGGCTGCCGCGAGCGGGGCTCTTAACTTGTCCAACCGAAAACTGAAGGAGTTTCCTCGGAGCGCCAAGAACTACGACCTGTCCGACATTACACATGCAGGTCGGTTTGCTTTTTCACTGTTTTTGTTCTTTAACTTACAAAGCAGCACGGGCGAGCTAGCTGTTATCACGAGAACCGCCTATTGTTTTATCGCCACCTGCTTCTTTCTTCTAACGGGGGAAGGCACATCTTTCCGCTGCCCCGACACGCTTCACAAGACTCCCTTAAATAACTCCGCAGTTTGTGCTCCAGATGACTGTCACAACCGTATCTCTGCTAAAAAAATATCAAATTAGACTTGTTTCAGATCGGCAGGACTTACCTTTTACTTCGGCTGATGTATACTCCACCAAACTGCGGTTGTACATTTTTAAAACAGCCTCATAGTCGTCCACCAAACTGCAGTGTGAGCTCAGTGTTAGCATGCAGCGTGCTCAAGAACCTTGTGTTTTTGAAAATAAAGTTCCTGCTAGGTGGACTAGCTGTAAGACAGCCTAGGCTTATTGTATGGGCTATTCGCCAGTGTCTTTAAGAGAAGCCATATGAAGTCGTAGCTTTTTAAAAGAAGTTTGACGTTTTGTTCTCTTAAAGTGGACTTGAAGGAAAAAAAAGAAAATACGTCAGACATGCGAGTTCCTCTTCCTCAATACATCCTCTTATAAGCGGCTGACAACCTTCTACATTGCCACTTCCCTTGTGTGCTCGACTTAGAGTTGTTTCACTAAAGGCTGGAGCTTCGTTCACTGGGTTTTGTTGTTCTTAGCTTCACTGCTTTGGCTTTAGTGTGCTTTGCAGTGGTTTCGGTAGTCTTGAGTTTTTTCACTTTTTGAGTGATAAGTGTAACAATATGGCAACCCTTTACTCACAAACCTCCTGGACTCTCTCTGAATGTGTGTCACTTGATCTCATATGAGCTTAGTTGCACCAGACATTATAGAAGTGCCGCTGATGACAGAGAGTAAAACTTAACGTTGAGTAGGTGTGGTTGACACTGTGGATTAAAGGGAACTACCTTGGCCTCGCCTTGCTGAAAAGAGGATTACCCCATCCAGGTTGCTGAAATCAATCTGGCTACGCAGCAACTTAAAGCAACACCCCCTATCCTCTGCTGCTGCTTTCTGTGCTTTGGCAATTATGACCATCTGCTCATAACAACCCAGGTCTAGGCCCTGTGGGATGAGTTGGCCTTGAACACACATAAACACACACACACAGGCACCTGCCACTGGAGCAACCCAACCCTAATGACTATGGAAGTGATGAATGTATCCCATACCTACAGTAATGTCACTTGATTAGGATGTGTTTATCCAAGCGCAGGTTCTTGGTTAAACAAATCACCCAGCTTGGCTAGTTAGTAAAGGATCAGCCGTCAAAGTTAAGTTCAAAGGGGTAGTCCACTGATTATACATTTCAATGGACAGTATTTAGTCACTCTGTCGAGTCTGACAAAATAAACCTGATGATGTCATGGTGATATCATCGGAGTTCTCATCATTGGCCTGGAGACTAAACAGAAAACCTGTGTTAGACACTGGTGGCAATATTAGATAAATTCCTTAGAGAACAATACAATATGTGTCTATCATAAAGTGTGGCACGATACGATTTTAATTTGATTTATTTCAGGGGTCTGCGATCCATATAAGACAATATCATCTGCCCTTTTAACACAATCAGTCACAGCAGAGGCTGCCACCACTTTCTTTTTGCGTTTGGCCTTAAAAACACAACACATAAATAATTGTAACCATAAATTAGCTTAGCAGATAGTGGACTTTGACTCTACTATTAGCTTAACATTACATGTATCATTTATAGTTTTTCTTTACTCACCGTCATTAGTTTAAGTCACTGCGACCTCTATGAAAAGACACGCAAAGCTGTAGACGATGAATTGGCTAAAAACACAGACCCTTGCACTCGCCATGGATAGTTGAAATGAATGAAATGAAGTTACAGGAATAGATAGATAACTGATATTGCACTTATCATCCTGAATATAGGGTATTATGTTTACTTAAAATAGGCTGAGCATTAGCTAATTTTTAATTTACATTTTCTCTCAGATTATAAATGGGCTACCAGCTGTGAGCTGTGCAATTATTTTTCCTTTTATTAGTAGTCAAGGCCAAGAGGCACTTTTGGCACTTTTCACATTTGAAAATGTTTTTATTTTTATATAAGTTTATTTATTTGACATTATACAATACAACATAAATGTAAAACATTTTTTGTTTTAGCTAATAAGCAAAATGAAGAGAATTTTGTATAGTACTGTTGTAGCTTCCTTTTTTTTCCTCACTAAAAAAATGCATACTGAACCGAAACCGTGATCCAAAAACCAAGGTACATATCGAACCATGGGCTAACTGTACCGTTGGACCGCTACCACTCATGATATCACACTGCAGCAGCTGGGTAGAGCCACGCAGTGTAGATTTGAGAGCCAAACATGTTGTCACCGGTGTGGGCATCTTTATTTTCATATGTGAGAACTCCAACATACAGCAGGTGTCAAGTAGGGATAAGTTAGAGCCCTGCATTGTTAAGTTGAAATAGACCTTTGGCACAGTTGACATTTTGTTTTGTCAAACACAGGTACCACTAATAATATTAACCAATAATGGCTGCACTCCATACAGGTGGGCCAGCATTAGGGCGATGGTGGCGTTCATACTGGCACTTAATGTTCTACTTCAATGGAATAGAGCCATCATTAACCTTATCAGTTCCACCTGTGATTTTTCCCCAGGCTGGTAGAGATGAATCAACATATTGACATGTCATAAGAGGAACAGCACAGGAGTTCATTTTCTTTTCAAAATAAAAGCCTGAATATGCTATATAACAGCTGTTTGATATTCGATATTGCGGAAAAAATTGTATATAACGGCGGACATCTCGATATTCAATAATATCTGGCCCAAGCGTATGTAGGTATTAGTATTAAAACATTTCAAACAATACCCAGAGCTAGAGTTTTCTCTCATGTTAGGTCAACATGTCTGCTGTCAGGACATGTGATAAGTTCCAGAGGGATGTCAGGAAATATTATCAATACATTTCCAAATGGGATGTGTTCATCAATGTTTCAATCTGCATTGGCTTCACCTCCACATTGAACAAGGCAGCTGCTGACATCACTCGTCATTCCTAGTGGCTCATGGTGACTCATTTGTTATTCATTTGCTTTAATTCTAGGGTCATGCTCTTCTATAGGCACAATTGTAGACATTTAGTCTTGAATACATGTTTGTGTAGACGATCTTTGTGGTAATGTCTAGTATTTGAGTAATGAGGTTCTCTCAGTTTCACTGGTATACCTGGTAGTTATGCCTACTCACTCAGACATTATATCACCTGTGAAATACAGCAGACCTGGCAGAGAGTCCTGCCCCTGCATGTTCTGTGTGTGTGTGTGTGTGTGTGTGTGTGTGTGTGTGTGTGTGTGTGTGTGTGTGTGTGTGTGTGTGTGTGGTGACAGTCCTTGCTGATTCACCAAGCTGTCATGATGGTTGTCAGGTATTGTAGATCTAAACTAATCCGAATGTTAAGTGAAGGAGGGAAGGTATCAAAGGGGATCGAACCAAGAGAACATTAGCATTCACTATAGTTTTTGTTAAAATGATAGATGTGTGGTCTGTGGTATGTTTCATTCTCTTACAACTCACCAGCCAGACATTAATCAGTGTTTAATGAAGAGCTTCACATATATAGTGTTGTTAGATGGTTTGCTTTTACATTGGTAGATTCTGTAGTTACAGTTCCCTGAAGCCCAAGGAGAAATCTCCAACTCTGATGCTCTGTCTGACAAACTGTACTGAACCCATCGGTCTGACATCTGAGAAGTGTTAACAAGGCAGGGCTCCAGGGTGGGACTATTTTGGTCACACATGCTCCCAAAAATCTGTCAAGTGCCACTAAACATTTTCAGTGGTTGCACTGGTGCACCTGATATTTAGCAGGCCTGATTAAATGTTTTTAAAAATATTTTTGTTACTGAAAGTTCTTGTTGTGTGAGCTTTAAATGAATAAAACATGTATCCGCACCTTTAATCATGTTAACAGCTATTCACGTAGTATTTTGAAGTATTTCATTTACTGGATTAGCCAAAAACAGACATTCTTCAGTTCAGTTTATTAGCAGATTTTCCAGAAAATGAACTAAATTAAGATATATATCAACTGATATTTCATTATTAAGTACACACAGTATACCACAGTAGAAGATTTTATCTATATTACCTGCTCCTAATGCCTTTGATTCTAATATACCATTGTTGTTGCCACATTTGCACATCCTGTGGACAAAGAGCAACATGAGCAATCCCCTTGAAGTCATTCTTCTGGCCACCTGACCAGTGTTAAAGTCCTGTATTCCCACCTTGTACCGCTCTGTTTGGGGTGTCCACCAACTCTGAAGACAAGTATCTGACTGTATAGCTACTAAATGTTCCACTTTTTCCATAAGTCACTTGTTTCTGTTGCCTCTCTGGTGTGTGGTGCCGGACAGGTATACAGACGGCCTCTGAGCTTGTTTGCTGCTATTGGACGTCCATGGGAAGGGTTGGTGATGATGTTGACGCTCTGTATCATCTATGTGCAGGCTGGAAAACTCAAACACTAAGCTGAAAGTTGTGTAGAGCTGAAGTACTGGTTGGTTAATTCTTTGTGAGACTGATTCTACTACTGTGGGACTGGACAATAAACTAAATTCATCAAAATATCAATATTATGATTCTCTCACAAAAACTTAAACTTTGAACTGAGTGTAGCAACAATAACCACTGTCAGTTGACTAGAAGTTGAACGAGTCAGTCATCCCAAAGCACACTCCAGATATAAAGAATATTGAACTGGTCATTCAGTCAACAGTTAGGATTCATATTTTAGTTTCAGCTAAGCATTTTCACAATTAGAGATGCAGCCTATCTAATCCAGAGTGACTTGTGTGTTTAGAAGATGTTGTCATAGAAAGAGATGATCATAGTGGTTGAACTGGGATAAGACTGGGCTGTGTAGGCCCAGCAGTGTTTATGATAACATCAGCCCCCCTTCTTCCCCACTGGAGCAGCTTCCCTCAGGAAGGTCAAAGGTTCACACACACACACACACACACACACACACACACACACACACACACACACGCACACACAAAGAAGGAGACTTGGCTTGCCTCCCCCAGAGTGTTTCCCGGTAGCTCAGAGCGGTTGAGCAGAACAAAGCCCAGCCATTGTATGTTGTGTGCACCTTGTGGACCCACAAGTCTGTGTGTTGTTGCAGAGTGAATATACACAGGCCACCCTCGGGTAAATGCTTTTCTAATTAGGGTTTACCTAGTATGGGTTTAGAAATGATAATATTTGTCTGTGTGAACAATAAAATGAAGATTTTATAATATATGCAGTTAGGCTGCAACTAATGATTATTTTCATTATCGATTAAACTGCTGATTATGTAAACGATTAATTGATTCATCTGAAAGTGAAGAGAAAAAGAAGAGAAAAATTGTGAAGAATGCTCAAATTTTCAGATGTCTTTTCTGTCCATCAACTTGACAGTTATGCGATTTCAAGGGTTTTCAGGTATTTTCCTAGTATTATCACATTAGTCCTACGTATCAGAGATTTCAGAATAATCCCTAGTTTCCCAATCGTAATTACTTGGATGTTGACGTGAACCATTTACAAGTTGAAAATTGGTAATAACAATGAATCTGATATGTCATGAACGAGGCATTAGGGGTATTATCTGGGGATCTCATGTGATTTGTAATAATGGCAGATGTGTGTAATTTTATTCCAGTCAGCTGTGTTTGGAATCTGAAAGAGGCTGTTTTCCTATTTTCCTTGGTGATGAATGTGCAGATTTTCAGTAATTGTTTTGTCTATAAAATGTAATAAAACGGTGAATATGCCCTTTATTTCCCTTTGTTTCCCGTAGCCAAACATGATGTATTTACCTTGGAAAAGCATCATGTGAGAAACTGGATGTTTTGGGCATCTTTCCTTGTCAAATAATTGAAGCTTCTAATTGACTCTAATAGCTTATATACTTGATTAATTGGTTAAACTAGTCCACTCTAAATCTGAAAATATATTCAACTGCAAATTACCCACAATAAAACATTTTCCAGTTTTCTGTGCTTTGTTCTCCTGTAATGCCGTTTTCCCACCAAAATAAGCAGGTCTACACCATTTTTTTAAACGTGAGTACAGTACAGTAAAGTGCTTGTCAGATCATCTAAAAGATTTTAACTGATATAATGATACTGTAGCTTAAAGCAGAAAAAAGCAGATGGACTAACCAGTTATGGCCATTGCAATTAACTGCTCACAATATTCTAACAACCATGCTTGCTGGCAAAACAGAGACAGCAGTTATTTTCAGTCTAATGCCACACTATAACCAACCATCTTATCATGGTCACAATTTACATTTTTAAAGCTGTCTTACATAAAGTTACTTTCAGGCAAGTATAAATTATTGTAATCAAAATGGTTATGTACATCCCTGTATGACTGCTGCGCAGCGATCGGTCCAGCTAATAACGATATTTTCTAAAATGTCTTATCTGTGCCAATTAATCCTATTTATTGGTCGATCTCTATCATCTTAAAGTATCTGAAACCCACTTTCTGATGGCAGAACTTGGGATGGCTCTGTGTGGCCTTACTGAATAGGTAAAAACATAACCTTCATTTGCTTCGGATGACATGTTATACAGCGTAGTTTCTATGAGGCATGCTGAGGCCGTCAAGAACTGGTGTATATAAAGCCCATTCTAGTTTTCTGTAAATGTGCCCCATTGCCTTTCATTAAAACAGTGAGCCACAGAGCATTGTGAGAGAAGTATACAGAAAATAACACAGAAGAGAGCCAGCGGGCCTGCAAGTAATACAAGCAGAGATTGGGTTAAAAGGCAATAAAAGAAGCGTCCTTTTGCTTGTATTCAGTAACATTTTTGCTGGTGCATTGCATCTTGTATTTGCTGCTAGATGAAAACTGCATTTGAACTTAAGCAGTGTGCTCTTGCACAGCACGTCCACACTGTCTTCTCCCGATGGATTTGAAATGTTTCTGTTTTTAATTTAGACCCAATGTAGAAAATAACGACCACAAATAACAGATACTCAATATTAAAGGAATCTAAATAGGATTGGGACATCCTTCTCAGTAATAAAGTATTTATTGAGTCCTTACTTTATTAAAAAAGGAATGTTGGGACCAACAAAGGCTCATGTAGTGCAATTTTAATTTGTTCCGAAGCAGAAGCAACGGAAATGTTGTTGCATGAGCACAAAGTTAATAAATTGACCTCCAGTCTCATATGACCTCTGGGGATGTGAGAGACAAGAGCCTGTTGTTGAGAGTAGGAGGGGAGCAGGCCAGCTAGCACACACTCCATACCATGACTGAGAAGGCCAGTAGCTGACTTAGAGAAATAATGAATGAGGGAAGGAGGCATGTGTGTGTCTGTGTGCCTGTATCCGTGTGTCTTTACCTGTTCGTCTGTATGATCTTGGCCTCATCAGATATCTAACCCCTTCTCCTTTTCCACATTTTGCTATTTCACGGATTTAATTTAGATTAAGGCTGAATTTTTTTCCTTTAGTGTGACACACCCAGGGGTTCCTGACTGTGTTTTTGTTGTTTAGGTTGAGCAGTTTTAAGGCCATGACAGTAGTTGTGTCATCATTATCCTAACAGTAAAACCCAGTGTCTGTTTATGTCCTCCTGTTGCTTTTCAGGCTTACATACCTAGAGAAAGTCAAGCAGTTGCCTTAGCTGAATCTGTGCAGGGACTCAACCAGTATAGGCTTAAAGATGGCTCTGAAACGTTTGTAGTTTTCTCCTTTGTGATCACGACAGCCGTGGGTTAGCTTGGATTCACAACAGTTACACTGAGTTCAATTATTAACCAGTCTCATGGCAAAATAGTCCTGGCTCCAGTTTTGTATGTTGGTGCTTAGACTAGAGTTTATTATGGTGCACAGAAACCAGAACATGGTGGCGAATACAGCTTGGACAGCTTTGACAACTCCTAGAATGGCTGCACAGCACTAATGGACAAGGCTGTCATCCCAGAACCTCATTACCAGAGCATCTGCATGAGATGATGGCAGATAACTATTAGCTAGCAAATGCTATTTCCTCTTTCCTACCATTTTGTGACTTAAGGTTGTGGTAAGTTATAGTAGTTATTATGAACCAAAAAAACGACTATTTTCCTCTAACATCACGCTCAGGGTGGGGAGCTCTAGCGTCATGCTGCGGTCATATGAATGTAGGAAATGTGAGAAATTATCATTTCACTGCTTCCTTATTGATCAGCAACTGAAGATGATGTACAGTGAAAATCTGGAGGGACATTGGGCCTTATTTCATGGTAGAACAACATATTTGATAACCCGTTTGCTACTGTAAGGGCTAACATTAGCATCCAACCACTTCCTCTCTAACATTACAGTTTAATAGAGTTGCACAATATGATAGAAAAGGCATAAATTAATTCTGAAATATCAGTGTCATCTTGGACACTATTATCTAAACCTGGAAGAAAAACACACTTAATGTAATCAAGCTTGTATTGTAACCTAAAATTATGTAATTAAAAAGGCATGTCTTGCAAGCTTCTTTGAGCTAATCGGCTATCAAATATGTTGTTTTACCTTGAAATATGGCCCAGTGTTACTATGGATTTTCACTGTCCATTGTCTTTTTAGTTGCTGGCTAATCAGGAAGTGGTGAATGACAACAATTTGTTAGATTCCCTACATTAATGTTGGTTGAAACTTGGAACACAGCAGTATGACGTTATATCCTCTTGAGCATTTGAGCTTCCTACCCTGAGCTAGACATCAGAGGAAAGTGGCCACCGTGTGAGTATGGTCTGTAACTGCAAAACTAATCATATTCCCATTATCCTCATCTGTACTTTGTGTCAAGTGTCAATGAGCACTAACTGCGCTAACATGGTCAACAGTTATAGCTGCTAAAAATTACTCGTTAACATTGTCATTGTAAGCATGTTAGCATATTTACATGTTTTACAGAGCTGCAAGCTTGGCTGTGTCTAGATTACATACAAAGCCAATGATAAGATTTTACAAGGCGACATTATGATGTTGTTAATTTAGCGTCCTTCTGATCCATTTATTGCAGTCAGATCAGAGAAATCTCTTCGTTTTGGGTTCATACGAGTGTGGTTAACCAGATTAATTCTGTCTACTTCTACTTGCTGGTCAATTACTATTTATTGATTTTAACACATCAATTAAGAAACTGCCACTCACCGGAGACAGATGGTCGGGTGCTCTGCAGCAGAGAACTGGGCACCGGTCAGCCTGAGGTAGCACTTGAAGCTGAAGTCATCCAGACGCAGCTTTAGACACAGAAATTCACAGAGGTGGGTGCCATGCGTTGGCGCTTATTTTGATTTGCGTTACTCGCAACGCAAATATTTTCTTCACGTTTGGTCTAAACGCATGGTTAGTCTTGTTTTCTGTCTTCCTGTCCTGAAATGTTTTAGTAATTTGTAATGTTTTGAAACCAAGTAAGTAAGACTTCCTTCGCAACAGTGTCTTGAAGGAAATTAATGTTGGCATTACTTTGTTATCCAAGCTCCACACATAATCTTTCATTGCTTTTTGAATTTAATTATTTAATTTTAGTTGAGTCTGTCCAGTTTACACTAGATTTTGTGGTTACCTCCGCTGTGGGCGAGTTCAACCACAGTCCAGTTCTGTAGAAATCGGACATTGCTTGAGCAAGCCTACTTGTTATGTGGAGTGGGCAGAGACATAACAAGACTGATGTGATTGGCTCTGGTGTTTTGAATTCACTGTGATGACATACTGTTATGAAGAGTGATCCAGTAAAGCGCAGTACTCCACCCCCTTAAACAAATGGCCTGGTTTTAAGCATGTTGCTGAAAAGCTCTGTGGCTAAGCTGCTAGAAACTACAAAACTACAATTCTGTCGGTTTATGGTCGGGTTAGGCAGGCCCTGATTTCGTGTGTGTGTGTGTGTGTGTGTGTGTGTGTGTGTGTGTGTGTGTGTGTGTGTGTGTGTGTGTGTGTGTGTGTGTGTGTGTGTGTGTGTGTGTGTGTGTGTGTGTGTGTGTGTGTGTGTGTGTGTGTGTGTGTGTGTGTGTGTGTGTGTGTGTGCAGTTTAAGCCCAACATATGTCTGTAGCCCTCTCTGTCAGTTGTTTACATCTGTTCTGTGTCATTTAATGAGACTGTAGCGTGCATGCATGTTGGTGCGGTGTGTGAGTGTGTGTTCACCCCCCTCGTGTTTTATTTCCTCTGTGCTGCGGATGTGGGCTGCCTGTTCACTCAGTCTTCACTTCTGCTTTGTCTGTAGTCTTCTCTGAGTCCACACTGCTTTGCCTCTGATTGCTCCACACCTTCTGTCAGCCAACATGTTTCCATCCAACCGTCAGGGCACTTCTTCAAGGACTTTTATTGTAAATGTCACAAAGAAGATATTCATGGGGAAACTGGAAGGACTCTTTCATGAATTGATAGATACTGGACAAGTTGTTGGTGTCAGCTAATGAATGGCATGACTTATTTTAGCACAGAGCAGCGTGCACATCTTCATGCATTATTGCATTAACAGTGACCAGAAGTCAGTTACTCATGCTTTACAGTAATTTACAGACAGTATTTTTAGTTTCATGTCACAACGTTTCTCCCTGTCCTCTGTCTGAAACCTTCTGCTGCGTTTTCTCTCTCAGAGCACAGCAGCTGGTGGGGAGGGGGAATCCCTCCTCAGTCCCATGGGAGGTAACCAGAGTATAGGCAGAGACAGACACGGAGGCCGTAGGACAACACTACCAGTCTGCCAACAAACATACTATGCCTTACATAGATGCATAGCCTGGTCTGCAGTCTGATGTGCGTATATGTGTGTAGGAGGGAGCATGGGCCACAATTCCTCCATGGTTGCCATAGCCATTGTTCATTAGGCACTGAGTGATGAGGTGGATGCCATGTTGTCAGGCAACTGGATGTCAGCAGCATTTAGCTGCTTTAAGGTGTGAAGACTCTCTAGTGTACAAGAGACAGCCAAACAGGAAAAGCAGTGACCTGTATTTTGTTACTCCATTGAAGGACTGGTGGGAACTTGCACAAGTTGCATCATATCTGACACTTGAGAGTGAGGTTGCATTTTCACAAGTTAACTTCTTAATAGGGAAGTCATTTTTTCCAGCCTTGGTTGGTTGTTATTGTTGTTCTATATTGAACTGTGTTCAGTAAAAGAAAATGAAAGAAAGAAGAAATGTTTTCCAACTGGTGTTAGCTCCTCCTGTCCTTCTCTATTATATCACAGTTAAATACAATTTAAAAATAAATCAGCTAACTTAAAGGATAAGTTCACCCAAAAATGAAATTTCATTATCTAGGCTATTATCTGGGCGGCTGTAGCTCAGGAGGTAGAGCGGGTCGTCTAGCGATCGGAAGGTCACTGGTTCGAATCCCGGCTCCCCCCAGTTACATGTCGAAGTATCCTTGAGCAAGATACTGAACCCCAAATTGCTCCTGATGAGCAGTTGGCGCCTTGCATGGCAGCCTCCGGCATCAGTGTATGAATGTGTGTGTGAATGGGTGAATGTGGCATGTATTGTAAAGCGCTTTGAGCTGTCCGAGAGGACTGAAAAAAGCGCTATAGAAATGCAGACCAAATTTTGTAGTCCACAAAACATTTTTGGAGCTTCACAGCAAAACAGCGTTGAGGCATTGTCATAAACAACTGAAGTAGGTAGGGAATGGGGAAAACATAAAACTATAAAATAGCTCCCTGCAGCTCTTCTTCCTTGAAGTTAGCCAGCTCGGTCGGCGGAGGTCTCTGGTGTCCACACTCTATAGGCCCAACAATCCTGGTAATTTCCTAACCAGGAAGGCCAATTTTTTTCCAAAACTATAGAATATAACAATATTCTATAGCCTTATCCTTTAACTATTTTTCAGGCAGACTTTTGAAAGGAAAATAGCTAGTGGATCATTTGCTCTACCATCCTCCTGTGTCTCCCTTTGATCGCTCTACAATAACATTTCATCTATCTCATCAATCTCAAGGATAATGCAACTGGCACCTGTAAAGCTTGCACAGGGAACCCAACCAAATAATACACTCTTGGTTTAAACTTTTGATGATTCAAAGTGGACTGCCAGGATAGTAGAGTTGCAGGGGGACAGCTCATACCACACCGAAAGTCCTAGGCTGGCTTTGAAAATAGGACATAAAAGTTGCATGCAAGGGTCTCTGCGTTCTTTATTTTCTCTATCTGTTGTGTTGTAGCCTCTGTCTCCTCCAGGCTCAACAGGCAGCCATTAGTTAATGGGCTTCAGTCCCATTCCTCCTGGCTCTGTGTTTGTCCCTCAACATAATGTAACACTATAAGAGTGTGTGTAAATAATCTAATGGTGTGGAGTGGACTGCTCGGTGAATAATGAAAGCCGAGGCCCTGTCTGTCTTATGTAACCCAGCAGATCCATTAACTCCCACAGTGTGTGGTGTCCAGATGGCTGATTCACTGAGGGAGTCGGAACACCATAGAGAGGGCAGGGGGCCTTGGAGGGGTTGAGATGGCAAACTTTGTGTATGCATATACTATGTATTGGATTACTGTGACATGATTATAGAGCGGAGCATGTTGCTGAAAGTTTTCATAAGGATATCAAATAAAGGAAGTCCAGAGACCATATCTAATGAACTGAAAGACATGTATGACAGATTTATCCCATTTCCAGTTTTTTGCTCCTACCCCTGGCTTTTGTGTACCCATTGCCTCTCAGAACAGAGTTATAAGGGGTAGCGGTTGAAATCTCCACCTATGCAATGGGACAAATCTTCAAGACCCTCATACGTCATCAAGTTCTTGATGATTTCTATGTAAACAGACATTTCCAGCATGCTGTCTTCACCCTTCACCATTTCTTTAACTTTGGCAATCCTGGTATCATCACAATACCATTCACCATTTATCTGATGGAGATAGAAAAGCATGAACACTCTTGACAACTTGACACCTTCAATTGAGTCATCAATAAAACACTGCTTCATTACCTGGCAGCTAACTATGCTATATAGGCTGACATTAACAACCAATGCTCCTACCCTGCCAGTCTGCACTGAGGAGCAGTACAACGTGCAGCAACTTCACTACTCGACTTAAAGTCCCAATCAGTGTTGATGGTAAATGTAGTTAATTGAGGCGATAAAAATCCTGTGGTATCTTGAAAGAGAAGGTTGGGTTATTAGAGTTTTCCTGCTTGCACAGCCAGGATCTGTACCAGGATGCATTGCAACCACCTGATGCTCCCCCCCCCCTAATACTTCCTAAACCTGCCCAGCACATGAAGGTGGGCGTTTCAAATGGGGCTGTGTACTAAAAGGCATCTAAAATAAGTTACCTATATCATTGCCAATAAAGAGGAAGAAGAGAAAGCCGTGTTTGTGTTCCGTTCTTGACGTGCCCTCTCCAACTACCACACTTGTTCAGCTTTGGTCTCCTCATACTGACGACTAATGAACAGACCTTCAACAAGTCCTTTCGGGGTCCTTGGGTGCTTCGAATTAAGTGGCTTTGTGTTTAATTAAATTAATTTAATTTAATTAATTAATTACAGGCCTTGCTGGTCTTGTTTTTCTTCAGTTTATCTTTAGGATCATGAAGAAGATCTCTGGCTCACCTCTATGCAAACCAGAAGTGAACTTTCATGTAACGCACATGTGCTGCTTCAGTCTGGTTGTCGGTGACAGTATCCAACAAAAACTGCCCACGCCAAAATTCACTGCAGCAGAAATAATCCGTTTCTGTTGGCGTCAGTGTGCAATGTGTACAAACACACCACCAGTCGCTGTCTTCTGTCGGCAGCTCTCGATAGTCACTGTTGACCATGTCCTCTCACACTAAATCAGTCGTGGCTCGGCCAATCTTTGCTGGATTTCTTCAGTTGTTTACACTTACACGAATGAGTATCCTGCCTGAGTATCAGAGTCAGCCAAAACACTGTTAAAAGTCTCCCCCTCTATGACCTCCTCTGCCCTAATGATAAAATGACACTTTTGCTGTTGAACACATGGCTAATTTGCATACAAGCAGACAGGAAAGAAGTTTTGCATTTGAGTGCCAGCTGACACACCCCCCATTTATGTATTATTTTCATCTATCATGCCCGCTGGATACCCAGAGGTGGAGACTATTAAATCCAAACTGAAATGGCCTGTAGTTCTTCATACGCCAGATTTAATGGCGGCCCCCAGCGTCAGAGAACACTGAGGGAGCTCACTAGTGTGTACCCAAGCATGAACTAAATTCCAATTAAGGTTAACGTTGAAAATTGGCAAAGTTACCCTACAAGTTAAATCTTGAGCGTCATATAATATCAAAGGGGGGATACAGCACTGAAAATGTGTCAAAATGTGGGACTGTCATGCACAAATCAGCAATAACAATGTAACCTAAGCTAGTTGGCTAAGATCAGCAAACTAACAATTGTTTTATGTTTTTTGTAAAAAAAAAAAAAAAAGGATCATACTACATTGAAATTAAATGTGCCTCTGAAAAACCTCTGTTTGGAGGTCCCGGAGCCCTAACACTTCGTCCTACCCATCTATCCCAACAAGAATCAGGACAGTCTGCCCCTAAAGGTAAATGTACAAAACTGAGGGGTGGGGCTAGATGGTAGGGATAAGGGGTGTATTGGGATTGTGCCCAAGCACGTCATTGAGCAGTGATGTGTGTGGGAACTGTGATTAACCCATGACAGCAGCCTGGCTAAATTGGGTCAAATGAGACTTGAATGCATGTCCATAATCGTTTCCAGTTTATGCCACTCTTAAATGAATCTACTCGAGTTTGCTCAAAACTCTGCTACCATACTACTAACAAACACCACAGGGCCCTCACACAGTACTCCAATTATAACTTTACACTATTAACATGGCAAAGCCATTAAACCAAACTATCAATCACAATATCTGAGGTCATCAAAGTGCCTCAAATCTAAAGGGGATAAAGCTTTTGTAAGATTGAACCCTAATCTCTGGAATAGCTTGATAATGTATCATGATAGATTGATTCTGTTAATATTTTTGAATATGCTTCAAAGACTTTTAGTGTAGTTCGGCCTTTTGTTTTAATTTGTTTTAACTTCCTCCTTCTACTTTGTGTTCCTATCCTATCCTATTTTCCTGACCATCTTCAATCCAATGTAAACATAAAAATAAAGCTGGACCATCATCCATTCAAGGCATTTTTTCTGATTAGAAAGTCTTAAACTCTGCTCCAATAATTCTATTCAATATTACTTTAGCTGATCATTTTTTAACCTTTTTTGACTATACTTGATTTAAATAAAATTCTGAATAGGTGCAGTATGCGTACATGCATGTGGGGGTGATTATATATGCTGACGTCTGTTTTACATCAGAAGGACATCTGGAAGGATAATTAATGCCATAGACTTCATATGCATCCCAGTATCCCTCTGATTCTTATAATAACCTTCAAACAACATATCATTGGCTAACCTCACTGATCTGTAACTGAACATAACTGATACCATTTCAGAGTTGTAGCTTAAAAAAAAATCATCTGTTGTTTTATTCTTAATCTAATCTGATGTCTAATACCAGCCTTCAGGTTTGATGGCCCATACTGTAATTGCGTAAATACTTACTGTCTTTTCTTTTCTGTGGTGTAACTCGTTTTGACACTCCTGCAGTGTGCAAGCCGTTGCCATGACGACAGGAACATTTTTACACTTGTACCGTCTGTTTAATTTGTTTTCCAGTTTAATCTGATGCACTCAGTTTCACCTACAGACATGATACATTTGTCTTCACTACATTTTAAAAATGATCATTTCTAGAAAATGGCTATATGTTGCTAACTGTTAGCCTACAGTTACACTAAAACTTATTCCATTCTATTTGGGGCCTGTTGCACTGCTGAAACGACCAGTAATTCATTTTCATTTAGTCTCTATGCAAGTCTTGTTTTCTGTGTACATGTTTGGTGTTGTCAGGAGTCCTGAGTGTGGTCATATTTAATTCCCCTTTTGCATGAAGCTTTGAGCTTTGCATACGAGAGCCAGAGCAAACTCTGCAGTCTGTAGGAGGGAGAGTAGAGAGAGGAGGAGGTGGAGAGAAGTAAATGTGAAAGATGGAAGGGAAGGCGAATGGAGCTGGTGTAGGAGTCAGTGTAGGAGGAAAGAGCCAGGCCGAGGGGAGGGCAAGTGAATCAGGTCTGACTTGATTTGCCACAAACGATTCATCAGAAAGGAAGAGTTACTCCCATCATCTGTTGTTGAGTAGAAATGAGTCTCATGAAATGCTTAACAACACCACTTGACACCCTTGTTCTGTTCTGTAGCCTGTTTTATCCTGAGCTACATTCAGAGAATGGGGGGAAACCTGAGGCAATACAAACAAAGGTGTCCAATATAAAACAATAACTTGAACAACATAGCTGGACTATAGTTGGCCTAAAGCTTTAAAGGAACATGTCTGTATTTTGGAAAATGAGTGTGTTTGCCGTTAAAACCCCATTCAACCAGTCTTGGATTCAGTTAACTTAGCTGAGCACAAAGACTGGAAGGAGGTGGAATCTGCTAATGTAGCACCATGAAAACTGAACGAAATGCCTTCGTACAAGTCCCAAACTTATTATTTATCTTATTTACTTGTAATATCTTGTTATCCAGCTAAATTAATCAGCTGTTGAACTATTGCAAGGTGATTTTTCTGTGCTTATAGTGGTAAGTGATGAGTTCAGATGTTGAGCCACGTAAGGGACTGTCTTTTGTTTATTTAGCAGTGTGTATTTCTTGTCTTCAGTCAGTGAATTCAGACAAAAAGAGCTAGGAAATGAACTTTGACTTAAGACATTTTTTTTTATCACAGATGCAGAATATTTATTCAAGTTCATGAATGAATCTCTATGTTCAGATCAAATTTATATTTAACAAAATATCAGACCCTCATTTGAATGTTAAAGGTGTAATTTGTAAGGCATGGCCAGAATTTAAAGGTAGCTCCAAAACAATAGGAGGCAGCATAACTGCTAAACTGTTGCCCACTATACTCCTTGGCTGTAGCAACTAGCTGTTGTTAGCAAGTAGCTCAGTTAGCCGTGGAGCTAAGTGGGCCATAAGTAGTATTACAAGACATGAAGGGCCAGGGCTAGCTGGTTAGCATGCTAACGTTCAGCTGACATCCCTGGAACACAGTACATTGATGACTTTTATATAATGTCAACACTGTTGTTTCCTCACACTCTGCTGATCATGATAGTTCAGTTTTTTAATGTTTTAAACTAAAATCCTGGCCATATCTAAAGTCACACCTTTAGCTGACTTAACTGATTTAGTGCCAGCATCTTAATCACTTTCTCATCTCAGAACAAAGTGTAAAGTGCTGTCTCAGTTATCACTCAGGCCTAGTCATGCAACCGTCTCACCCACAGGCACATGTACTAACGGAGTTGTGGTGTTCAGCTGCTGGCTATGGTGCTGCTCCTCTGCTCGCTGTAACTAAAACTGTAACAGGAATCAACACTGCCACATCCTGTCTTACAGCAGACACAGAGTTGTGTTGCCATTGGCAACACTGTGAAATAAACCTAAACAGCAGAGCAAGATGTGGCTGGTAAATCTCGGATGCTCATTTGACACAAAGTGTGAATGTTTGATATTATTTTGTAATGGGGGAATCTGTTAAATCATAGATAACTGAATACCACTGTGTCTTTCAGCACATTGTGTGTGGTTTAGAATGAAGATGATGAGATTGAAACGCAGCCAGTAGAATTATGGGCACATGATTCTACTGGCTGCTCAGGCTAAAGAAGACTAAGTAGTCCTGACACCTAACCTCAACATTATTGAACATTTATGGGGACACACTCTCTGTTTTCAGGCACTCTGTGACATCAAGAACCTTTAATGAACACTGTCAGATTATTTTGGTATAACACAAGTCTGCAGGTTTTGCTCAAACTTGTGGAGTCCGTGCCAGCTCGAGTGCATGCCGTAATTAAAGCACAAGGGGGACAAACCAAATATTGAGATATTCTGAAATTCATGAACATTTTTGAAGGGTACAACTTTTCACTGAAATTGTTTAGCCGATATCATTTGTAATGAAAAAATAGTGTTACATTTGAACGGACTCGGACCCAACTGTAAATGCACTGGTGACTTGTAGGACACCACATTTGAACAAATATCCCACTGCTTCAGTTTTGTGCATTATAGTCACTGTGAGTTAGTATTTCATGTTTTGTAGAGACAGCAGTCCCTTCAACACTGTGGATTTAAACCGGTGAAGAGCTCCCCTTTTCGTTGAGTCACTCCTCCAGGGGTTTTTTGTTGTTTTGGCATCCTCATGGTCGGCCTCTTTGTTTTTTCTTTTATCCCCTTTCTGGCTGCTCCTCAGATCCTTTGTCCATGCTCTCCTGCTGGTATTATATGCCTGTTACTCATGCACTCCACCCCTCCTCCTGTACCTTTTTTATGAACCTCACCTCCCTTCCTCAGAATGTGATATGAGTAGAGCCTCATTTTGTGAACACAGAAACACACCTCTGTACACATAGGGAGGCCAGGGGTCCCTTTTTTCTTCAGTTTCATTCTGAGGGCTGAATGGAGTGTGTGTGTGTGTGTGTGTGTGTGTGTGTGTGTGTGTGTGTGTGGGGTGTGTGGGGTGTGTGGGGTGTGTGGGGTGTGTGTTGTGTGTGTGTGTGTGTGTGTGTGTGTGTGTGTGTGTTTCTTGGCTGAATGACACAGAATAAATTTTCAAGCTTGCTGCTATTGAAATTGGCTTTATTAATGCCTCATCAACGCCACACAGCTTGTGAGATGAGATGAAGGAAACACTCGGATAAACATGCATTAATCAGAAAACCTTCAAATGTATATCAATAAAATCATAGTAATGAGTGAGTTACAGAAGCTGCAAGTGTGAACATGTTCCTCCTAACCAGCTTTAAGCAGGTACATGTGATCTAGGTTGTTTCAGAGGTTGCATAACTGGGATGAGAAAGAAACTTTTTTTGTTTTTACCTTTCTGTCTTTCTCCTGTTATGGTCAAATTTTCATTAGCTGTTAAATGATTTACTTTTTCTTCCTCTTTTTACTTCGTCTTTCATGGAAAAATACAGACTCTAAATGCCTTCATCATACACCAGTCACCACCCTTAAGCAGGTGAAGCATTCAGAAACCTGATATCCTCTTATTTTTGAAGGTATTTCTTGGGTAAGTGTGACGAAACAGTTAAATTCAATAGCCCTGCAGTAAATACCACCTATTATAGGCTTACATTCCTTGCTATTTTTTTATTTTGTTAATGAAGCATATTAAAACCTGGGTTTTTTTGAAGCAGTATTGTAAGTTGTTGGTAGTACTTTGTCCATACTTAAAGGCCCTCTTCACTTGATCAGTGCCAGGCAGGAGGAAGGCACCATTGCTTCCTTGTTCACATACCTGGTCGCCCTGTCTGATCGTGGACATTCCGCAGTGCAAAGATCTGCATGCAAAGTATGGGCTTTCCGGTGGTCGCAGGTTGCTTTAAGGTTATGTTGTGGGTGCTCATCTAATTGGTTGTGCACTAAAAGGTCACAAAGAACAAGGTCAGAATTGAAACGGCTTGAAGGTAAACAATCTGAGCAGGTTCTGCCTCTTGGGTTCCTCCATAGGAAACCAGCAGCTCACACAGCTGGAGAACAACTTCAAATCAAAATCAAATACATTTTATTTACATAGCCCAAAATCATAATCACATTGCCCTCAGTGGGCTTTACAATAGCGATTTTTTAGAAGCTATAGTATTCTCAGCTTTTCAGCACAAGATGTGGAGTCACACCACATTTTCCCTGCCTGTTTGCGTCATAGCTCCACTCTACTGACGACCACGCTGTTTTTCCCAACAAGCTTTTCCAATAAGTTTTGAAGCAGCCGTGCTTGCAGCAACAAGTCTGATCCATTCGCTGTATAAAGTGGATATGCTTGTTGGGTTACCGGTTTTCATGTAGTTCGTCACTTCTACCAATTACAACGACCGACTACATTGACTGCAGGATTTATCAGCTGTCTTATGATTAATGTTAATACAGAGTGCAACTTGATAACAAACCAAAATGAGGTTGGGTTGAAGATTCTTTAGTCCCAGCAGCTCTCGTAGCATCTGTGTCATTTAGGTAAATATGCGACTGGCCTTGGTAGTGGCAGATACCCATTAATACAATATATAACTTGACGGAGGCATCCATAAAGCATACTGATGCCATAAAGTTAATGGAAGCAGGACCAAGCAGCGACTGATGAATTCAGATATTAGCTACTTGTCTCTGAATTGTACAGGTTTCTGAGCACAGAGCATCAGCCTGTCTCGACTAGCACCTAAATGTGTCACTGATGGAATTTGTGTCTCCTACCTGACTTTGTTGTCTATATTCTGCTGGTGAGCTATTGATGCACCAAGCCACACCCAATCACAAACCACACCTGGTTTTCACCATAACAACAAGACCTGTATTCGCTAATGTCTGTATCAGCCTTCAGAAGCACATAACAGTCAGGTATGTGAAGACGTTCTCTTCTCATGGTACTGACAGTTTACTGGAACACTCTGGTGACTTGAAAAGGGAACAAGATTTATGAATAGATTAGTGTGTTAATTCACTTCGACAGTGCCCAACAGTTTGTGCAGGTGTGGAAGTTCTGGTGCCTTATAATAAAGACTTGTTTTAACACCTCCTTTTTAGAATGGAAACAATGATCTCTGTGTTATTGTTGGAAACAGTTATCAAGTGAAACAAGTGCTGAACAAATACAAAGAATCCACAAACCTTTGAAGACTTGTGAAACTGGACTGCATCAGCATAGTTTCAACCTTGTAAAATGAAGTGAGACTTTTGAAAAGCAGCACAAAGTCTTGGCTGATTACAGTATGTCAGTGTGTTGAAGAGTGCCTGAGTGAGGCCCCATGTTATGCAATACACTCTGGAATATGAGTAAATATGAGTGTATTTCCATTGTTTCTACAATGAATTTGCCAGCCTGTTTTGATGTATGTATGTATTGATGTGTGTGGGGAGTTTTCCCTCTGTGTTTGGACACTTCAAAACAGTCCTGCTTATCAGTGTGTCATAAGTTGTGGAGGTCATTGGGTCAGCAGTGATGTAAGCGTCTGAAGCTGATCCTCCTCCATCACATCCTGACCTGTAATTAGAAACAGTGCTCTGCTCTGACAGGCCAATCCTCCTTGTTCTGCTGATCCTTTGAAATCCCGTTTAGACATTGTTTCAGGATGTGTGATCAGATTTCATTGTTATTATACCTTCCCTTTGTTGAAAAGTTTGGAAATATTAAATAATTTAGGTTTAAAGTACCTCCACTGAGGCACCAGAGGTGTAAAAAAAACAGGTTTCTATTTTATAAATCCAAGTCTATTCCATTTCTTTTTCTGGAGCTTTCATCTATATCACATGGTCTTCATCAGCAGAAAGCGTTTGTTCAGTTGTCATGGAGATGGATATTTTGATATGCAAGCTCAGCAGCTGTTATTAAATCACCCATTTTTGTCAACAGATCCAATCTTCTTGACAACTGACCATACGTAATTCACTGAAAAAGACAGTGTGACGCACATTGCTCTTGTTTTGTCAAACCTTCTATTTCTAAGGTGAAGACTGCACTATAATGCTTCAGTTTTGATTCTATAAAGCTTTATTGTGACTTAATGGTGATAACAAATTCTTTTCACTTAGTAATAGAAGCGGCGAGTTGGAAACAATAAATTGTACTGTTTTATAAGCTTAAACAGAACAGTTTAGAGCTGGTTTGATCATTACTATGGACTGCCTTGAGCATGGCCTTCTTTGTTGATGGCAGTCAGAGAGAAATGAAAGTCAATTTCACAGCAATGATTTTGTATGTTGCACCTTGAAACTCAAGCATGTGCATCAACAGGCTGCAGGAGACTGCTGCTGTACGGCTGTGTGTGTTGAAACTTTGTCAGCATGTTGCACTCCTGGCACCATCACCATCAGTGATTTCATAGCAGGTGTTTTCTATTAGCTGTCAAAGAGATCCAACCAGCTTCCTCTGAAACTCGCTTAGGTTTGCAAACACTGATGAACACAGTGCGCTGTGGCTTCTCCACCAAAATTAGCGGGTCTACACAGGTTTTTTAAACGCGGGTCTACACAGGTTTTTTAAACGCGGGTCAACCCACTAAAAATCACCTATTGACCCCATTCCTACTTCCCACAGGCAAGGCCTGTGATTTTTATCTGAAGCGCTGACATCACGAATGCGGCGAAAACAGTTCAGAACAGTAACGGAAGAGAAAACGACAATAGACCCATTGTGAAAGAAGTGTCTGTAAAACGGTGGATACATTCTTTTGAGCATCACAAACCCCCGTAAAATGACTTGTTTCACTGTCATTTTATCTCCCTTCAAGTTAGCCTGGTGCTAAACCGGAAGTTAGCCTGCTTGGTCGGCGATCCAGGTATTTTCATGCCCTGTAAGTCAAGCTGTTTAGGCTTCAAAACACCACTGAGCAGCTTTCATAGGAATGAACGGGGCTCTGTCAAAAGCTCGATTTTAGTGGGTTTAAGTGGGAATTTTGACTGGTGGAAAAGGGGGTAAAAGAATAGTTTAGCGGCTCTAAAACCTGCAGGTGCTAAACAGGAAGTTGTTCCCATCATAAGCACATACACATGATCGTGCTTGTGTGCATCTGCTTTGGATGTTTTCTTTTTTTAACCAAGCTCGTTTCCTAGGCTAATGATAGGTGACCCTGTTCTTAAGCCTCTCACCAAATCTGCATGGTCACCATGGTAACTCGGACATGGGTCAATCCAGGTCAGCAGAGACCTTAAAGTGGCTAGTATGGATTAATCCTGTTAACTGGGGTGACGCGTGACTTTCTGTGCTTTTTTCCCACTTTTTTGTACAAAAAATGTATGTTGTGTTAAGTTTTCCTTTTCATCTGGAGTTAAAAGACATTTAAACAAATATTAGATACAAATACCTTACCAATTAATATGAGAAATATATATTTCTCTCCCCTACCCAGTTAGTAACAGTTCAGCTCAACCTCCAGTCACTGTTTATGTACTTAAAACAAATAAAACCAGGCTTTAAATTGTGTACCTGAGGTGAGGTAACAAAAAGCCACACATGTTTCTGTAGCTGTTTACACTGGGCAGGGAAGCCAAATCATGGAGCATAGAAGACATAACACAAATGGTCTATCATGACACATTTGACACTCACTATAATGCCAGCTGTGACGTGTCTCAGCTGGATCTGAACAATCTGGAAACAGATTGCAAGGGCCAGTGAGTCAGCTCTTTAACCGGAAGGATCTCAGCTCTTGTCATCATGACATGTTGGCCCTCCTCCTCTTCATGCAGCTTTGTTGAACTGACAGAGTTGGCTCTGCACCACTGAAAAAATCTGTTTAAAGCCAGCGTCCTGCTGTCTGAACCATGGCAGGCCAGTGTGAGACTGGACGTTTCACTGCCCATTCCACAGCACATACTTTTCCCATGATGCTCATAGTGAGGCAGTCTGGCTTTGTTTCAAGAGCTACCAGAACATTTGGGCAGAAATGCCTCCTGGGGAAAAAAGGGCAGGGGAAGGGCTGCCTTGGACTTTTTAGCTCTTAGGATGAGTGTATGTTTTCTTTTATTTTTGTAATTAATATATGGGCCTTTTCTTTATTAATGCATGGATTTAAGGTTAAACTATGTTGAGGATACAGGTTAAGGTTAGGAAATGAATGTAGTCAGTGCAGATATTTTTATTCTTGTCACAGAAATAAGCCATCACATCCTTTTTAAACCAAACTGGAGCTCCCAGATATCTGGTTGTCTATTGCAACCACGGATACAGAGACTAGACAAACTCTCCATCCCCCAGAGCTCACATACACACACATACACACACTACACACACTACACGCACCATTTCCACCCCCACCTATTGTTCAGACAGCTCCCCTCCAGCTATGGGACAGTGAAGATGGGGAGAGATCAGGCTGTAGAGCTACTGTACAGTGCCTAACCCTCTCACATTTACTATATGCATAGGAAACACACACACACACACACACACACACACACACACACACACACAGACCACTCGGCTGTGTTTATTAAGGCCGTGTGAAATGGTCCTGATAATGAATCTCTGGTTTCTTTGTTCACTCTTACATTTATGTAGAACATGGCCCAGCAGTAAAGTATTTACATCCTTTCTGCTTTATTGAACACATAGTTAGACCTGATTTACCTTAATTTGTCCATTTATAATTACTAGCTGTTTTTAGAGATCACAAAGAGGTTGGGTTTGCCATCTTTTTGTTTTTTGGTCTGAAACCCTAAAGTATATAAAATCACATAAGACAAAGAAAAGCAGCAAATTCCCACCACTGAGTTGCTGGAACCAATGAATGTTTGGTAGTTGTAGTTAATTTTCTGTCAGCTACCTAAACGATTTATATGATTAGCTGTTCCAGCTCTAAGGCTGATAAAGAAAACCTTAATGACTCTGTAGTCTCGTGTAAATCTTGATATAAAGAGTAACAATGAACAAAAAGATAGAACACTACAAAATGTAATGGCAAACTAAAACTTAAATAGTGATAATGTAAAAGATCATGTTTTCCTTTTATTTTTTTTAGGTCAGTCATCCAAAATAAAAGTCCCCATCGAAGCTCTAACACAGAGAGGAACTGCCTTCTCCTCTTGCAGCCCTGCTGCTTCCAACAGCAATCAATAAAAAGCCATTGGGCTGTCTGCCATTGACAGACTTCTGTCTCATTCTGCTGCCAGTGAAAGCTAATGGTGCTGGTTGGGATACTACAGCTCTTTAGACAATCTATTGGTGCTTTAGTAGTGCTCACATTTTTATTTTATCCCTAAATGATACATATATTTGTGTAGAGGATATGTTGATGACAGGTCCAATACTGAGCACACCCAGCAATATCATCATTAGGGAAGAGGGAGGTTTGGAAAGTACAGGTGATGATTGGAAGGTAAAAAAGAATCTGAGGGAGTGAGGAAAGAAATCATGGACACATAAATGATGGTCAGCAATGATGTTTAAAATCAGTGTATTATGGGGCATTCATTTCCCTCATAAATAGCAGTTGGAACCTTTTTATCTTCTGTAATGGATGCCTGAGTGAATTGGAAGATGTGGGTGTAGCATGATTTTCAAGAGGAATTTTGGTTTATAAATGGATCTGAACACTCAGAAGTGGGCATGGCTTTGGTGGAGACAAGTCTGATAAAGTCTGTAGTGCTGTCATGGAATATTTCCAGGTGGTTAACAGGATGTATTGTTGTCTGGTTTAAGGCTAACTTGAGTGGCAACACAACAAACAAGGGAGAGCAAAAATAAATAAATATTTAATGATATAATGAAGGACTTTAGGGTAAAAAGTAAAAACGTTGTGAAGTTGTACATCTAGGGCATGCTCAGATTTGGAAGGTTCACCTCGAACTGACATTAGAATTGGCTGGTGTTCATGTATCCTTCGAGATGGATGAGAATGGCCTACATACTGTAACTCTGGAAACAGAAAGCTGGAAGTAGCCACTAGCAGCTATTTTTGGAAATACCCAGTTTGGTCAGAAGTGGACGATTGTTGGCCAAGTTTCTGTCACAGCAGTGTGGGTTCCCAGCTTGGAGCTGTTTGTTAATTTTAGGCTGGTGGTTTTGGAAAATGGTGTGTGTCCTCCTGTCATATGGCACAAGGATACATCAAATAAAACCAGTATGAATTTGACGCATGGCATCAGGGTTATGTTCTCTGTTGGGACTTAGAGACTACACAGTTAGAACAGAAAGCTTGCATTTAAAGCAGAGGGAAAGAGAGTTGTAACTAAAGATGCTATCAAGCGGCGTCATGGGAATTGTAGGAGGACACTGCTTGACCCATATTTGTCACTAAAAGCCTGAATATCGCGGCCTCTGCTGCTTCAGTTTTTACCTTTCTTGTTTAATCTGCCTTTTAATGGAAGTACAGTACTAAGGTACTTGAGTAATCCTTTAACTAAATTCTTCACTCACGTTGCTTCCCCAAGTCCTTTTTTGTTGATTTAGACACATTTATTTTTAAGTCCATCAACCTCCATTTATTGTCCTACAGTCTAAAATGACTTGAGAAAAGTCTAAAATGATTTATTTTGTATTATTTTGGTGAAAGCTCTCATTTTTGTCATGTTATTTTTAATGGCATATTGCCATTATTTGACAGTTGACAGTGACAGGAAACATCAGGGAAGAGCGAGGGGAATAACAGCTAAGTTGCATTTGGTACATGGTGTCTGTTGTAGACCACTGGATCACAAAGATGCCCCAAAGCTCTCTTCTCAATGGTTATTACTGAGATACAACCATGTTTTTCAGGATCTCTTTTGCTAATTCCCATCTTCACTGAAACTCCACCCCTTAATTGAGTAATTACAAATGTCTGGTTTAGCTTGAACTGAAATCGTCATTAGTTTCCGCTTGCAAATGTCCTGCTGTCCTTTCTATGGTGGCAGTATGAATACTGGAGAAAAGAAATGGATCAGTCTAAGTTTTGGTCATCTTCCTTGTGTTGCAGATCTGTCTAAGAACCGTCTGTGTGAGCTACCGGAGGAGCTCTGTCAGTTCATCTCCCTGGAGACGCTGAGCCTTTACCACAATGGGATGCGTTCACTGTCCTCCAGCCTGGGCAACCTCCAGGCCCTCACCTACCTCAACCTCAGGTAACTCAATGACATATTATACTACTATCTGAGCCAGTAACTGTAGCTAGTTCTCATTCGACTGCTGCTAATTTTGTCATATAACCAACCATTTAAGTGTTATTTTAGACATCTAGTTCAAGGCTGCCCAAAGTGGGGCTTGTTCTAAACACAAGGCTTTGTAGGCTTGTGGTCCACCATCAAGTTTCAATTTGGCCCTCAAGGGAACAAGTTTTGGCACCCTTGATCTAGTTGGTAAAATAAAAAGAGAAACCAAACTTTCGTGAACTCGTGACTTTCCCCAGCCATCCGCACCAATTATCGAGCTTCCACGCTATTGCTTCTACGGATGATCTCGTTTTCATGGAGACACACGCGGTGTGCACGGAGGGGAGGGGCTGTGTGTGTGAGACGCGTGAGTGACAGAGCGTTAAAAAACAAATGTAAAAAAAAGAAACGCAATATGTGGCGGTCGGTGTTGATTCTGTGGCGCACCGCCACGAATTAGTAGATGCGTGGGAAACACTGACATTGTAAGATGAAAGTATGGCATGTGGTCCCCCATTACCAGTTGCTCTCTTTCAGGCTTGATCTCTAAATAAGCAACAGCCAGGTGGTTTCCTTCCACAAACTGCATGCGCTGCCAAATGTTGAAAGGTGATGATGGGCTGGTTTTCTCGAATACTGACCCTACAGCACTTCAGTTCAAAATCTGCATGTTGTTCTTGAGAGTGAGACAGGGAGTGTTGAGGAGAATGCAACACAGGTTGCCAAGTTAAGGGTAATAAAGACAAAAACTAATACTAATAGTAAGTAAATACTGTTAGAGTAAGAGTTGAACCAGGAAAGTAGAGAGGCAAAGTCCTGCCCCTTCTGGTAGGCCACCGTGGACCTTATTTCAGAAACATTGTACGCAGTAGTGAATGGCGATAGACAAATAATTTTTTTATTCTGTTTGAATTGTTACATGAATTACACATGATGTTTGTCAATTTTAAAAGAAAATGTTTCAACTTGAGAATGTCGCAGTTTGTCTGACACACTGGAAGGGCTGGGACTTTGCCTCTCTATGAACTGTAATTGAAAGTTGCATTTTCACAGACCGCAGCAGTCATCACTTTGCATCCATTCCACAGTCAGCAGTTTGCAGGTGCATGACGCCTTTAAAGCGCAGCTGTTGTTTGAAAACTGCATTTGAACTTCAGTGTTTGTTTATGCTGGAGATGAAGAGAGGCTGTCCAAATCCTGCCCAAACCTTCTTACAACAGAAGCACACTGACACTGCTCTCTCCTCCACACTCTAATTTTACTGTTGCTAGGAGACCAGAAAGCCCCTCCAGGTGGCTGCTAATACAGGCAGCAGAAGTGTAGGCTCAAAGCAAATATACTGTACAACAAAAAATAACACTTTTAGACACTTGCTAGTAAGCTACAACATTACACTGTCTGTTCTGTTATAACATATTTAGGCTTAATACTTCTATTAAGGAGGTTTAAAACTGAAGTTTATCTTTCCAGTTCAAATGGATGTGAAATATGTGTGCTTGTCCCCACAGTCGGAATCTTCTGTCCAGTTTACCCCCGTCGGTGTTTCAGCTCCCCCTTCTGCGAGTGCTCATCGTCAGCAACAACAAGCTGTGTTCACTGCCTGCCTCCATATACTCCCTCACACATCTTCGACAGCTGGTAAGATAAACACACTTACACCTACACACACATTGCTATATATACTGTATATCTCAGCAACACAATAGAGTTTTAACATTTCTATGGTGAGTGTCAAAAGTGTCAAACTCCACCAGTATCACTTACTACAGATACATTATGTCCTTGTGGGTCATTTTGAAAAGTCCATGATATCTGTTTTAAAGTCGGTGGTAAAAACAACAGGGTCTCCAGATTATTTTCTGATGCAAGAAATTATCAATTGTGTGCACTCGTCTTGGTTCACTGTATTCTCTCTGTGTCTTTCTTTCTCAGGACGTAAGCTGTAATGAGCTTCAGAGTTTGCCACCAGAGCTCGGCCAACTAGAGTGTCTGAGGGACTTAAACCTGAGACGGAACCAGCTCGCCACTTTGCCTGAAGGTATAGACACACTTGACCCCATCCATTAACCTGAAACCTCCTCTAGTTCTCCCTGATCACCTTGACTCATATTGCTCCATCCAGCATTTCTCACTGCTCTTTGATGAACCCAACCAACCCCAGAAACCTCAGGATGTCTTGATGTGCTTTGGCACAGTGTATCAGTTGTCATCTATTGCTGTTCAGTGCATCTATAACTGTGTAGAAGATGATAAAGATATCTTATCCACTAATAATGAGCAGCGTTAAGCCTGCAATTAAACAAAATTGTATACCATGGTTTTAATGTAGAGTCTCTACAAATTACATGGAGAGATAGATTGCATCATTATTGTGAGCCATTGATCATTTACATGTAGAAGTATTGAAATGACTGCAAGCCTAATGGATCTTACACCATTAGTGCCTCTTTCCTTAACTCATTAGGAGAGATTGTAAATGAATAGATGTTGATGAAGGTTCTCAGTCATCCAGGTCATGGCAATACTAAGTGCTGTATCGTAGGCAAGTTTCCTACTATACAGTTACCTACGATATAGCACTTAGTGTAACTGAATAGACTTCCTACAAACAAGGGCAAACAAACTACCACTGGGCCTTACTTGTGTACTTGAGCAGCTTTTTTCTAAATTCAAACTTCAATGGTCAAGTTATGATCTAAGTATTATAAAGTTTTGCTTAGCCATCTTTTAATCAAACCAGCTTGCTAATCTTTGCATTCTTGAAAGTGAAGAGTATAAGAAGTATTGACCTCAGACTTAATTGATACTATTTAACTTTTATACCATAAATACAAATAAAGGTGTGGTAAAACCTTAAGGGGGCTGGAAATATCTGTGCTATAACAGCTCAAATAGTAAAGCGGGTATAAAGTACAGTTCTACGGCACTAATTTAATCGATGCACAAATAACAGTCACATAATCAACACTCTGCTGCTTTCAAACACTCACTTATTACTTCCAATTGCCTTATCTTTGTTGTTTTGATTGAATAATTCAATGCAGCTGCCAGGAAATGACAGACTTTTAATGTAAAACATTAATGCAAGTATTGAAGAAAATTTGCAGCTGAAGTATTAGAAATTGTTGAAATGCTGATAGTGACAATTACTGAAAGAAATAGGAATGTTGATTGTTTCAACAGGTGGAGGTAACGCACAAGAAGTAAAGAATGAAAGAAGACTGCAGCTAGTTAATATGGATGTGGCTATGCTGAATTAAAAAAAAACAAACAAAAGAAGGAAATAGAAACCTTAAGGATGTACACAATGCATTTTGGTCAGAAACATTGAATGTAAACAGCACTTGTGTTTATTTTCAAGAAAACTCCTGAAAGAGCTGAAAGGAGTTGAAGATTTACTTAGGGTTAAACACTGAGGGGAGTTTAAAGTGTATGAGATGAACTGAGCAAGTGTCAGTTGAATTGGAAGTACTCAAATAAATGAATGCCGGTTCAAGTGTATAAAACATGTTAAAGCACTCAAAGCAGCAAGAGTAAATTGAGCCCGATAACAGTAGAAGTTATGGGAGTTAGAGGATATGTAATTTTTTCAAGGGTGAAACTGAAAACTGAGGCCTGAAATGGTTTGAAGTGTAAGTTAAAGTTTAAGCAATTAAAGGCATTGAGGTGTCAGTTGTGTACTTAGTCTAAACTTTTAGAGTTGAAGTATTTAGGCTCCACTCTCAAGCTGTGATGAGTGTCAACTGTTATTTTAATTGATCAAGCCATCACTGATTTTAACTATTTATTTAGTTAAATACCAGTAAAATGAGGTCCGAATGATGCTGTAACTAATATACCCTCCCTTCTTTGTGTCATTCAGAAATATCTGAGCTCCCCCTTGTCCGGCTTGATGTGTCCTGCAACCGCATTTCCCACGTGCCCTTATGTTACCGCCACCTGCGACATCTTCAGAGCATCACACTGGACAACAACCCACTGCAAATGCCACCTGCGCAGATCTGCTCCAAGGGCAAATACCACATCTTCAAGTACCTCAACATGGAGGCCTGCAAGAGGAGCCAGGAGGAGCTGGAGAGACACCTGAGGCCCACTGGATTCAACAGCTGGTGAGAAATAACGGGAAAAATAGCTGTCTCGCTTTACTTCAAGCAATGAGCACATTTCTGCTGGTCAAAATTTCTGGAAAAGATATATTTTTTATATTTTAGATATATTACAAATAATGAATACAAAGTAATACATTAGTATGTTGAGGGTATTTTGGGTGAGCTTTAGACATGTTGGTTGGTGTATTTTTGAACTTTTGAACATTTCTAGTCTTTAGGCTTCCTAGGTAATTGGAAGGCGAGTTTCATGGAGGAATATTACATCAGGCCAAGGGTGGGTAGGTTTATAGGGACAGTGGAATCAGAATGAAGTCAATGCTCGAGTCCACACTATTCAGCTTGTTTCCAACAGTGATTCTTACAGTAATGGATGGTGGAAATTGCCTTCAGTGGCCACTTATAACAGGTATTACATCGCTGTGTCTCAGGTTTTACAGTATAGCAGATGATTCAAGAAAAGATTGACCAAATGTTGACAGGAGTTACATGGCTGTCATATTTAAGTGACAGTTGGACATAAGTACTGTTTACTGAAAGCAGCAGCTACTGCAGCTAGTCATCATAGGATAATGGTGTTATGGAAATATTTTTGCTACCACAATATGCACTGACAGACATGCTCTCATGCCAAAATATGAATGATGTGAAAATGAGGAGAGAGAATAAATAGACAGTAGAAGGTACAGTAAATGTTGAAAAAGGGAAATGGCTAATACATGATGACAGTCAAATGGTATGAGTTGCTAAGAGGAAGCAGGGTTTATCAATTATTTATAAACTTGAATGGACCACTTTTAGCTGCCTAGTGAGCCATTTCCATGATATAGACAGGACCAAGGACAGAGATAATAGAGAATATTTGGCAGAAGAGTGCCGAGTCTGAGTCACTGCCCTTTAGACTAATGAACCTCTATTTGAGACTACAAGACTACTGTTTTTTTTACTTCAGTGTGTGTTTAACTTATCCTGATGTGTGCTCTACATGTTTCCCTGCAGTCTGTCGGACCAGGAGCTGTTCACAGGTCAGTTCGGAGGCATGGACTCTGGTTTCAACAGTGTGGACAGCGGCAGCAAAAGATGGTCTGGGAATGAGGTACAACTATTGGACACACGCACAAACACACGCATACACACACACACAGTTTTTATACACCGGCACATGTCTTTAGTGTTTACACTATACATAGTGATTCTAACACCATATTAATATATGTCAGATGAAAATAAAAACTCTGATACAAGTACAACAATACAAATCCTACACAGCCGGTGTTACCAACAGACCACCGATCAATCACTCAATGACTCTCTGTCTTTGTGTCCAGTCAGCAGATGACTTCTCAGAGCGTTCCCTTCGCATGGCTGAGGTCAGCAGAGATCAGAGGAACCTGGAGGAGGAGGAGGAGGAGGAGGGATCCCCTCTGGAAGCTAAAAAAGGTGAGGAAGGACCCATCTGCTCTCTCTCCCGTTTCATGCAAAAAAGAAAACATGGGTGTATTAAATAGTGTTCAGTAAAAAACATAAGTCTGTAAAGTTCTGAAACGGTAGATTTGTATGCGCATTGTTTTCTTTGCAGTGAATGGAGAAGCTGAGCACGTGGACTTCATCGACAGCAGTGTGACGGAGGAAGAGGAGGAGGAGATCAGGATGGATCCACCCACACCTCTTCTCACTGCTTCACCTCTGGTACCAGTCATTCACTGTCTGATTAGTAATATTGTCAGATCCTGTTGTTGCTCAAAAACTTATCTTGTATGTAATTCAGAACAGGGAAGTTATTGATTGTGTCATTGATTTCCAGGAGCAGCAGGAGAACTCCTCACCACCCCAAACCCAGGACTCAACAGTATGCAGGTATGCCCTTAAAACATGCTGTCAAAGATACCCTTTTAATGGCACTGCTAACACTAATAGTTAAAAACACAACACAATGTTTGATTAAAGCACAACACAGTAGTATTGGTTTAAATGAGAAAACATAGCTGCACTGCTCTCTTTGGGTTCACAGTATACGTCTGTTGAACCTTTCCCTACACACAACTGGCTGTGGTTTGTTGTAATTTTGACCACACCCAGCTGTGATGTAGCTTTGTTCTAAAACAGTGGTCTCAAACTCAAATTATCTTGGGGCCACTGCTGGTATTGTCATCTCGTAGGAGGGCCACCAGTACTACAAGAAAGCGCAATATTTCTGAAAATTCCTTAGTATTTCCAACATAATACTAACATAACGTTTGTATACAATTTTATATTCTTTCTCTGCCCTTAAATGACTAATTGTAACTTTGCACTAAACTAACAAATGAAATATATTTCTACTTTATTCATTGAAACAGAAGTAAACATCTGTATGCACATTAGCGTTTGTTTTTTTAAGTATTTTTTTGGCCTTTTCATTGCTTTATGGACAGGACAGCTTGAGAGATGACAGGAAATGGGATTGGGGGGATCATCTCTTCAGTTGTTGTCATATGATCCAATAAGCACAAGCCTAATTGATTCAAAGCAAATAGGAAAATTGTGTGTCAGAAAAAAATGGAAGAGGGCACTGGTCTGGGGGTGACTGGAATAAAAGGTGATTGAAAAAAAAAACCACTGCCAATTTGTAAATCCTCGTCAGGGAGGACGGAAGGAAAGCAAAAGACTTTATTGGAAGTGTCTTTTCTTCCATAGCACAATTGGTGTCTGAGGCTCGTAATGACCTCAACCAAGGTCTCGTTTGACTACAGTTCTTGTCCCAAGGTATTCCAGTAAATTTAAAAAGTATTAACATATTACCTTTACTTCTACTCTGCCTACTCTTCATCTATACTGAGCAGTGTGTTTGTTCCTCTGGTTGGAAACTCAGTCGTTGGTGTACTCAGTCACTCCAAGTGACAAAGACAGACAAGGTCTTTCCACTTTTTCGCTCTCTTTTCCTGCCTTGTTTTACAAGGTCACTTTACAGGGTATTTAAAGAGCTGGGAAAAGTCAATAGACTGCAGTTCCCATTACTTACAGTGTTAGACACTCACTGCCCCTCAAACTGTGCATGCTGAGTGCTTGTGGCTGCTGTTATCTCGAAAAGTTAACAGTCTTGACTGGCTGACTCGCCCAGTCTTTACATTTATTACTTTGTGGCAACAGAACAGCATTTTCAATGTTCATGTATCTGTTGAAAGCAGACATAAATCCAGGGATGTCAGAGGGCGTCTAAGAACAAAACAAGATACTAGTAGAGCCAAGATATTTCTGTATGTGGTGCTGCTGAAACAATGAGTTGTTTGCTAGCTTGAAAATAACATTTATGTCAACATTTTTGATAATCGATTAACTATTCAAATTAATTATCACGTAAAGACATTCTCAGGTTCCTTCTTCTCAAAGTTAAGGGACAGCCACATAGTTTCTTGAGTTGTGTACTGACATTATCACAAATGTTTCCAAAAAATGTTTAGACCAGAGAAATCCGTAAATTTACTGAAGGTAACGGCATGTTTCATTAGGTCGCCTGTCGCTATAACTTCCAGGAGTGAGTCAGAGAGTGAGGAAGAAGTGATATTAAGGCAAATGATATTAAACATAACGTGAATAAAACACTCATTTGTGCCTGTGCCACATCCGTTGGGTCATTTATTTTTATACACCCAAAACAGCCAGATTACTGTACATTAGCTGTAAGCTAGCGAGCAGCTGCACACACTGTGGGTGTGTGTGTCAGTGTCCCTATCAGAGCAGTATCCAGTGTGATTCAATGTGACGATTGGTGTTTATTCCTCCCGAAGGTTCGGATCTGCACCAGACTCTTTCATTCAGAGCTAGCTGTACAAAGCAAGGCTCTGTATAAATATTTGACATTTTTGCTTGAAAAATGGCGGAAAAGATTAATTGATTGTCAGAATATATTGATTAATTCACATAAATTTCAGTCAACTAATTGTTGATTAGCTCTAACCAACTAATAAGATATCTCACACAGCTTGTTGTAGCTTAATCCCTAATGTAAAATGTACTGTAGTGCCTCTTCCAACATTAACAAGCTGTAGAAAGATTACATTAAAGTTATAAACAGCTTCTCTGCCACCTGCTGTTGTCTGATTATCAGCTGAGAGAGATCCGGTGTCATACCTGGCTTTCCTACCCATGCTGCTACATAACAAACAGCACAGCCAAATAGAGTGCAGCCGTTGAACACTGTTCCCCTAGTAGGAAAAACAATTGGCCACTCAAAACTTTGTAGGCAGATTAAGAATATGGACATAATCTCTCTGTGGCACAACAGGACAAAAAAGCTACATCCTTGAATATTTGTGACAGAAATGGTGTATGTATAACTGTACAGAATAACTGTTATAATTTAAACTGCTCCTAGGAACTGAGTTGACTGAAAATGTTGGTATGTTAGCAACAGAGTAACCCCACTGCCAAACAGAAACTGGCTGTCATGAGCATGAAGTCAGTCTAAAGGAATGAAGTGGTCTGATTATCAGGCTCAAACACTGTAAGAATTTCTTTGATAAACATCCTGCTACATGTTCTCTGGTTAGCTTTTGACCCCTGTCACGTTGTGGTTTGGGTCACAGGCTCCTAGATTAAAACTTGTTTCTTAATGACCATATTTTCCTTTCCATGCAGTGTTGTCAGCAGCAGCCACATTCACGCCTTGTTTCTGCTGAAGCCCAGCAGGCAGCTTTTATCATGCTGCTCTGTTGTTCTGTAACCACATTGTTAAGATTTAGTGTCCCGCCAGTCCACTGGCTACATATTAATATGCGATGCAGGGCCATTGTTCTCGGCCTCTGGAGCAACGTGCAACATGCTTCATTGTTCTAAATCTTTGAGTTTTATTAACTGTACTCAGGCCAAATTCCTAACATCAATTCAGTGCTCCAACCATCATTAAGCCTCATATACTGTACATGATTAGAATCTGGTCACTGGACTGCCATTTTCCTGACTGAGGGAGATTTACTTGAACTGTTGCGCAATCCTGTTTCTCCTCCACACTTTACTATCATATTGTAGCTTGAACAAACGGATGTTCCACATCTTGGCTTCCAACACTTCCTTTGGGAGTACTAAAAATAGAATACAGAGACTAAAATGGAAACTCAACACAGTCTCTAAACAGCTTTTACATTTAAATGATAAAACGATTGAATACAACCGGCCTTCAGAATAGAGGCACAAGTCTGTCAAATCACTACAAAAGACTTGAGTTCATAGGCTGTCTAAAGCATTAGTCTGCTCTCATTTGTATTTGTAAAACTGCTTGGAACCTGAATCCAGCCTGGGTACAATATTAACCCACTGCAGTACACAGTAGAGTTTGACTGGCCCGCATAAAACTTTAAATGCAAATCAAATGCATTGTTTGATATTTGTTACCACTTACACAATCTATTTCAAACCAGGCACAGTATCTGTTTATTTATGTCAGGCTCACACATCGGATGGACAAAACAATCTGGTTATTAGGGAAAACAAATAATTGGGCTGCTTTAATGATGAGTCTGGTTTGAGGCTCTGATTGTGCTTTCCGCTGTCAGTAACTCTAAGTTAACCCTTAAAAATTGGTGTTTTTTTTTAACTGGTTGAGTGCAACCAGTTCAGAAAGTTTACAACTTCTTATATCACAACTCCTTCCTGGGGCCAAATGCAGTCGGCAGCACTGGGGACTGCATTGCTTCTTTCCCCCCTCTCCTCTCTGTAACATTACGTTCATGAAGTAAAGTACATTTCCCCTCCAGCTCCAGTCAGCAGTCAACATTACAGAACATAAACACCCGACAATGGAGGTCACCTCCACTGATCACTGCTGCAGTCAGGTTGATAAACAGGAGTGAAGATAAATCCACCTTTTAATCCTAAAAGTTAAAAAATAAAATCTCTGAGCTCTCCTCTCGTTGGCAAACCCCTTCGGAACGCGCTATCTTGCAGAGCTGGATAGAGAAACCCAGAGCACCAGAAATGAGATATTATGTGTTTAAGAGATATTCAAATCAAAGTATTCAATTGTAATATGCCTCGTTGGTGTTTTCCTATTCTCCTCTCCAGGTCCAGCCTCCATGTAGAGGTAGGCCCCCCATCATCGACATCCTCCTCTCCCCTGTCCCCCTCGAGCCCCACCATGGAGGAGCGGAGAAGGCCGGGCACCCTGTTCATCTGGCAGGAGAGAGAGCGTCTGCAGCAGCAGCAGAGAGAAAAGGCCAAGTAAATACTCAATTACATTCTGTATAAAGACATTTTAAAACCAAACTTGTGATGGTTTCAACTGTGCTGATTTGCTCAGAAAAAATGTCAGAAAGCTTCATTTTTCAGAGTTTACTGCTGGCAGAGGAGGAGGCATTTGATGCCATATTAGAAAAGTGTTGTAGTGTTTGAATGTGACTCTGTGTTGCCTCCTGTCACTGGAGCGCTGTGTGAATATAAATGTGTATAGTTTGTGTTGTAAGGAGCCACTCTCTGTCAGAGGCTACTCCCTTCAGTCTGTCTCAGATCTAATTATACGCTCTCCATGTCAAAACTCTAATTTTGCAGTTTGCTGAAGTCATCCACCAAAACAGGAAGTCATGTGGCCACTGCACCACAGACAGGAAGTAGCTCAGCGTAAGTAAGGCCTGTTGAACAGATAATACACAGTGGCAGAACAGCAGAGACTCATGACTGAGTGAATCTCTGAGTTATACTCACTTCCATTTATTCTTCAGTTTGTGTTGAATTACAAACTGAGTGAAGCTTGAGGGTGTGGGAAGTGTTGGGTTTCTGTAGTGAACAAACTTTGGTGTCTGTCTCCCCCTAGTGGTACATCTCCAGAGAACAGCAACTCCCACTCTGGACTTCGGCAGCGATGTGCAGTGAGTAGTGCTCCTTATTCCTTCAGTAAACAGCTAATAACAGATAATGTGACTCCATTATTGAAAACGTGAATGTTGTCCCTTTCTTTATTAGAGTGTGGATCAGATGAGCATAGTGTCTCCTGCAGTACATCTACATCGCTCCAGCAGCGGAATAGGTACTGCCTACACACACACACAATGGTTGTGTTTTATAAAACACACTCACAATTATCCATAAATGGATGTAGAGATGACCTTAAACATCTGGTTGCATATTGATACATTTTCTTGCTCCACCACTCAAAGAAGAAAAAGTACAACTGATCATGGTTCATCAGCAGGGTTGGCCAACAGCATCAGAGCAGCTGTCATTACATGCAGCCCTTACACACTGCTGTGGCTATTTATATCGCCCACACATACCTGTAAACCACCATTGGTGCTTCACAAATCAGGATCAAATTAAAAGATCACTTACAGAGAAGCATGGTGTAAATTAAATAGAATTATAGAATTAATCACACATGAATAATTTCAAATTATGTTTATAAATGCACCTCTGAGTGACATGTTCCTAAACGCTGTGTACTGAAACATAATCTGAAACCTAAACAATGTTTTACTGTGAGGTTTCATTTCACCCACAGCTACCTATAAAAAAATAAATAAATGTGTAAGCTGGTCTGAGGTGTGTGTGAGGTATACACATTCTCATTGCACATTCTTCCTTTATAGATGCCAGTATGTGTGCTGGGAAAAGGTGTCTGCATGGTTTTTGTGCGTACACATCCTTTATTTATCCAGCCCCAGGTGTTTGTTGCTGTTGTTTCCTGACACCTCTACCTGTCTGAACTGTCCATTTTGGACTAACTCTACTCTCATACTTCCAATCAGCTGTTGAGGCAAAATTAAAATGTATGGGTGAAACTAACCAACATAACTATTTGTTAAACTGACTGCACACACACTCAAAAACAGAAAAAAAGATGAAAGGCCTTGGAAACAGCAGCAAAGTCTTAGCAGAAAGTCGCAGTAGCTGTCGATCATATCTAGCAGTATATATCCAATAGTAGGTGGATTTTGCCCAGAAGTCCTTGAAAAGTTAACATTTTTCAGCATTTTTTCTGAACTTTTGTCAGTGGCCAAAAGAATTAATTAAAAAAAAATGTAAAATCACTCAGTTCATCTATTCTAAGTCCAAACATTATTTTTTTCGGGTGCAGCAACAGTCCCTCGCTCTTGTCCGTCACCTCCTCAGACAGTAAACACACACTGTGGTAGTAGCTAGCTAGGTAGTTAATGCAATCCTTTTTATGGTGGGTGTCATACAGTGTTTAATATGCCTTACCCTCATCTACTATGAGAATGTGAGAAAGGAAAGAAAAAAATGGAAATGACTTAAGAGGTGCTGGATAATCTACCCTGTGTTATCAGATGTTTTTTTATTAATGGGTATGAATATTTTTTTTATTTTAAAAATATTGTGGTTATAGTAGACTTCTGGGTAACATGACACTCCCAATTTAAACAGGACCTAGTTGTTATTGTGGAACTGAGATGATAAACTTTGAGGTAAAAACACCTTCACTGTCCTGCACCTTGCTCTGTTTGTTGAATGTTAAGGTAAAGTACTGTATCAGTGTTTAGAGCAGGAAAGTCCATTCTTCACTTTGTAAACAGCAGTTTGAAAACAACCCATCTCTACTCAAGGTCTATGTAGACACTCTTCCCTGAGCTTTCAGTCCCATCTTGTGTCCTCCTAACACCCCACTGCTCTGAGCAAAGCTCATCCGCTGAGGAAGGCTCAAATAAAACATGGAGTTAAGATTATATTGTCAAATTTCTGTCTGGTCATGCTTATGTATTTCATAAACATATCATAAATATTTAATGTTATAAAGATGTGCTTTGTGAGTGTATCTTTAGTAACTTAATACTTAGTACTTAACATGGATCTAAATGTTTGTGTCAGATGTCCCTTCCTCTCCGAAGACGTCCCCTCCACCTGGCCAGGCCCAGAGACCCAACAGCTTCCTGTTCCGCACCTCCTCCCGCAGCAATGTCAAACCCACAGGTACACAACCAACACAACATAACACACACACCCTTCACACTGTATTTAGTGCTAAGAAATGTTCAAACACTGTTTATTGTCTTTGTGTCAGGGTCAATGTTTACTCTTGGTGAGTCTGGCAGAAGTGAGTCTCGTACGATGCTGCGTTCTCCTAAAGAGGAGAGACCAGACATCACACAACTACGCAAGGTAACCCACAACACACAGACGCTTTTAAGTTTTACACATTTTACTGTGTAGGAGCTGTGTTTTTCTTCTCTGCATGCCCTCAAATGCTCCTGAGCTGTACAAAGATCATTTCTCAATCCTTTAAGTCTTTTAATTAAATAACTTATTGCATACTGTGACCGTATCACACATTTATTCTGTCAGTGTCTTCTCAGTTTGTTGACAATTTAAGATGCTTACAGTTGACATATGCTAAACATCATTATGATAATCTTGGCTTTTAATAGTTGGTGTCCCATGGCAGTCTAAGAAGCTGTTTAATACGGATAAGAATAAAGATCTGACACATAACACTCTCTCTGTCTCTCTCCTCAGACTCTGGAGTCTCGGCTGAAGATCACTCTACCGGAGGATCTCGGAGAGGCCTTATCCAACGGCACCGTCCTCTGCCAGCTGGTCAATCAGATTCGAGCCCGCTCTGTGTCAATTATCCACATTCCCTCCCCAGCAGTGGTGAGTCTGAACTGCCAAATCCTGTCTTCTCCTCCTGTCACAAACTCAAACTGTAGTACACTGAGGGCATTTCCTGCTACAGCCTTACTTGTTCTCACCAGGAACTAATGTGAACTAACTTTGAATAGATATTACTGTGTTAGCAGCCTCTGGCACAAGGATTTGCTTCAGGTTGAATTTGTGATTCTTCTCTACTCCTGCTACTGTCACGTTACGTTTTGACAGGTCTCTAAAACATCTTTTAAGGTCCACTGTGTAGGAATTAGGAGGCTCTATTGGCAGTAATGGAATATGACATTCATAATTATGTTTTCATGAGTGAATAATCACCTGGAACTAAGATCCATTGTGTTTTTGTTGCCTTATAATGAGCCCTTAATATCTACAGAGGGGGCAAATCCTCTTCAGCGTTGCACTGCCATCTACAGGAGCCCAGAAGGGACAAACCAAACAGTCTCATATACAGAGTGCTTGCATAGTAGTTCCAGGAAAGCAAACACAGCATTCAGCCAGTCATCAGAGGGCATTGATATTAATCAATGGTGCTGTGCATTTACAAAACAATCCCTCAGCTCAGCCAGTTATCTTCATGCCAATCTGCAGGTTCAGTATTTTCTCCCTCTTTCTTACAAAAAGATGAGTTCTCCCTCCGATATTGTATCTGAACTAAAGTAACAATATCTGTTCTAACGGTTCACCATAGGAGAAGGTGTGAGGAGGTGTATTCAGTTGGTTGATAGCTACATCCTCACTGCTAGATGCCACTAAATCCTACACACTGGACCTTTAAGTGACTACCTCAAGACGATCTTGGGAAATTCACTGTGCCTTTATCCTGTTGCCATTGATTAGCAAAATGTGCATAGTCTCTGTTTAATTACATTTTTTATGTAGTGTACATTCTTCAATTAAAGCTAGAATGGAGGGAAAATGGACTAATTTGTGCACACAAACTAATGAGTCATGTGCACAAATGATTCATTTGAGAGGAAACAGTTTTTAAGAGCCTAAGTCCAGAGAACATAACATTGCAATAATCAATACATTACAAGATGATCATCTCACAATACGCCACGTGTCCAACAGTAGAATGCAAAATACTGCCAAAAAATTCAGTGCAAGAATTATGTATTTACTCACTGAATTGTGGTGTCAGTTTGACAGAGTTTGACATCAACTGAGATGAAACAATGTCCACAAGAGTCGAGGTGTAGTGCCTCTTTATCTCACGCACTGACTGCAACTTGTTCATGTCCATGTGTGTCATCATTCCAATGTAACAGCCATAAACTGGCAGGACCTAAAACAGTTCTGGAGTTGAAACCTTTAAAGGATGGATACAACTGTGGCTCACAACATCCTTTTCAGTCTGTGTAAATTAGATTTACAGAAGTTAACACCACAAGGAGTCATGAAGTTAGTGACTCTAAGTCAAACTGATAGGAAAGGGTTAGGGTTGTTTAGAGCGCCGGCTTGTTTTAATAAAAATGTCGGTATTCGGTGTCAGTGTATCAATAAACATATCACAACATGAAGTGATACAATATATATTTTCATATCAATATTTGGCCTCACCCGTACTGCAAATACTGTATTCATTCACTCTTTTATGTCACTGGACTGTTAACTTCAGCATATCTCAAACTTTCTACATACAGTTTGTTTCACATGAAACCAGCAAAATAAAGACAAGCGGGTCAGGAAACAGGGAGACTTTTTACCAAAATTATCATCAAATACATTTCTCTCTGCAGTCGAGCCACGTGAGAATTCAAAGCATCCTTATCCCGACTAATGAAAAATGTTTATACACAGCAGTGTTTCACTCCAACATGATGTCACCTAAATGAGATTGTCTGATATTATTTTCAGCCAAAGCTGAGCTCAGCAAAATGTCGACTCAACGTGGAGAACTTCATCACTGCATGTCGGAAGCTGGGAGTCCCTGAGGTAAAGCCTGATTATGATTCTCACCGACTTCCTGTCCTTTCAGTACAACTTTGATACACTTGTTACTTAAAAGCCTCCCAACAATGCAATTTTTCTAAAGTAGTTAGTAAAAATAGACTTTTCAGTGTGCTTTAAGCTCAGTTGTGTTGCTACATCGTTCCTGTCAGGGTTGGACTGATGACGGCGTTCAAAGGCTTTTTGTCCTCAATTGACTCACATCTTAAATAAAATATCTGGCCCATACATCAGTCCAACCCTAACTCTGCTGTGTGTAATGCTACACTCTGTTTTGTCCTCTCTTGTCTCCTAGTTTTAACAATGTAACTACTTGTATTTTCCTCCTGTGTGCGTGGGTCCAGATGGATGTGTGTGTGTGCTCTGATGTGCTTCTGTGTAAGCTGCCCGCTGTGCTGCGCTGTGTGACGGCCCTGCTGGCCGTGGAGGTGGGGGAGACGGCGGAGGAGCCGTCCCCCCTCCACTCCTCACCTTCATCGCCATCGTCCTCCTCCTCGCTGCTGTCCACAGACTTCCTGCTCTTCTACTGTGCAGCCATGGCCCTGCTCTACGTCCTCTACTGCTACCTGCTCACCTAGAGGGAGAACACACAGTACCTATATTCACATGACTAACTGAACACACACACTCTCAGTCACAGCTGTAGAGTTTTTAGACCCAGTTTCAGTGTGTATATCCTCCATGGCTGTAGACATAAGTGTGTGTGTTGACTCTCCACAGCTGCACTGGTTGGATGTTAGAGCCATATAGAGCATACAGCCGAGCACCTTTAAGAAAACAAACAGAATACACTACAGCTCTTCATTTAGACACTTAGAACAATAGAAAGCACTACACTGAAGGACAGATACTGTATGAGAGCAGACAAACAGAGAATTGCCTTAGCCTAGTTTAGCCTTCACTCTGTAACGCACAGCATGTTTAACTTGTCAGAGGCAGAGCTGCTCCACACGCACAAACACTCTGATTGGTTGAGACATGAATGGGCAGAGCAAAGGTACAACACCCTCAGTTGAGTACCTGATGGAATACAATACCTTGTGTGTATACCTGTTTTCTACCTGCGTAGACAAACAGCTGTGATGCGAGCTTCATTGTAATTGTGTACACAAAAGATTCACATTGTAGCCACTAGAGAGCAGATCAGGGCCCAATCATTACTGGCTCAGTCCTGAATATCTTCCTTGAGAATGTCTTACTTAGCCTATTGTAAATTGAGCTCAACTGTGAGGTTCTGGAGGTCCTGCACATATTCAGACTCTAGGATGTTGACCAAAGGCCATAATGTCCTAACCACCCAAGATGGACGACGATGGTGTAATGTCTGTGTAAAAGTCGGTATGATATCAACCTTGTATAAAGAGAAAACATTTTTTATTGGTGATGTCGTTGAGAGGTACTACACTACGTACAACCGTAAAGTGTAACAGCGACATCTCTGGTTAGGGGAGCTTGCTGTTACAAAAGAAATGTTTACAGCACCTGCAGAAGTTTTGTTGGTTCTGGAGTTACTGCTACCACGAGCGGGTCGTTTACGTTACATTCACCACAGAGCGACCAGGATTTGTTTTTCTGACGTGCTGCGTTGGTTCTTCTAGAGGAAAAGGGTGAGAATGACTATAAGTCAGACTGTTTACTAATGTTTTACAGTCTTGTACCTTTGCTCTTTTTTACATTCCTGAAAATTTTGTATTTTGATTTGTATCAAATATTTTATGGTCAAGTTTCATCTTGTAGTTGGTTGGCTTGGTTCACGGCTAAAAACTCTATAGAAACATCAATGGAGTAATGAATGGGGAAAATTGCTTCCAGAACCAGAGCCATTCAAAAAGTGGCCGATCACTGTTGAGCTCTGTAAGTAAACGTGGTGACACTGTGCTGTTGTTGTAGAGACCACCGAGACTAAACTCTGAACAGACAACATTGGAGAAAAGCTCACAGAGTCTGCTGGTGACCTGACTTACCAATTGGATCCTCCATGTGTAGTTGTTGATGCCTGAGGATGTGCACAGCAGATGCTCTAAATGCAGAATATGCAGGGTAGCCATCATGTGCACTTGAAGGCATAGTTAAACTTAAGGCTGACTTATCTGTCAGGGTTTTTTTTGTTGTTGGAATGACTTTTTGGCCACTGAGAAGGGCAGTACAACAAGCAGTAAACACAGCATTCGGCAGATTCAGTCATCATTCATTTGGACATGCGTTTGTGTCCACCTGATGATTAAGAGTTTGTCCAGTGTATCTGGAGGAGAAAAGAAAGTGAACAGCAAAATTATTACTCAACTGTGTGTTCACTGCAGCGACTCACTTCCCCAACATTAGTGTGAAGTATAAGCTTCTGAGTGTATTTTATGGAACTGGGAAACAGTGATACATGTCAGGTCAGCAGTCAGGTTCAGTAGCTTTTCAAAATGGTGATGTTCCTATTTATTATGAAGCACTGTTGGCTAATTAGATATCATAGAAACCTAATCGAGCTGGTTTGGCTTATTTCTCAGCATCACTCAGCCAGAGACACTGTAGTTCTTTAGCTCTGCTCACCGAGTTTTAACTTGAGATTATTTGTGCGTTCAGAGCAGCTCGACCTCTGAGAAATATTCAAACTCCAGTCTGTTTGTTTGTTTGTTTGTTGAGAGAGAAGCTGTTCAAGTAACCTGAGACTGAACTGTGAATGTGATTTTTAGCCTTGAGACAGATGCAAGTTAGTGAAAGTGGAAGCTGGATGTTATGTGATGTTACATCTGACGCTACAATGTGACAGTGAGACAAATGATACAGTGCCTCTTACTGATTATTGACTAAGACCAGACCATTTAAGTCTGCTATGTTAACTGTGAGCAGCAGGGGGCGATGTTGCTGCATTAATCCCACTCCAAACTGACGGTACAAACCCCTCCAGGAGGTTGTGTGTGTAAAGTCTTTTCGTCGTTGACACTGGTCCCTTTGACCATCTGTCTTCATGTTTGTATAAATGTAAACAGGTTATTAAATTATTGCTTTTTTAATTTATTTTAAATCTGTTTTGTTTTTTGTTTTATTGTTTTTTCGAGGTGAGACAGCAGAGGCTTCACCAGTTTAGTTCATCCTGGTATACAGCTTTGTGAAATCAGCGTGTTGCTTTAAATCACACACACAGGTAAAATAGATTAAATCAATACTCAATTATTCGCAGTTAAAATAACATTGATTCTTTTAAAAGTTTTCCCTTTCATTGGATTGGTAAATAATTGATTCCCTCAAGGCTACACATTGAACCGAGTATCAGACGGCCTCTGCTGTTTCTACCACACGCTGTGTCTGGCTCATTGCTCATAGAAGGTCAATGTCTGCAACTAAACACAGATTGGAATCCGATTGTAATGCCTTTTTCACTGATGTTGGGTTTCAAAACTAACATCAAGGGGAAGATTTTTGGGATTCTGCTGCTAAAGCCCTTGAAACTCTCGTATCAAGGGCCCTGAATCAACATTTAAATTGTAATGGCACCTGAAAACATTCTTCTGAGACTGACTTAATGAATTAAAAGCCTCAAGTTAATGTCAGGGGAAACATTAAATGAAGAACATTTTTAGCCTTTTGTTATCCCCCCCCATGTGATTGTGATAAGAGAGAAACATCATAATATCAGAGATGACTAGTACTGACACTGTTTGTTGGTCTAACCCTCCTCTAATGTAGTTGAGCAGGACAGAGTCTCTTAAAATATGCAGCCAAATAGTTCAATAATAAATAAACAACAATGAAAGAAATCGTATGAATACATTGTGTAGGAAATAAATCCATAATTTAATACATTCTTCAAACTATACATTGTTATGAAATGTTATTTTGAATTCATTTTTTGTCATAGAAACATATAACAAATAATGACACTTTTTCCATGTCACTGTTATCTCCTGATGCTTTTATGATATTAGAACAGGGGTGTTGTCTCCAGTTAGCATGTCCAAGGTTGAGCTCAGTGACTGCTTCCAAATTTAGCCAGTTGTTAGCTTGAGCAATGCTAAAGTATTTCTGAATCAACCATCCAGCTACTGCAGCAAATAACTGCAGTACATGGACACAGTAACGTACTGCTCCTTTTATTTAGCTTAGCATACTACACATGCTGCCTATTCAGCAAGCTAACCAGCAGGATGGCATGGCTGGGTTGTGAGCTTGGATCATACATTTTAATTAGAACTAGATAATGAATCCAAGGTTGGTGCCCATTCAGTCCAATGAGAATTGCTAACCTGGGAAATGCACCAAAAAGTTTTCTAGCTTCCTGGTTTACTTCCTGGTTGTCTGGCCTAAAAATATACACAGTAGAGTTTCTCCTGCTTAGCCCACAGCTAACAAAAGCTAAGGCAGTGATGACACTGCTGTCATTAAAGTGGCATGAAATAAATAAATAACTGAAATACATTTCTACAATGTAGTAAAAATCAACTCAAGTAAATCTGTTGATATGAAAAGAAGAAATTTAGTTAGAATATTTCATTGTTGGTTCAGGTTTATTTTAAGCAATGTATTCATGATTATTTCATAACATCTTTAACTATTTATTGAACCATGAGCTCTTTGGGTTCTAAATAAAATGAAGCCGTTCTGTTGGTGTACAACACACTGTTCATCTGCGTCCACCGTCCATTTCATGTCCACGTCTCTGCTGTTGTCTGGAGCTCAGAGTGTCCGCTGTACAAACCTCCCCCTCCCACGGCTGATATTTTTTATTAGCCTGCTGTTAAAATGAAATTTATACTGTTTCAATTCAAATGTATATTTTATAAATGAAACTGGATAAGCAACACACAGTAATTGATTCACTGGCTTAGACCAAGCTATATTCTTAAATATGTTAGCGGAACAGAAAAACTGTTGTATTTTATATTTATATGATACCCTTGTATTATTAAGAATCCGTTTTGAGTTTATATAAATCTATATGTAAAGTTCTTTTTCCTCCCGCTGTAAAGAAATTATTAAAAACAAACTTTGACCATGTGCTGTTTGTCTGCTCGCTTGCTGTCGTGCTTTTGCTTCATCAGCCAAGAACTCTGACTGTAATCAGGATATCTGCAGCTGCTGTGGTCTTATTTTGACCAGAATAAGAAAAAAAAAAAACTCTAGGTTCACTTGCTTGTCTTTTATGGGGATTTTTAACAACATCTCATGGTCTTCATAGGATGAGGTGTGCTCAGTTGTCATCATGAAGTATGAAACTACACATTTTTAAACTATTTTCAAATCTTACTGCTTGACCATGTTCAGACAAGTCAGATTTTAATTGGGTTAGTCTGGTGATATTCTATTTTTCTTATTAATAAATCCCATGTGCAGAGCCAAACAACAATGAATGTATCCTATTAAAAAGTGTCGTCCTGCTGCCAGAAATACTCACTTTGATTAATCCACCGCTGAAAATGGTCCCCGGTAATTGCAACTGCTGCAATGTCCAGCTGTTTTTAGGAAATTAGACCCTTTTTCAAGAAATCAAACTATATTTGTGAGGCGTTTATAACGATTCATGTCTTTAGGATCCGATGGCTGTTTGGCACTGTCTCAACTCCTTTGTGGAGACCTAACATCCATCTGCCACATCAACAAATCAAACCCTCATCATTGAAACCTTTTCTGCTCTAATGCTGAAAAATATAGTTTGAAAACATCTCTGATGAATGATGTCACTTAGCTGGAGCTTTTTCTCTTTGTCACCTCATTCTGGTGAATTAAGCCACAATTTGCTCATTACTGCCCCCTGTAGACTCCCTTCAAGATTTCTGCTTTGACATGAGTCATTCCATACCAACTAACCTCGGTCATCCCAGTTCATTTCGTGGATTTTCTTAAAAATAAAATCAGTTAAACGTCAGTTAAAGTTCATGGGACCCTGCAAAATCCTCTAGCTGTACTTTTTAAGTATGGAGTCATTTTTGGCCCTCAGAGCTAAATTCTATCATATTTTTGATTCTTTGGATTTGAATTCTGAGCCCCAATTTTTCTGGGTTAAATTAAAATTTGTCCTGAACATCCAAGAAACCCTGAGGATACTTATATTACCATATAAATTAATTTAAATAGTTTGTGCAGAATGTTAACATCAAATTAATATCAATTGATCATTTTATAACTATAGCATTTTGCAGGTTCCAATGAATTTAATTAGTTTTGACATGGAAATTCATGACATGAGCCGCGAAAAGTTCTGAAATCAGGGTGAGTTGGTATTAAATGACCAAAGGTAAGTTTCAGGCTCCAGTGGATGCATTGTCGGGTACAAAAGAATCAGTTTAAATGGATCCCACACGGCTGAAAACCTCTATAAAACTTTTCTAGCTAAATGTGTCTGTTCATCAGGTATACAGGAATCAAAACAGTGTCCTTGGCAGGCAGAAATCTCAGTTATGTTTTTTTTTTTTGACTCTGCACATGGACATGAAATATTGTGGTTTGAAAACTGGAGACTTGTTTTAAAACGTAAAAAAAACCCATCAAATGTCTCCATACAGCTTGGCTGCTTTAATCCAAGTCTCCAGAAGCCCCGACATCCCAAACTGATTTCAAAAGTTATTTATGCCCTCGACATGCTTGTGCATCCAATCTCGGGGATTCTGGGGACTTGGAATTACATTTTTTGGGGTGAACTTCTCCTTTAAGAAAATGGGATTTGTAGACGATAAAAAAAATAACGCTTATAAATCTCAGTAATTCTTTAAAAACTCAACATTTAGCAGTAACTGAGTGCACCTCTGTTGGACTGGGCGATTTTTACCAGCTTGGCTCCATCATGTTGGTTCTGAAATGTTTTTTTTTAAGTGACTTTCACAAAACATTCAAACTGAAGAAATGTGTTAAAGTTGTGAGCAGACGTGCAGATATCCTGATGAGAATCACTTTGCCCTGTGCTTTAACCTCCTCAAAAGCTCCCGTGTGCTCTCCAAACAGCAGGTGCACCATCATAAATTCCAGCTGGCCCGTGCAGGAGCAGGTGAGTGTGTTGAGCCAAGGTCAGAGAAGAGGCAGGAATCAGCCTGTAGGGTTATACTGCACCATCCACCAGGAGGAGACTATAAACAGTGCTGTCGCCTTTCTGATTTCCCCTCTCTGCATCATTTCAGTCTGCCTGCTGCTCACACACACCACTGAAGCTGTGAGTGTGGATTGTCTGCAGTTCATGTGTATAGTCCAACTCTGAGGTTCACCAAATTAATCAAGTAATCACTGGAGAGTCAGCAGCACTGATTATGTAGATTAAATCAGTTCTCAGACGGACCAGGAAATGTCAGTTTTTGTGGATGAGTGAGTTCCTCTGGTAGTGCTTTGATGGGTCACTGATGAGGGGTCATCCAGGGGCCCCATCTAACTGTGTGAAATGAACACGCTTGATGTGGGGGGCTGCAAATCCATCCAGTCGTTTTAAAGTCTGAGATTTGATGCAACAACTACCAGGATAGACATTCAAGAACATGCAGTCATAGCTGATCAGGGTAGAGCTACTAATCCTTTTACCCCGGCCCTCCATATATCTGTGCATTATTGTGGATGTACCTTTTTTGTGTAAGAGCCAAATTCATCTTCCTGGTGTTGCCTTTAAACAATCACCTACAGTACGTACAGTGTGGGGCTTTCAACTGTGTCGGCAGATAATAACCAGTCTATCCAAATCACGATCACTTTGTCGCTCCACCCCTTTGGTCCACACTGAAATATCTCAGCAACTATGTGATGGCTTGTCATAAAAATGTTTGGCTTTCAGAAGACGAATTGTAATAAGTGATTGTCAAATCTTGTCTCTAGCGCCATGGTAAGGTTGACCTTTGTGGTCTGGACTGATTTGGTCCACGAAATTTGGCTCAGACATTCATGTTCCCCTCAGGATGAATAGACTGAATGAACCAGTCTCACCTTAATGCTGAAGCCTCCATATGACCTGCATAAACAAACAAGACCATCAGCGAGGTCTTGTTTGGGCTGTATCTGTATAGTTCATATAGTTGTTCTTAGTGCCTGCCACTTGATCATAAAATGAATAGATGCACTGAGGAGTAGAAGAAGGAAAAAGCTGCTCTTTAGTCTGGTGTCTACTATTTTTCTTCTTCGTCATCTTTTGTCCACAGGGGCCGCCAGAGCCAACAAAAATTGAAGGTTCTTTGTAGCAGCTTTAACATGAATGCTCCAGAGCAGAGCAAAAGCAAACACTTATTGTGTTCAGATGCAAAATGATACCGTATGGAAGCCCCTGGAGACTTCTGTACTAGTGAGAAGTGAGAAAAAAAATTCCAGTGTCCCATTTTCTCAGTCTGATTAAGTAATATGTGAATAATCTTCCAGTTTATTTTTAATTGGCTCTCAGGGCTTCCACAGAGCGAGGACTGACTTCCTGCACAGTGTCACTCCGCCTGCTGTGCTCAGACGTGAATACGTTTAGGGATCACACATGTTTAAAGAGCATTTTTACCTCACAATAATAAAAGCAGCATAACAGCCATTCATGTTATAATTTGATTAATTTGTTGTTGTTTTTCACTAAAAACATCTGCCGGGACAAATCAAACCTTATGGTGAGCCAAATTTGGCCCGCAGGCCCCGCTAGAAACACTAATTGGTCAAAACCAATAGTGGAATGTCTGCTGACACCTGAAAGAATAGAATAGACACAGATGTAGCTCTCATCTAAAACCTCTCCACTCCTTTATTTCTATATATCTTCATTAGATGATGTTACTATTCTCCAGATATAGTCGACCCAATTTCTGATTTCCCCAAGGGAATCACCATTACTCATTACATGGAATCAGAGCCTGCATGTCCTGTTGCCTCCAAGTTTCCATCAAGTAAGGTGCACGTAAGATCCTGGACTCTTTTGATCGTGTCACATGTTGTGTCTCGGAGTGTGTGACCAGCTGTCACTGATCAGTCACGTGGTGTGAAAACCACAACGACTGTAAAACTCCTGAAAACAAGACAGAAAGTTGTGAGGCCGAGCCGTTAGTGACATCACTGGAGGTAATTTTTCAGATCACATGCAGCTTCCTCTGGAGCCACAAAATACTTTATACAATTTTTTCACATATGCAGTAGAACTCCCCAACACCTGTTAACACACTTTAATGTTGAAATTGTTGCAGTGAGCCTTTAAAACTTGATTTTGGCTGAGGGCCACATGATAAGCTGACAATGCAGCAGCCTCTGATGAAAATCTGACCAAATTCTTTACAGAATTTACAAATAATAAAATGACCTGAGGGTTTTGGTCCCCTGGGTGTGTTCCCATTCTATAGCCTAGGGTACTCAGACAGTAAGAACAGTAGATAAAATATGAATTGTGATGAGCACCAATGAATTAACTAGTTATATGATGTAGCCATGCAAGTGTTTCCGTATGAACTCACTGCATCTGCTGGAGGAGAGGTGTGTGGCTTTAAAGGAAAGTTTAAGTGATGCTGGCTGACAAGAAGTCGATCGGGCCTCAGAGTAGAAACCAACGGAGTGAAAGCCATACTGAGAAATACAAGGAGGCCATGTTGATGACCGATGTCACATTTTTGTCAGTTTACAGGTGCATATTACAAAAATGTGTCCTATTCTGTCCAAAATATTCTCAACATCATTCATTCTATGCTCCTCTCTCTCTCTTCCTGATGAAACACTGCTGTGTTAGACCGGACAGTAATGAGCGAGTTTTACCAGGCCATAAGTTCTTTTATCACACAAGAAAACAGCATTTTGTGGAGTCGTGTTCGAGTCAGTATTCGATGGATAACTAGAGTTCTGTCTCTAAAGCTCAGTATTATAGACCTCTTAGCCACAGGTCCAGCTGTTAGCTAACAGGTGTGAGGTGCTGGGTGTTATGAAGTGTGCAGAGGAGGGATCCATGCAGCAGGGACACTGAGGCTGAGGGTGTGGGATGGTTCAGAGCAGCAGAGACACAGAGCAGGACAGCAGCGATGCGTTAAAGCTCTACGCTGACGACGTTTCTCTTTTATCACTTCAGTCCCATGTGCTGCAGTGTGGGTGTGCAGCTAACAGAGCTCAGATGTAAAAATGTTCAAGTTTCTAGCATCAAACATGTAACATCTGATGTCCACTGGTAGTAAAATGTTGTGTTTTCTTTGGTTTTACTATACTGGAGGCGTACAGACGGTATGTCGATACTGATACTTGACACTTATTTTCATTATTTAGTGGATAGATGAGACATTACAGAGTTACTGTTTGTTCTGTGTCTAGATGGTTTTATGTCCACCAGCATTTGACCAGTGATGGTTCAAACTGAGTATATGTTTACTGAACTTAAGTACAATTTTGAAGTACGTTTGACGACCGGCTTCCAGCACAGAGACCCTGTCGGTACATAATATATCAGATACTTTAAGACTGTATGACATGTGCTTTCTGTTTTGCCATGCTGTACTGTTAGTTGATCAGGTTTTACTGAAGCCGTTGGTGAATTTCATGAAATGAAAGTCAGATTTAAGTTTGAACATTCGGAGTGACATGAACCTGGGAGCTCATCCTAAATAACTGTTGGCTTGATTTGACTGTTGATCATTTGAGACAAGACTGGATTTTCCTGCCTCAAAGATGGCTTGAAGTTTATTTCTGCTGTCAGAGCAACGAGCTTGTATGCCCCAAATCTGCAAAAGTGCAGCTTGTTCAGTCAACTGCATCAAGACCTTTCAAAGATTTGAAGAAACACCATTAACAAGCTGTGAGCTCTGTAAACAGGACTGCATGGAGTTAAACCAACAAGCTGACCAGGCTGATACATCGCCCAGTTCTGTACGTCAGGATTCTGTCCTGACATACAGAACAAGAAATTACAGTGCAGGCAGCAGACTGGAAGAAATGCCAGCGTAGGTTAGAGGTAATGTGGTGGAGGTTTATTTTTTCTCTCTTTGATCAGCCTTCAATAACTTTAAATCAATAACCACAAACTGGGAAAACATGCCTCATCCTGTTTTGGTTGCGCAAAGGCAGACCTACATCCTTTATGCTGTAATTCACTGTGACATCAGGATTTAGGAGTTATTTGACATATAACCAAGCTTAGTTTGAATGAATGTCATAAATTATGGGTGAATTACACAAGTTTAGACTGTTCAACACAGTTCAACCTCACAGCTCTACGTACATGTTGGTGGGTTTATTACACAGTTGCCAGTTCTTTGAGGTGGTTACTCAGCCTCAGCTATTCAGATAGCTAACCCACATTCAGACCCACAGACTTCATTATTGCCATGGTTTGAATGACAGACAGACTTTATTATGAGTCAGATCAGAGTTCCCTCTTTTCCATTAAACATCCAAACATGTCCAGATACTTTTCTATTTTACAGCAAGTGAGTTTGTGGTTGTTTTCGTTCCGATGCGCCTGGTTTCTTGTTCCAAAAGAAAGTCTGATTTAATAGCTTTTCATTTCAGGTCTGGAGGCAATAAACACTCCAACATTTGACAGGGTGTGTGGATGTTTCTGATATCCACTGTATATGAGATTGAAATGACACGCTCTGCTACAGAATGTCATTGAGTATGTATTATAAATGTGTTAACTCTTTCACCACCTGGTTGGCCTTTTAGAAGACAAAATCTGTCGCCTTCCACAGACTGTAGCTAGAGATTAGATCTCCATCAGCAGCAGCCATGTTCCCTGTGACAGTTCAAACCAGGGCCTCCTGTCACTGATGTCCTCACTTGATATCCAGCGAGGATAAGTGAAGGTTAATAATCACAGCGGACTAAAAAAAGACAAACAGAATTTTTTCAATATATTTTAAAGTCCTGAACAACATTTATGTGATTATAGTATTATGCTGTGACTTATTCTATTGATGCTAATAGTTCTGAAAACGACCACATGATGGCAAGGAAAGGAATTTTTTGGTCCTGCAGTGCACAAAGTGGTTTTAAATAGACTTGAGGAGACTTCAATATAATCCATCTAGAGCTCTCCTCGCCTTCTTTAATCCACACAAACCCTGCTGACATTTACCTGACAACTCAACAACCGATGGCTGAGGTCATCTAAACAGGTCACAGGTAACTGAATGGGATTAAAGGGCTGGTTTCAAATATGCAAAATTCACTTATTTGTTTTCCTATTAAGAGTTAATCTATGTTCAGATATACAGAAGGGTTCAAAACTCTGAGACCACCAGCCAAATGCTTCTCTTGAGCGTTTGTGTTGAATGTAATAACACTTTTTTCAAGTATCTTCACTTGTGGTCTCAGAGTTTTAGTCCCTCCCTACTTTGGAGTTTGACATTTAATAAATTACAACTTTGTAGGGAAGTTTCACCACTAAGGTACAGGCAGGTTGCACATTATTTCTTCTCGAGGGCCTATCTGTTTTAAAAACAGGCGTTATTTTGGTATAAAAAGTAAAAAACCTGGAGCCAGGTAGACTCTGCGTCTTTGAAGCTGCCATGCACTGTATGCGCGTTAGTTTTTGTGTAATCCTGCTGACGAAACCAACCAACCAACAGACACGGGGGGAAACATGGCCTCCTTGGTGGAGGTCATAACAACTTGGAAGCAACAGGGTACATACAGACAGTTCACAGACGGCCGGATGTGGATATCAGAGGGATCAACAGAGGCCCAGCTGAAAATTTTTTGTCCATAATCCAGCCATGCTGCCGACACGGCTTCTTAAAGCTCACTAACTAACATATGTACCTTGTTCTGTAGACATATTGGAATGTAGAAACTACAAACTGTGTTTTTTGGGGGAGTCACACACTGGAACAATAATGCTGAATTTGGCTAAAACTCCAGAAAAGAGGTGACACTTAGAGCTTGCTGATTATTATTCAAGCTGCCAGTAACAGACACAATATTCAATGTAGCCATACAAAAGTATGTCTGAAACATGTATGTATAACTCCTTTCAACCTCCCTTCCCAGGATTCATTGTGTTCCCCTCAACTCATCATGGAGGATGAGGGACTATGTCGACTGGCCCAGACTGTCCAGGTGTTGGTCGGCCTGGCTGATGGCTCCCAGCGGGCCCTGAAACAGGAAACGTTGGGGACCACTGGCTCCACACAATGCTAGCTGCATCCGCAGAGATTTAACAGTATCATACCGAAGAGATCCTTCTCAGGACCACTGTTTGTTTTTAACCTGCTTCATATTTGACCAAACATCAAATAACAATAAAAAGACTCATGTAATTGACTTCAGAGCCGTGCTGTGTCTGTTTTTAAGTCTCAAGAAACAGTTCACCATACACTTCCTAACAGAGAGGACTGACATTAATATCAGGTCTGTGTGTAAAGCACAACCTGGACCCAGGATGTGGTTAGCCTAGCTTAGCATAAGAACTTGAAGCAGGGGTAAACAGAAATACACAGCACACACCTATGGGCACCAACTTTGGGTAGTTAGTGAAAGAATGAGATCGCCAATACAACCAGTTTCTCCACAGCCTGACGTCCAGAGGGAGGTTGGAGTGGAGCCATCGCTCCTTCATGTCCAGATGAGCCTGATCAGGATGCCTCCTGGTCCTGGACCTCCCCTGGAGGTTTTCATGACACCTCTCACCAGTAGAGACCCCAGGGCTGACCCTGAGGCTGGATAATAAATGGATGGATGGATAGTAAAATAAAGTAGAAACGTCAATGAAAATGTGCAAAAATGTGTGGAGGCTGCTTTTAACAGCATGTAGAATAAGAGCAGTCATCAGCAGCGGCAGCAGACAAAAAGACAAACGAGAGACATGCGACCAGGTTGGACATGGTAAGGACTGTGAGATGCTGGTTTATTTTTTGAAAAACCTGTGAACGAGTCAACCTGTGTCTCGCTCAGTGCTGCCAAAAGTGTAGCAAAACGTCTCAATTATACGGGGTGTTGAACCGAACATCCTGCTTTAAAGCACAGGTTCCTGTCACCGCTGCAGCAGTGAATGGGTACAGCTGCGTGTGCCCTCTTTGGCCACTTATCACAACACTGACACTGAGGCTTTAATTAACATCGTGGAAATGCTTCAGTTCAAGGTTTTCACCTCTGACTCATTCGTCCAACAGCAGTAAACAGATCTGTTGCGAGCCTGTTGCTAAGTGTTGCACACTGTTAGGAGAGGTTAAACGCACTGCTGAAGCTGATCTTATTTTCTTTTAACACCACGCTGTAAACCAGCAGGCTATCTAGTTTCTTTCCCATTTTGACATTTTCTCAAACACAGCCAATCCCATAACCTTCTCTGAAATGACACATTCACCCTCTCTTACCTCTCGTGGCATCTAGCCATGTGCTTCTGGCTTCATTTGTGCTGGTTTGGAGAGACGTGTCTGTCTCTGAGACAGCTTTTCTCCCTCGACAGACAAACACTTTGCTATTGGCCTCTCATTCACTCATTCACACACACACACACACTAATGGTGATGGAGCTACCACACTAGGTGCTGGCATGCTCGTCAGGAGCCATTTGGGGTGTCTCGCCCAGTGACAAGGACTGAACCACAGCCACCACTTTGAACACACTGCCAAGGATTTTCCCATCCAGTGAAAAGTAAAGTGAGGTTTTGGGATCATCAAGAGTTATTTGGCCGACATATACAGTACAGTATGTAACCTAATAGTAGTGTTCTTAAAAGCTTTGTATAAGCATGTAAAACAAGCCAAGGTCAGCCGAGTGTGAACATTCAGTGCCAACTAAAGTACGTTTGCCTGTGCATTGAATCAGGAAACAACAGGCCACAGAGTGTTATGTGTAAACAGTCTACTGGATTCATAAAGCTGATTTATCCTCGACACATGCCTGACACACCACTACCACTGGAGAGAGTGAGTGAAGCTTTAAGTATGTTCAGTATGTTCAGTTCAGTTATGATTCTGAGAACAACGGTTGAGACAAAAGTTTGCATCTTGTGAGAACATAATGTACTTGTGGTCACATCCCGAGTGCCTATAGCTACCCACACTGAGCACTATTTCAGGGAGAAATGTCGCTGTTGAATCTTTTAAAATGTAACTTGTCAATGCTGTGAGCACCACATGTGAACTTTCACTGACCTCCATTGTGTTGGTGAGGAGCAAAAATATCAAAATATGGACAAATAATTTCAATAGAAATGTGAAAATATATGTTGTGTTTCTTCATCACTCTTTTCACTCTATAGGTGACCAGCAGCATCGGTTTGGAAGTCTCAGCATCGGGTCAAATAATCTTTAATTAGCAACAAACCAACGGGTGAAGCACATGCCGTTCTGATCATTCTGTGCCTTGAGGCAGTTAAAGCCTCCTCCAGTCCACGATGTCTGAGCCTCACTGTGTAGAGGGATGTATGTGCAGAGTTGGACACTAGAAGGATGTTTTCACATTCATCTGCTCAAAGTGCACACTTCCTGTTTTAGGTGAAAACATTCAAAAAAAGGCTTTATAAACAGAATTATCAACAGAGTGAATACCAGCTCTGCATTATGACATCTGTGTATTGTGTTGCATGCTAATCAGCTAGCCCTGGCCCAAAGCTCCTTTGCTAGCGGTGTAAACACCAACACTTCCAGGGTGCTCCAAGCTCATAGTCTGGACTGTTAGCTGCACCGCTAGATGAGCTAACTAGCTAATGGCAGCTACAGTTAGCAGCAGTTAGCAGTTACTCTAGTGATATACTGCCACCTATTTGTTTAAAATATGAATTCGACATACATACTGCAACTTTGAGAGGTGGGTGTAGGAGCATGATTTGTGACATCACAAATAGTTTGGAAGCCAATCCTGGTCCAGTATTCAACATACAGAGTGTGATGTGGAAACCTGAAGCCTCCAGCGCACATACAGAGAATACACTTTACAGTGAAGTAGGACACAGCTTGAGTCCAGCAGTTAACTTGTGAAATAATAATATTTGTATATTCATATATTCTGAAATTCTTAATGAGGGAGAAAAAAAAGCCGTTTTAATGTGATAATATATTTTTTTTCTGCAGAAACCATGTCAGACATGAAGGAGAATTTTTATGGAGGTCTTAACGGTGCTATTTGTAATCATTCCACTCATTCCCAGCCTGTCAAATACTGATGCATTGGGATTGTAGGTCAGGCCGGCCGCCATCCCAAAGCGTCTGTATTTGACAAGTGAGGAACGAGCCTCCAAATTCAACTTTCTTTACAAATAGGACCTTTAATACAGATGTGACATTTAAGATCTTGCTTACATAACCACCGTTGCGAAGACAGGCTGAACGTACAGCTGAAAAAAGGATGAAAATCAAATAAAAGGCATTTCTGCACTGCTAAGCGCTTAGCTATCCAACACACAGCTTGACAAAAGGGCCCAGCTGTTCCTCTGTTTATATCTCTGCATCAGCTCATACAGGCTCTCTATCACACCTCCTCCATATCAAGGCCAACAGAAGAGAGCTGCCGTCACTTTATTAATCAGCTCTGGCTTTAATCACAAGTCAATTAGCAGCGTGGTCTAATTGACTATCATCTTAATTGCTCTATCATGCTCCGCCTTGGAGGACCGTCTGCTGCCAGCTTATCGTCTCACTTCTTGATAAGACACACACATAATGAAGGCTCACACTTGTGAATGGAAATGGCCTCTGTCCGATTCTTCTCACGTCCGAGCCGACGCCCCCGTGAGGCCTACCACTAGCCGAGGCGGGGACTGAAGAGGCAGCCTGACATTTATGGGATGTAATTGAAGATGGGTATGAACCCCCACGCTCCGACATAGATGGATATCAGCCAGCAGCAGATCTGCTGTCCTGCTTCATCTGCCTGCGGTGAGACGAGGCTGAGAACAGGTGAAGAAGGTGAGTGTTTTACGGGGAAGCTGCTGATAAAACAGCAGCTCATACTTGAGACTGTGAGTCTGTTTTCACACTGTGATACTTGGTCTATGAGTCAGTCTGCTGTGACTCACTGTGGGCAGGACCTCAGGCTCCGGTCACATCTGTGATGTGTGTGCAGCTGGAAGCTGTGATAATCACCTGCTTAGGAACAAAGTTATCATCAGGAGCTGAAAATCAGCTTGTAGTCATTTGACCTCTCATCAGGGTACAGTTGAGTTTAGGTCTGATAGTTGAGGCCTTCAGATCAGTTTAATTGTGGTTTACATTGTGTTTCAAATAGTAATATGTTCAGAAGAAAAATTATTAAAAAGGTATTTTGTCAAAACAATTCCTCAGAATTAAAGCTAGCAAGCACTGATCATTTTTTACTTTTAAGGTAGTTTTTACCAACGGGGCCATTCTGACTATATTTTAGTTAAAAAAGGCAGAAATGGAACTACATTTTGAAATAAGGAGGAAGTTTAACCAAATAATTGAGTGTACCTTTAAAAATATGTTAAAAATGATATTGAGAAGACAGGAAGGGTGTATTTGGAAACTGAAAAATAAAAGCATGCGAGTGTTCAGACTGGTCATTGGTTTAGAATAAAAAACAACACAAGTATCTAGCAAAAAATAATCTAAGAAAATGCTTAGGGTTCGTTTTTAGGCTTTCCAATTAGGCAACCAGCAGTACTAATTAGTCCATTAAGCTCCAATAGTTCCATTAGACATGTACAAAAACCTTTATGCTGTTACGACACAACACCTGTAATATGTGACAGGGCATCCAGGCTGTTACAAACAGACGGCACCTCCTCACCAGACTTCATGCTTTGATAACCTCTACCTACACACCTCACATGCACTACCAATACCACCATGTGTCCTGGAAGAGAGTGTTCTTCATGTGATGCGTTCACATGCTCTCAGGTCTCTGCAGCAGATTAACCCTCATAAGGCAGCAGGGCCGGGTGGATCACCTAGAGTTCTGGGAGCCTGTGCTGCTGAGCTGGATGATGTGTGCACTGACAATCTTAAACGCTTCATTGGCCATGGTGGTCCTCTCATGCCACTTTAAACACTCAGTTATTGTACCGGTTCTAAAAAAGCCAAACACAACCTACGTGATCGACTTCATTTCATCAGGTCACTGAAGACAGCCGGACTGAGTTGTCAGGGTTACAAGGTTTATTGTCATTTTTAAAACACACAGATTTGAAAAAGGAAACTATGTCCTTTGAGCTACATCATATCACAAATTTAGTGTTGAGGATGAGTTGAGGAGTGTCACAGTCTGAGGAGTGAAGCTGCTCTGTAGTCTGGTGGTACAGCAGCAGATACTTGTGTATCTGTTGTCAGATGGCAGCAGGGTGAACAGACTGTGGCTGGGTGGCTGTTGTCAGCCTCTTACGCAGGTCTACAGAGGTCTACTGGAGTGTCCTCATCAGAGGTATCACAGTGTGGTATGTAAACACCACTTGTACACTTGTACCTGAGCAAATAATAAAGTCTTGAATCTTGGGGATCAGTTAGCTAGTAAAAGCTAGCACGTCAAATTACCCAGTGCGGTGGTAAATGGAACGGTGCGTCTTTCTTTAGAATAGCTTTAAAATGAAAAAGTTGTTGTGTTACCGGCAGCAGCGACTCTTAGCTAGCAGCAGCTAGTGTTAGCTAGTCCCTTCACTTTGATGCAAAATAATAATCCAAGCCTACAACCCAGCCTAGCTAGTTAGCATGTGCAGCCTTGTTAAACTAGGTAAATAAAATGAGATGTTAGCTGCTGTATCTGTGTACTGTGTTCATTTACAACAGCAGCAAGGTGTTTTTTTCAGAATTACTCTGACATTGTTGTTGCTCTAGCTAACAGGTGCTAACTGGCTACATTTGGTAGCTGTTGTTGAGCTTCATGTGATTGGCTGAAAGGTGTCAGGGGGTTGACTTTATGATGTCGTTATGAAATGTGACATTCTGAATTGATGTTTTATTTATACATTTTACATAAATTATTCATGTGATTATTCATTTTAATACTTTTAATATTGAAAACTTAAATCCATAATCTAACACTAACTGAACTGTACAACCATTAATGTTAAATCGAGACAAAAACGGACTGAAATATAAAAAAGAGCAGACCGTTGCATGTTGAAATACAGGTTGTAGAGAGCTGAGAGAACTTCTGAACCAGTTCACAATTTACACATCCATCAAAAAAAAATGTCAAATTGCGAACAGGCAAACACAAAGCCTGATCTTCCATCAGGTAAAAAGCACACGGTCGGTATTTCTGGGTCAATTGCTGACTAGCTGAACGGTGTTGCTCGCAGTGTGAACACGGTGTACCTGTCGGTGTCCGACTGCCTGAGGCTAGAGATCAAGGCACTGGTTGAGGAGAGCAGTGGATTAGATTTTGTAGACATGAAGCCCTCGGAACAGATAATAGGATTCAAAGTTGTGGGGGACGATGTTAATAAGAGAACAGGCTTGGTGTGTGTCTTTCCACTGAGGTAGCACAGACGGAGAGTAGAACATCTTTTTATTATCTCCATTCTTGTGTCAAAAAACATTTACAAATATTCTATCATCGTTAGCCTTAAGGAACATGGAGAAACACTGATCATCAATTCTAATGGACACTCTGTACATGTCACTGTGCTTCTGATCAACCTTAATTTATAATCTCATCAACACACAGAAAGTCTGTGACTTCACTTTCACTTAACCTCCTCTCCCCTTATCTGCTTTATTCCCCAACATGTTTCTCAACACCGGCAGTGACTCATCATCTGTGAGTCATTTCATTTTGGAAACCACTCAGTTAATGTCGAATTCAGAGCCCATGCCTCCCCTATGGGATGTCTGCAGCTCACCACCATCCATAGGCTGGGTGCCTGGGTGCCCCCTGGGGTGGTTGGGGGAGGTACGGGTGAGTCCTGACGTTAGGCCTCCTCCTCCTCCTCTTCATACAGTGATCATGTGCTTGGACATGAGGACAGAATCTTAAACCTCCACCTAGACAGAAAAGACAAGAAAACTCAGGCTGTTGGCTTTTTTTCCTCTCGAGTCAGTTGTATTCATATTTTGAGAGAGGGCTGCAATCATACAATCATATTTTTTTATTTTAATGGAAGTATCAATAACACAAATAACCTGTGGGACACATTTAGGAAGCATCTAGATTGGAATTGAAGACAATTTAAGCAAAGAACTGTTAAAGCTGCCTTATTGATTTTTCTGCCACAAATCAACAAACTGTAAACACACCGTCTGACACATTATCACCAGTTAAAGATGTTTTCAGGAGTGAGTTAGCAAAAAGTTGCCTATAAACACATCCAGCACATCCAGAAAAACAGCTATTCAAACACTGGCTCTTCAGCTATTGGACGTTGTAATGCATTCAACCAGCTAGGTGCTTCTTTTTTACATCCATCATTTGGTGCTGGACGGGTAGTGTACAGTGGGTTTACCAAACTGGTTGAGCAGAGCAGAACTTGCAGGCTGGAAAACTAAAACAATGAGTTAAAAGAGGCTGAAAAGTTCAATTTGTCTGAGCAGAACTGCAGAGTTGGTGCTGAATCTGTGGTTGACCTTAAAAACAAAACACCGTTCACATTATAAACAATCATTTTTTGATCCATTGTTTCATTGTACTTAAAAAAACTGATTGTTTTTATCTACTAATGCTGTTCTTAACTAAACGAGTACAGAGAGATTAGAAAACACATTATAGAGGCTATCCTGCAGGATATGAGTACAGGGTGATAGTTAGCTGATAGTTGAAAAACACTGCACCACTATATATCTAAGTGCATAAGGATAACCTGGCACTAATAGTTTGAATAACAAATTGCTCTTCTTATCATTATTATGTTTTTACCATTCTCTAATGACCTAGATCATGTTAAAAGTTGAACTGGTCACAGTGAAGTCTGGTGAACTGGTATCCAACAACAGCCACACAATTTATTTAATTTACATGAGGCCTGAGCTGAAAGACAGCATGGCCATGCTCAGCCACAGTACTGTAGATCAGAGTCTACTTGGAAATCCGAGAGGGGTGCCTGATAACTTTACTTGATGAGCTCGAAAAAAAAAGAAAACATACAACATGTGGAGCTGTGAGAGAGAGCTGATGCAAAGGAAGATGTGTTTCCTGTCAGAGTTTGAGGCTCGCACAAAAGCCAAAGAGCTGGAGGACGACCTCGTTATGTGAGAAGGCTCAAGTTCAGAGGCTGCAGGACACACAGAGCAAGATCAACAAAGCTCTTCTGAAACAAAGGAGGATGCTAAGAGGACTGTGGAGAGAACCCAGGATTCCCATCGCACCCAGCTCGAGGAACACAAAGCAGAGACCAGGATGATTTCATCTGCCCTGAAAAAGGCAGAGGATCTGTGGGAGACTGAGCTCCTCCGCTGGCAGCAGGAGAGAACCTCCATGCTGAAAGAGATGGAGAAATCCAGAGCTCTTCGTGTGGCTCAGCTTGACAAGCGAGAACAGACCACCACCCTCCTGGCTGCTCTTAAGAACACTGAGAAGCAGGTGGAGAGCCATCGTATTGAATGACAGGAGGACAAGTCACCCCTCCTTCAAGCCACAGAAGGCCTCAAGAAGACCCTCCGTGAAATGGAGCAGGAGTGGGAGAAGAGAAACAGCTGCTCGAAGATCTCCAGAGCCAGATCAACAAGAAGAAAAAGAAGTGGTGCAGAAAACTCCTCTAGTGCCCAGATCCAGGCTCAGGAACACACTTTACTTTTGTAAAACTGAAACAAGTACAAATGCATGGAGACACCCAGCCGCCCAAGAAAAGGGGATCTCCCTTTGAATTGTTTTCCCGAGGTTTCTCCCCATGTCCCGTCTTGGTTGTTGTCAGGTTCATGGGGAGTTGTTCCTCGTCTTCTTGGAGAGCTTGGGCTGGGTATCTGTTCCTGAACTGGGTCTGCAAGGCCATTCCACTGCAGAACCTGTGCCTTGAGGTGTTGTGTGCACAACTTTTACTTGTAATTTAGTGCGACGTTGTGTTTGCACTTAAATGAAGGCACGTACAGCCAGTAGATCCTTCACATTTTGCTACAGTTTATTTTTAATCTTTAACAATATAGCTCTGCATTCATAAATGAGACGAGTCAAGTCATTTCTTAATTGATCAGTGTTATATATTATTTGATTTGCGTATTTCATCTCAGGGCACGTCAGCAGTTCTGTCAATCAGCTGTAAATTTACAAAATGCACTACTGTATGACATGACGAGATTCTTCTGTCTCCCTGAATTTGTTTTAGGTGAACTACTGCATTCCTTGTTTCAGGTTTAACCTCCAATTGAATCTCACTGCACCTTTCCATTGTATGTTTATCGACACGGATCGATACAAGTACAAATATAGTATCTTTCAATCGTTTATCAAATGCACATGACCCTTAAATTCATACAGCACAGATTGAATGCATCTTTCTGAACACTGGCTCTTGTAATTTAGTATCAAATATCTGTCGTCCTTGAAAAATTTGGCACCTCAACTAGATTTTAAAGTGACCACAGTGTGTGTTTGAAGAAGCTCATCCAAGGGCAAGGTGCTCTTAACTGTCTGAATATTAGTGTCGGGCTGCATTCTGATCATTTATATCTACAGTGATGTCATATGTAACAATGGCTTTCCAGTCTCTACTGTGGCTCTCCACTGGTCACAGTTTACTAAGTGACTAATTCCTGATCTTTCACAAGTTATATATTTTATAACACAATTCAATTTAATTAACAGGTTTTATTCATTTAACATAACATAACAGCCCTTGATATTTTGTGCATTCAGTTGATATATTCATATATTATTGCAAGTAATCAGTTTATTGTGTTTGGTGCACTGTGATTACTTATTATTAAGTAGTATTATTACTAATTGAGAACTGAACACAAATAAACAAACAAGAGTTATTCAAGTGTGCTATTAATAGACTTCTTTTAACTAAAAATAAGAGAGAATGCAGTCAGTGTACATTTTATGTACTTATCAGTGATATACTAGAGATATACTTCAGATAGTATAGTAATAAATACACTCTATAATACAGAAGTTTACTTTGTAAACTAAAAATGGGGCCAATTTAGTCCCAGGAAGTACTGACGTGGTACACTTCCAAGTATAGTACTAGTACATTGATATAAGTGTTCTTACTATAGAAAGTACATTTGTGAAATGTATTTGCTTACTTGATACAATGAACTTGAAGGATAAGGATAAGGGAGAGCAACACTGTTGTTCATTTGGAGTCGTCAAATTCAGCTTGACTGCAGAACCAAAATATGGAAACGTATCCACTTGTCAAACTTTTCAAATACCTGAATAAATGTGCAGTCCCTTTTTGCAAATTAGGTTTGCAAATCGTCCATCATTGTTGGTAATATTTAGATGGGTAACTTATGAGTCCATGTGAGCAGAGGAATATGACACAATGAGACCACTTAGCTAATGAACCAAGACAAAATGTGTTGGTGTGGACAAAAAAACATTCAGCCAACAGAGGAGAGGTGTGAGTCATCTGGATGACTAAATTCTCCCCCGTGTTTGTGGTATGGACTGACAGCCCTGATAACTCATTGTTGTCAGCACAGACTGATCTGCTCTCACCTCCCGTGTGTCTGGCTGTAGATATCTCAAATATCAAATTTGCATGTGACATGACGCCCTCTCTTCCAGCCAATCAAATGCTAGTATAGCCTGCCTGAATTGGTCATCTTGGAGATGTAGAGTACATATATAATATGACTTCATTCCAAAGATAATGCACACAAGTTCAAATACTGGATGGACATGTCCCTACCATCCATATGCAAACCTATGCCCTTGTTAGCAGACGCATGCTTTTCTTCAGGGCTGATACTGATTATTAGTAATCCAGGAGACAGACGACAGATAACTGGAACCAACGTACAGCTACGGGAAAATTTAAAATCTTATTCTCACAATTAAGAATTGCCATTGATGGGATGTTACCAACTACAATTTACTCGAGTACTGTACTTATGTAGGTCATTACATTTTACATTTTCTGCTGCTTTCACTCCGCTCCTGTTATTTGATAACTCTAGCTACTAGTTACTTTGTAAATTCAGATTATTGAGTGTTATTCGTTATTCACAGTATCGTTATTACTGGTGACATCAGATTGTATTGTGCAGGGCCTCATTTGTCCTGCTGGAACAGGATCTGGTTCCTCCCAGATTGGGACCGGCACCTCCTTTGTCACTATCAAATAAATGTTGTATAATATTTAATGTTATCTATCCTGTCTTTCGTTGATTTCTCACTGAAGTTTCTCAAAAAATGCTTGTTTGCCTATTTTGCAGGTATTTTAAATCTGATTTTAAATAGAGATAGAGCGAGCGATCGTGTCACGCAGTGACGTCTGAAGCTTGATTAAAGTTCTGAGTTTTGTGCATGAAATGTGAACTAAGCTGGCATGTGGTTTATTCTCTTTCATTTCTAAATATTTTGGCATATGGTTACTGTGAACTCCCGTTTGTGCTGTGAAATGATGAAACGAGTAGGCCTATGTTTAATTTCAGATGTGTGTGTAGGTGTGAGTGTGCGACACTGTCCACAGTACTCAAATGGATGTGACCAACCAGACGGACAGACAGACAGACAGACAGACTGTCTGTCACTTAGTTTGGATTCTTAACCAGCTGCTGTTTCGGTCCTCTTCCATTTCCCCCCATTGTAACAGTCCACAAACAGAGGAGAGCGTGTGCAAACATTAATGTTAATCTTGCTATGCACCTCCACCTGCTGATTCTGAGTGATGCTCTGATTATGATCTAAATAAATAATGTGAAATGACAGTTTTAGTTTAGTTAACTGCTTGTCCCCAGGCATTGTCCAATGTGCTCCTGGTACTGTGGATTTTTGATGCGTGGCTGTGTTCTGGGACCTTCTGACTTACAAATTAAAGCACAGGTATTGGGGACACTGAGACCACAGAGTGGTGACCACTAACAGAGAATAGATGCTGCATCAGAGAAAAAGTACTGCATTTTAAATGTTTTTATTTTATCAGCACCGAGACACAAATAAAACAATGATACGGATAATCTGAAAACTGCTGAATATCAGCTCGACTCATCAGTCTACCCCCAACTGTTATTAAAATATTGTTAAACACAGCCTATCTATATGCACCTGCAACTCCTCAAAGACTTCAACACAGATACAGACAGCTACAGACGTGCACACAGACAGTGACATGAATGCACTTTTATACATTTGACATTCAGGATGTCTGCAGACAAGTTTCACACTATAAAACATTATATAATGACCTCACGAAAGCCAGAAGAAAAGCTTCTTTGTTGGTCTTTGTGTGTCTGTTTACTCCCTTAAAGAGCAATGGATCTCCAGTGCTCAGATGTCTTTGACTGTTATGGTCCAAGATGGACACTGACTTATGCATGGGTAAAGTACATGTCAGCACATGCACGCACCCAAGAAATATCTGTGAATACATAACAGTTATTATTTCACCTGTTCTTGGGTTGTCTTGCAAATACTTTCATAAAGTTTTCAAATGCTTTATCAAGGAAAGTAGGAACTTATAGGAACTTAGTTTGGGATAATGGAGTGAATCTGCCGTGTGAAGACTTCTGTGACAACAAACAATACACAACCTCTCATCTCGCCATGTTACGACTGACTACAGTAACTTAACTATCACTTAAGCTTACACTTTCCTGTGACTGCAGCAGTGTGCTGGTACTCGTCTTACACACAGAGACTCGCTTCCCACAACAAGCTCACTAGACTCCGTCACTGACATAAGTATGCCTTCCTCACAGAGAGGGGGGCAGTGACGTTTTTTGAAAAAACATAACTACAGTATTTTAATTCATATAATTAGGAAGGGTCTGTTTACCTACCTAGACAGAATGGCAGAGAGGGCAGTGGTGGAGAAAGTATTACTCAGATCCTTTATGATACTATAAAAATAAGTTCAACTTTGTATGTATAATCAGGAAAATCAACTTAAAGAATTAAAAGTAAACATACTCAATGCCAAATAACCTGACTCCATGTCACATTCAGCACTCAGGCAGTTTCATGGGAGAACTGGGACAACTGTATCATATCCACAAATGGAGCACATTGTTTTGTCAAACTAAGGTGTGGCTATGGAAACAAATATACACATATCATGCAACTAACTATTTTAACATAATTCTAAAGTTTTGGACATATGTGACTATAAGACAGTGCACTATTGGACTTGGCAGACGTCTGCACTCTCTGAGTACCCTTCTAGTTACTCATGCATTTATATAAAAAGGACTTTATTAAGTTGGTTGAGGTGGAGGTCATTTTTTTAATTTTAGGAGCGTTTCCATTATGGGTTTAATCTGCTGAGGATTTCTCCATGAATGAATTCTCCATCATGAGGAACTTTTTAATGTGTGCCAACAGTTACAGGCGGTTTTTCTTTTTGATCGCCATTCTGCAAAGAAAACCAGAACTGGGCTCACTCTCTAGTTCTGCATGTTTAAGGCTACATTCATTTGCATGTCAGGGCCAAACAATCAGTCCTATTAGCTGCCACAGACTACCTTAAGAAAGAAATTAAATTAAAAAAATAAAAACAAACTGTTGGGTGTTGGCACCTCTGGTGCTCACTCTCCGAAAAAAAATGATTTGTAGAGTGAACAAAGTCAAAGAAAGCGCCTGTTTGGACAAGTCACATTGAATAATGATGTCTGTTGAGTTTGCTGTGGCTTCAGTAATGGATTCTGTCCCTGCTGATGTTTCCCTGCTGAGATTACTACTGAGGGTGAGAAACAGGTAGGGCTGAAATATGTGGTTATATTCATTAATTCAGCTTTTTCATGAATTGATTAATCATTCTGTCAATAAAAAAATTGAAAAATAGAGGAAAAAACAATTTCCCAGAGCCCAGGGTGATGCATTCAAATGTCTTGTTTTGCCCAGACCAACAGTTCAAACCCCAAAGATATTCCATTTACAACGAGAGAAAACAGACACATGTAGAAAATCCCCACAACTGAGCAGCTGGAACCAGTTAATGCCTTGACCTTTTGTTTAATCAATGACAAACAATTTTTCAATTATCAAAATAGGGGTCAAATTGGTACTGCATTTAACGTAACATACGTGCCCGGGGACCAACTCCAGATCTCAGCCTGTGACTTGGTCGAGGATACAGAATCAACCTAATGTACAATGTTTTGGACATGGGCGTAACCACCATATACTTTGGAGGGGATGTGTCCCCCCCAATATTGGGAAAATACCAATCTGCCCCCCCCAATAATATATCTAAATATGTGACATATGATATGTCCTCCTTTTATGAACCCTGGCTGTAAGTGGATCCGTCTCTTGTTATTTCCGATTTATTTTCAATTTAGGAAAAACAAGGAAATCAAAACTGTGTGACCACCCCCCCTCCAATTGTACACTTGGTTGCGCCCGTAAACGCCGGCTCGTTTGGAAAACTGCTCAGACCGACTGTCACTGGTGGTCATGGGCAATTTGGGCATATAAATAAATGGAGGGAGTCGCACCGAAGCGGACAAAGCAGGACCAACAGGCGGACATTCGCCTTTTTTTTTTTTCAGATGGTAAGCAACTAGACACCTAAAAAGTAGTGCCATGGTTAAAATGAGCGCACTAATTTTTGAATGAATGTGAAACAATTATCGCGTTTAAATGGCTCAGAATTAAAGCTAGAATGAAGATACAGATATCATATGAAACTAGAATATATAAGGCATCCATTGGTATCATCGAATGATAGCTTGTCGGAAAATGGGCTGAACAATGCTCCAAAGTTAGGCTAAATTCTGGTGGGGGAAACTCTTTTAAAAGGGGTCCATTTGAACTCTGTATCATCCGTGTGTGCTGTTCTTTTTTCTCCATCTCCCCCCTGTGTGTCGTGTGTGTGTGTGTGTGTGTGTGTGTGTGTGTGTGTGTGTGTGATTGATGGTTTTAAAAATCAATTGGCACTTAAACAGGCTTGGTAAGGTTAAAGGAAATAACACTAGCAGCATAAAGCAGAATATTCAATGCATCAAATTAAAATGATCCTTAGGGTCAGTCATTGTTCTAGTACAATAATGGTATGTGGTCACAATGCAGGCAGCACAGAGAGACAGAGAGAGGGACAGTCACAGGCATGATGGAGGGAGAGGACACACAGAGACCTGCTCTGAAGATGATCAGGTAAGACATAATATGAGTCTCTAAACAACATGATAACATTATTTTTACCTAGTCATACATGTCAGTAGTAAACTAGCAAAAAGAGCGTAATATTCAAATTAAAATGATCATTAGGGTCAGTCATTGTTCCTCTGGTACAATAATGGTATGTGGTCAAAATGCAGGCAGCACAGAGAGACAGAGAGGCGGACAGTCACAGGCAAGATATAGGGAGAGGACACACAGAAAATAATATCTGGGGAAGGGCTTACATTTGGACCCCCCCAATATCTATACCATGGTTACGCCCTTGGTTTTGGATGGTCGGGGAAACTGGAGAACCCTCCCCCCAGCAGGATGTAAACCCAGGACCTTCCCCAGCAGGATGTAAACCCAGGACCTTACCCAGCAGGATGTAAACCCAGGACCGTCTCGTTGTGGGGCAGCAGTGCTAACCACTGCATCACCATGCCGTTGATTTGAGTCCTGCTGAGGGACATTTTCTGGATCCCTGTTCCTTGTTTCCTGTAAACTCTCTACTGGTGCTGTCTCATGAAGTCATACAATGCCCTCAGTCTAAATGAACAAAATCATTTGTTGACTGAATAGCTGATTCATAAATGAATTGTTTCAGTAGTAGAAGCAGGGACTGAATATCTATGAGAACACTCAGATTACAGCTGAGATTATTTTCATGACTTTTAAATTATAATTATGTTCTAGTTCTGTGCTGTGGTTTTGTAGCTTTCACCTGCTGCAATTCATGATTTTCTCAGCATGAATCAATCATTTAAATCACAGTTTGTTACGAAAGATGCTTCTTTCGTGTGGTCAGAGTTAAGAGAGCAGCACTGGTAACCAGCTTTGTGAGATCAGTTTTACAGTCAGTGAGAGCTGCGAGCCTCTCATTGTGCTGCTATGACCTGCAAAATGAGGGTCGCACAACTGATTGGGTTCTCCAGAACTACAGTTAGCAAGGTCATTTGCTGGCATGTACGCTATTATTAGACTGATAACAACATGTATGCTGTGGGTTTGAGTTGCTATTTAAATGTTTAAAATGTTTAAACATTTCAGAAGAATTCGATTATTGAAACTGACGGTTCTATCTGACATGGTTCGGCCGTCTGCTTAAGACATGTGGTGACTATGTACAGAAAACAAAGCTAAAAGCAACTGGTTCAAACACTGAATAAGCACACAGAATAATGGTACTCAACCCTTTTGTGCTCACTGATGGATACGCCTGATTTTTTCATTGAGATACATGAATTATTCCCTGACTGAACAAAAATGTGACAAGTGAATGACATTGATCATGCTGCTGGAAAACCTTGGGTCCTCACGGTAACAGCACCGCTGGCGGTGGCCTCCACCGAGCACCCTGCAAGAACTTCTCAGGAATGTCCCGTGGAGTGTGACAAAGAGCTCAGGGCGTCGACCTGGACTCCAAATTTCCCAGATCCCAGTCTGATCTAGCATCCACAGGACATGCAGGAACAAGTCTGATCCATGGAGGCCCCCACCTTGCAACCCACAGGATTCAGGATCAGCCTCCAACACCCTGGTGCCAGATGCCAATAAACACCTCCAGAGGTCCTGTGACAGGTCATAGGCATGTTGATCCGAGTTCGGGGCGTTCATGGATCTGACTTGTTCCGATTCAGGCCAGGGTGATGCCTTAAGGTCTTTGTCACATTTCTCAGATCATTCTTGTGCAGTTTTTGTGGTGTCCTGGGGCACTGCCATCAGGAAGTGCTGTTACCATGAAGGGGTGTACTTCGTCTGCAACAGTGTTTTGGTCTCAAGCGGCATCCAAATGAATGCCAGGACCCAAGGTTCCCAGCAAAACAATGCACTCTAATGAGATGATCAATGTTATTCACTTCAGCGGTTTCAGTCCTTTCAGTGTTGTGGCTTTTTGGTGTATGTTATCAGATTCCTTGGAGAGGTGATTATTGAGTGGTGGGCTATAGGGAAATGAATTAATTTCCCTTGGGAAGGTTTGTAGGCAACTTTAGCTGGTGCTTTGATAATATTAGGCCTTTAGAGATGAAAGTTTTTCATCTGACTTGTTTTACATGTAAATGTGGGAACAAACAAAGTTATTTTTCTCTGGTGGTTAAATATTTTTGATTGCATTTAAGTGACTTTACTGAATCACTGCAAAACAATTACAGGTCTTCAGCCAATACACGGAGGGGAAAAGGTCTCCGTGTCGCAGACCTTTGTTTAAACTACAACTGATTCTACACACAACAGACAAAGAGAAAGAAAGCATCATACCTCCTGCACCCTGACCTCCAACTTGATGATGAACTTGTGGCTCCGGCCACAGGTTTGCAGGGGGAAAAGGGTTATCATCTGTCAGCAAAAGAGGAAAGAAGACAGTCTGAACAAGGCCATACTTCCAAAAACTCTGACTACATGCAGGCAAAGTGTTGCTGGCTATGTGCTTAACCTACATCGTCTATAGAATCTCCAGTCTCCAGCAGGAGGACGAGGATAATGCTGCATAGGAACCCGAGAGTAAAAAGGTCCGACTCCACTAGCAGCTGAACTCTGCTGCCAAAAGGGGGGGAGCTGCAGTGGGTCAGGCATGGGTCGATCTACACCTGGGACATACAGAAACAGAAAAACAAGGTTAGGGTTTGTATTTGTGTTTTTGTCTAGCTTCTTCTCACTGGTTTCAAGTGGGCAGCGCTCAATTGTAAAATTTGATGTCTTGTGATTACGTTTAACAATCAAGATTCAGCAGCACCTGAATCTGTCCTGTCTTCTCATTTCTCACCTTGTACATCCTTGATTCCTTCCCTCGCCTCCTCTCCTTGAGTCTTATAGCCTCCTGAGATGTGGGCAGAGGAGGTGACGAATAGACATGAGGAGAGAGGAGTCGAGACAACAGGCATTTAACAAAATGAGGCGTCCACTCTTCCAAGTCCTATTTTACAGCAACATCAATTGAATATGACGTGTAGCACAGCTGCCTCACCTGTCAGTTGTTTCAATATAGCTGTACTTTATGATCACTGCCAGATACAAACTAAAATATTTACTATTTAATTCAAATCAAAACGTGGCATAATGTGATATTGATATATTGAAGTGAAATGTCATTAAGAATGTTACGAGGCGCAACACATGCAGTGAAGGGCAGAAAGTTTGATTGCACATTTGATCATCTTTAATAACTAATACCGCTTATCTATACAAAGGAACACATTTATAGAGCCCTGCTCCCACCATGGTTTGTATACTCAGGCTGTATGTTGCGCCTCTTTTATGTCACCATTACCAAAAAACACTTTAGCAAAGGATTCATCTCTGTATCCTTGCTCATAGCTCCAACAACAAGCCTCTTCTCTCCTCAACATGCATTTTAGAAAGGAAAAATGGAAGAGAAGAGCCTGGAATGTTGTTGTTGGGGATTTGTTTGTTAAAATTGCCAGCACTGTCAATCAAATCTGATCAAACCACAACCACAAAGTCCAGATGAAGCAGATTAGCTGAGTTTTTGAGTGTAATTCTCTTCCCATAAATAATAATAATTCTACTTTAGTTTTGGTTACTTATTTAGTCATGAATATTTTCATTTTAATTTTTTGCAACCACAAAAATAATAATAGGATACAGTCAAGAAAAATAAAATAAAATGTGTTCTGACTGGAAACATCAAAAACTGGCATGGTTCATCGCGGCCCAGGACAGGACGGCTCTACAGCGGGTGATTAAAACCACCAGAACATCACTGGTACCATCAGTGAAGTGAGATGTCTGCACAGAGCCCAAAGATACTAAAAGACAACAGCCACCCAGCCACAGTCTGTTCACCCTGCTGCCATCTGACAACAGATACAGAAGTATCTGCTGCTGTACCACCAGACTACAGAGCAGCTTCATTCCTCAGACGGTGACACTCTTAAACTCAGTACTCCAGCAGATTTGGTGATTATTATGATATTATGATATCATCTGTGAATCTGTTGGTTCTGAAAGTATACTGGTGAGAACCAGTCTCTCAAAGCACTTCAGCAGGACGGGGCTGAGTGCCACAGGATGGTAGTTGTTAAGACTAGACAGACTTTTAGGTACAGGGACGATGGTGGCTGTCTTGAAGCAGGTGGCAACATTCTCCCTCCAAGTATAACCGCATAAACAGCAGCTGAGAAACCAGAGCATGACTTGGTGATTACTCTCTCTGGCTGATTAAAGGTGGGCGAGGGGCTTTTATAACTCTAAAAAAAGGTTCTTTATTAGCCATTTTGAATTGGCCAACAAGTGAAGGCTCTCCTCTGTATGGGGGTTGATTACTGTACTGATGCAATCAATGGACCCTGCCAAGTGGGCAGACATGTCTGATGGCCAAGTACAGCTATGAAACATAAAAAAGGCTTGAGGGAAACAGCAGACACAGGGCTTATGGGATTTTATAGCTAACAATATTGTTCTCTACCAGCGGCGTGTTGATAAAGATGCCTAGCATATCAAAAGTATTGAATTCCTATTCCACAAATGTTTGGATGTAATGAGGGTGTGTACTCGTATTCAAGCTTCATTGATCAACAATGTAAAATTTTGTGTTGAAAGCCATTAGGTGACATTAGTTATATAAAACAAATCAGCTGTTTTATTGGCATCAGTCTACTACCTCTATGCTGATGGAATGTCGGGGGAAGTTTGGCAGTTCAGCAAACATTTCTGACAGTCCACAAGCAAAACTGAGGAGGTTTTTAAAGCACCTCGTCTGAAGTGGGGGCACAAGCTTGACCGTGCATCAAGGGTGTAAAGAAGGCCTTCAAATAGATTCTGGATCTGAGGGCTTCCAGAGACTTGGGTTACCCTGGACGAATTGTGTGGAGCCAGTTGACATTTTCTTTGGTTGTTTTTTCCGTTTTAAAACAAGTCTCCAGCTGCTTCAGTTGTTTAGGAGAATACTACAATGCTGTTTTGCTGTGAAGCTCAAGAAATGTTTTGTGGTTTTGTGGATGAAATTTCACCTGATGCTCTATCAGCATGGGGGGAGGAGATGATGACTGGATTATCATTTTTAAGTGAACTTTTCTTTTAAGACAGAAAAGATGCCTTTTCAGTAAGCCTTACAGAGTAAAACAGGATTTATACAGGTCTGTCAGTGAATTTATCCTCTACCCTAAATGTATACTTGCCAGCATTTGGCCTTTTGCTTCTTGGAACAAACATCCCAGACTGCCAGCGGACTCCACAGAGATCACAAAAACTAAAGTAGTAGTATGCAAAGCATGCCTCAATGGAACGGGAAGTTCACAGAAGCATCCTGCTGACTGTCACGCTCAAACTTGGTGTAATGAGGTGAGACGGTGCTTGTCCACACACTTCACTGGGGTTTATCTGCCTTTTCACACTGCTTCCATTTCATTCTTCCAGCTCCGTTTTGGCCTAGAAGCAGGGTGTGCTTTAAAGCAGTGGTTCTTCATCATTAGATAAAGGATAGCTGTGTAAATCTCTAGGTTCACAAATCTCATTTTGATCAAAATGAGTGCCTGGGGCCGACATGTATAGATCACTGGTGGAGACTTTCCCGACACTGAGGTGGGATGAACAAAATAAATCAGTTCAGCCTTTTACTAGGGGTTCAAACATTTACTGATACTGCTGAAGCCATTTAGATCCAAGTCGCTTAATCCTTAGGCTGCTAGTAATTAGTTATCCACCGTTTAGTGCGAGTGTCCCTCTGAGGTCTGTATGTAGCTTTGAAAGCTTCTTACCCTCAAAATATATAGCACAAATGTCTGCAAGCAGAAGAAGAATGGTCCAAGAACTACAGTAAAATCAGAAGAAATCAGAGCTAAAGGGAATTTGTGGACGCAGCTGAAAAGCAGCACAGAATGAGGACTGAGTGAGAAAAGAATGTTTTTTATGTTCTGATGTTATTCAGAGATGTGCTGCGAAGGACACATCTCAGCTTTTCCCCACAGATTTGTGAATATTCACTGTCGCCTTGCAGTCCCTACTACAGTGAGGAGAGTAAGACTCTGGGTCTGGGGTCCAGACTTGTGTTGATGGTGTTTTCTCGCTGGGATAGGGTGTGAAGGCTGACACAAGTTCACTCCAACAAGAAAGTTACAATGTTGTGTCCGCAACAATTAAAGCAAATGTAATCAATCCCCATAAATTCTGCACAGCCTTGCTATTTTGTGTTATCATTGCATTTTTTCACAAATTTCACCAATCATTGTAGTCTCCCGCTAGTTTCACCGATCTTTGCAGTCTGCTATGCAAAGCATTGAGCCTTACTTCCTTATTTCTGGTTGTGGAGATGCAGACATGTCTGACATGAATGTCTCTCATTTACCAACAGAACTTACTACTAAGTCTGTGCAAGGCAGTCCCTGATGTTCTGCAGGAACAGACGATCGGAGCTGCAGCTGATGAACACCCACGATAACTGCAGAGTCATTTGTCAGTGGAATGAATGGCGACTGTTCCCATTCACATTAAGGACAAAAGCCAGATGTTAACGAGTGTTACTTTTTTTTCTTGTCCAATGTGAAGAGGGTAATATTCTCTAAATCACATGCAATTAGGTAAACTTAACAGAGGCGGATGCCTACCTAGTTTTGATGGCATCTCAAGGATAACTGCCATACACACTCTTGAAGACATTCAGAGTGTCTGATTCAAATAAGCAGGTCTATTTCCTGGACATAATTCATCCACTTAGATTAAAATTAGCTGGGAAATTTGTATTGACCACCAAATGTCAATATTTACTTTGTCTAATTTCTAGAAAAATGTACTACTTTGAAAGCAAAATACACACTGCAGGTGTGTCTCTTTATGTAGCAGAAGCATTAAAAAGCTAAAGTGTGACTTAAAGTATGTTCAAACTGCAGATAAAATTTGAGGAGAATAATGAAGAATATGTGTGGCAGTCTTATGTGCCACAGTTGATAATAATAAACAACTTTGTTACTTTTAGGATGCACAATAACACACATTTGAACCCATCAGCTCCTAAAGCTTCTGGGTTTTTCATCCTGGAAAGATTGTAGCAGTAAGTATGTAGAAGCAGACAGAGTCCACGGTTGAGGAGAGAATGATAAAGAAGAAATGGTGGGTATAGTGTAAGTATTCATCAAGCCCAGTAACTCAAGCAGACAGGTTGGAGTTTTACCTCCATAGTGGTGACCAGCAGTCCACCCAGGTTGATTGGCGAGCTGTGTTGGCTCCAGCAGGGGTCTGATGTTCACTGCTCTGGCTTACACCCACATACAACACAAACAGTACTCTTCAGACAGACATTGCAGCTTTTTTAAAACAACAAATATGTATTATTCATCGCCTTGTGTACACATACAGACAAAAAGTGTAAACAAAAGTGCACATTGAAGCATTTAGAAAAGCACAAATGACAAATCAGTCCTTTCATACATCTGTAATGCCTAATGCAGCGCTTTCTAAATTTAAAAATTAATTATCAAATGGTGTCTTGTTAATTAATGTCACATAATTACCATCTGAAGAGCTCACACAAAATATTATACACAGTTTACAACATTCTCGATTAAGCTCCAACACAACAAAAACAAGAAATGGTTGCCAAACCTCTTTGAATGTTTTTTCTTGCAATATATGAGTATTTTTTTCTAATGAAAAGCATCTGAAGCATCTGGCTTGTTCTATCAGTCTTTTGACATGCAGAACGTCAAACCTCTATCATTCTCCTTTCTACTTAGAAAAATTTTGCTTTTCTTGATGCAACTATATTTAAAAAAATCTTTTTTTTAATCTCTTCCCAAGAGCTCTGAGTTTCAGAGTCGTTAGGACAACTTGTGGGTTGTTGACCCAACCGGCCTTCATGTGGGTTGCTAGGGCTAGGTGAGCCCAGGCGTGAATGTTGTTAAGCTGTCTGGGGAAGGAACTCAGACCTGCATTGTAGGTGGGTGATAACTAATGTCTTAAGCCACCTCCTCTGTTCAAAGACGGTCGTTCCAGTATCTCATGTATCTATGGACTCCCCAAGATACACAAGGAAGGCCTCATCAGGGACGGGGACGACAGAGCCTACAGAGAACTTATTCAGGACTTCGTAGACTGGTGCCAGCGGAACCACCTCCAGCTCAACGCCGAGAAGACCAAAGAGCTGGCGGTGGATTTCCGCAGGAGCAAACAACCCTGCACACAGGTGAACATCCTGGGAACGGACATCGAGATGGTGACGTCTTACAAGTACCTTGGAGTTCACCTGAACAATAAACTGGACTGGTCTCATCACACTGCAGCAACATACAAGAAAGGTCAGAGCAGACTCCATCTGCTGAGGAAGCTCAGGTCCTTTGGAGTGCAGGGGGCACTCCTGACAACTTTCTATGACTCTGTGGTGGCATCAGCCATTTTCTATGGTGTAGTCTGCTGGAGCAGCAGCATCTCGGCAGCAGATAGGAAGACACTTGATAAACTCATCAAGAAGGCCAGCTCCATCCTGGGATGCCCTCTTGACCCAGTGCAGGTGGTGGGAGAGAGCAGGATGATGGACAAGCTGTCATCGCTGCTGGTGAAGGAGTCCCACCCCCTGCAGGACACTATCACAGCACTGGTCAGCTCCTTCAGCGACAGGCTGATACACCCCAAGTGTGTGAAGGAGAGGTATCACAGGTCCAAGTGTGTGAAGGAGAGGCATCGCAGGTCCAAGTGTGTGAAGGAGAGGCATCGCAGGTCCAAGTGTGTGAAGGAGAGGCATCGCAGGTCCAAGTGTGTGAAGGAGAGGCATCGCAGGTCCAAGTGTGTGAAGGAGAGGCATCGCAGGTCCAAGTGTGTGAAGGAGAGGCATCGCAGGTCCAAGTGTGTGAAGGAGAGGCATCGCAGGTCCAAGTGTGTGAAGGAGAGGCATCGCAGGTCCAAGTGTGTGAAGGAGAGGTATCGCAGGTCCTTCCTTCCTGCTGCTGTCATAGTCTACAACCAGCACTGCTCCCAGTAGATCTCACTGTGCACTGTGCAATACAAAACTATACACATATCCACATACTTTTTGGTTTGCACTAGTTGGACAATTTTTAATACTCATATTTGTTATTTATTGTTTGTAAATAAAAATAGCAAACTGTTCATACTAACACTGTTCATATTATAAATACTGTCATATTGTAAATACCATGTATATACGAGTTAATTCTATTTCTTATCTTCTTATTATATTGCTTATTTTTTACTTTTTATTATTGTTTAGTGTGACACTGTCCTTTGGCTGCTGTGACTAAGAAATTGCCCCATTTGCGGGACGAATAAAGGGATTCTGATTCTGATTCTAAGAAAGAGACGAAACCGCTGTTTGTGGCTTCCGTGTGGTCTGAGCCCGTCAGCTGCCTGATCTGTGCTGCACATGTGCAACTCTGAGAGCAAAAAGACTATGTGTCTTTTACAGAATATTATTGACAAAGGCTTTTTAAAGGGTATGGGTACTCCTCAGACTGTGAGACTGTATTGGGGATTTTCTGCCATTCTTCTCTTCAGGTCCTCTCAAGCTCTGTCAGGTTGGATGGGGATCGTCGGTGGACAGCCATTTTCAGGTCTCTCTAGAGATGTTTGATTGTGTTCAAGTCAGGGCTCTGGCAGAGCCACTCCTGCGTTGTCTTGGCTGTGTGCTGATGGTCATTGTCCTGTTTGAAGTTCCAAGTCTGATATCCTGAGTGCTCTGGACAAGGTTTTCTTTAAGGATATCGCTGTACTTTGCTCCATTCAGCTTTCCCTCACCCTGACCAGTCACCCAGTCCCTGCAGATAAACACCCCCAAAGCATGATGCTGCCACCACCATGCTTCACCTTTGGGATGGTACTGGGCAGGTGATGAGTGGTACCTGGTTTCCTCCTGAAATGACCCTTAGAATTGAGGCCAAACAGTTCAATCTTGGTTTCATTAGACCAGAGTATCTTGTTTCTCACAGTCTGAGGGCGACTGGATATGCAGTGCAATTCATGTTTTGCATTTGGTGTGTCTTGTGTGTATTTGCAGTTCATTATGTAAATGCTGCTCATGTGTTGTCAAATTGGTGAGGATGCTTTCTTAATTTGCTTGTGTTTTATCTATTTCCATTTCTTTGTCGGCCACTGTATTTTGAGATTTCTGTTGTTTCTTTTTGTGTGGGTTACTTTTCAGAAATACAGGACATTCTTATCTTCTTCAGAACCAATTCTGTCAGTCAAGCAAACCTGACTTTTGGTTTTTGAAGAATGAAAACAATTCTGGCCCTCAGGCTGTAAATACATTAGTAATTAACTTCATCTAAGTCACTCAAACAGTGTCGAGGTCAAGAGACATGAAAACCTTCCTTCCATCCAGAGTGGTAACATTAATATTTATCCATGGTGTCATAGGGACAGGGGTGGGGTGCTTAAGGTGCTGCAACCCCCCTGTTGACAAGTAGTGGAACACACAGTGTGTAAATAGTGTAAATATTCTACCATAAATAATGGGCCTTCTTAACATTTGTTTTCAATTTGGAACAGCACACGATAAATGTGCCAGTCAGAAAAGATACAAATGTTATTCATTCTGATGTGACATCGTCATTACATCTCGTTGGTGTATAAAGGGCCGGGTCAGCTAAACATGGAGAGATTTGGTGGTAGTGGGAGCTAATCAATGCTGAAGAAAAAACACTGGATTTTTTCACTTCTAAAAGCCCAAAAGCAACTAAAATAGCAACAGATTACAGTATAATCTGGCATCTGCTCATCTTCCCCCACCACACAAAGCTCTTTTGCTGCTTGGGCAGGTAAAGAACCGGAGCTTCAGCCTTCGCAAGCACAAGAGATATCAACTCAGGCCACATCTGTATCAGCCCATGCTGGATTTGAGGAAGCCATGCCAACCAAACTCAAGCTTTCCAGGAAGGAGATTTGGGACGGAAACATTCCAACAATCATTTCAGCCAAGCCGTTTCAAAATGAGAGTGGCTGCACTATATGACAGATAAAAACTGTGTTTCTTCCTAGTTTGCAGGAGGCAGGAGAGAAGGGTTTCCACCACACTGAAGGACAGATCAGTCTCTGTGAGAAAGTAAGTAACAGTAAGTCCAGTTTCCTCGCTGAAGGAAAGCGTGCGAGCACGTGCACACACACAGTCATGTGCGCACATTCATACCGTGCAGCACGATGCATGATGCATCATTAAAGCACTCAGTATGTTGTATGTCATGCATACTTTTATATGCAGAATCAATCAGTTCAGGAAAAGGTCTTCCTCTAGACTACCCCTGCAGTATTGATCAGTTGAACATACAGTAAATACGGAGTCAGTAAACCATGTCATTATAGAAGTGAAGCAGTCACTGGACTGAGCCATGTTCCATTTGGAATCAAAGGCCAATAACAGCTCAGCAGTCAGTATATCAGGTTAACAGCTGTGTGTACACTGACCTTGTCCTGGAGGGAGTGGGGGGGCATGCAGCTCTACTCCCCAGGCAGCAGCGGCGTGCCGCAGCAGCAGGCTGCTGATGTGTCGATGGGCCAGTGCGTCCCAGTGGACGTCGTCTGGCATACGGTGCTGCAGGTTGAGGCGGAAGTGGAAGTGCAGGTCCATGACATCCAATCCGTAGGCCTCCGCCAGCCGACTGCTGTAGAAGTTGGCCTCTATGATGTCATAACACAGTGTGGGGCGCAGGTGGCTCACCTGTTGTGAATCAGTCATGGTAACATGTGATATAGCCACTTCATGAACAACTTTACATTTGCTGTTCAAAACAGTGTTTGGTCGTAATTGTAGTTAATAACTTCATTTCCGTTCACCAGTATCTGTGGGCATTTTCATTTTGCACAAACCTGTGCGGAAATTTGCAATAATAGAATGCGACCACGTATGTACATGGATCCGTGTGTGTAAGTATTCACATGCAACCTCACAATCACTTGACCTCCACAGGGCTGGGTGAAATGGCCAAAACTGTTATCATGTTTAATACCCGATATTAAAAATGATCACGATAAATGTCAAATTACAGTTAGGTCTACAAATGGTAGAACAAATAGGAGAACATTCAAATCAATCAATATAATTATAAAATCCTTTTCAACATCAATATACGCATTAAAATCTGTTTTCAATCCTTGTTTTCCTCAAATGTGTATCTGTATAGCACACATGTAACTTAAAATGGCTTCCACTGCAAAAACATCCATCATATTGGACTCCAAGCAAGGTGTAGAAACATCTTAAAGATGATCAAGAGAAATAGGAGGCACCTGAGCTGAATATCAAGTGTCATAGCAATGGTTATGAACGCTAGTGTCATTGTGATACTTCAGTTTTTTACTTCGAGAAAATCTAACATCCTGTTTTTACCTTGACACTATGGGGTACTGAGTGTAGATTGTGTTGACCTTCTGGATGCACTATGGATTCATATGGACAAATGATAAGCACCGACAGTAAAGCTGAAAGTATTTTAACTGAGACTAAGCTTGGCATTCAGTGCTCGAAATTAACTTTTTTCCTCAGTGTCCCACAACTGTCCCGAATTCTACTTTGTATTGTCCCGGATATAACCAACAGTGTCCCAAATTTAAATTCTTGTCGTCGCCCCCCCAATTACGCAGAATACATATAATTTGATCCTTTTTAGTCACTTAATCATCACACCATGGACTCTGGTCGTCCATATAAGTTTAAAATACTTATTATTTTATTAAACATATGAATATTAGTCTGATCTGTTGCCTCTCCTAGAGTAGAAGGGAAGAGAGTTGTTTTAAGACATGTTTCTATTGTTTCTCAATATCCAGACTAATTTATCATTTTTTTGACATTTTTTTTTCACTGTCCCAGCAAAATATATTTGTGTCCCAGTAGGAATTTTTATGGTCCCCGGGACATCAGGACATCGTTAATTTCGAGCCCTGTTGGCATTAGGGCACTAAAGCAGTTTTAATAATGTGGATTCTCTTCTCTTCTCTTACAGAATCACTAAAACCACAACATCTATTTATGAAGTACTACAGTATTGACTTACATCACCGTTCCTTTGGTTTTCTGAGAAGAGTTGCACAGTTTGTAATTTTCATTTTGTAGTTCATAGTCAGCATACAAAATAATGAAGTTTACAGAAAGGTTACCGTCTCACATTCAGCAGCTGAAAACTCATTAATTCTGTCATGGCCAGTGTCCAGTGTTATCATAACAGATAAGAAACTCTACACCTACACAGTTCTGAGGACATTGCTATGAGCTTTCACATAAAGATTAAAGGTCCAACACAATGTTGCCATGTGACAGAACAGCGTGATTTTTTTGAGGAGCCAGTCCCTTCATAAGCTCTTCTACTTCCACCATGCCAATATTCAGCTGCTCATTATCTGTTCTCTGGATGAAATCAGCTGGTGTAGTGTTCGGGTGAAATGAAAATCTGTATAGCAGAGAGATACTCACTTCAGGCACCAGGAATCCACCCTTGATCTTCTTGCCAAGGGGCATAGTCAGATTCCACAGGATAAGACAGTCATTGCAAACAATGGTTTTAATCTGGCCAAAGAACTTGTGGAGGTTCTGTTTGTACTGTTCAAGACTCCCCGGGCCGTACCTGATAAAAAACAGTTGACAGAAAAATTAATGAAAATTAAGTTGTCCAGTGCTGTGCATTCCTCATCACTGCTAACGAACAGTGGACTTGTTAAGGAAGTATACAGCCACGTTTTAGTGACACATGGTGTTCTTTGCATTTAGCTGACTTACAGCCACTAAATTGTTTTGTGGTGGATTGCTGTGTTCTGTAGTTAGAACTGGACTCATTTTTAATTATTGTCCTCCCACAACTGATGACAGTCAAAAGGTTTTGTTAAATATTATTCATATAAATGAAATTACCTTAAGACCAATGGTGTGCAGTGTGCCAAAGATCCACACATTCACAATAGACTGCTGAAAGACACCAGATCAACATTGATATTCTAAAAGAAATGGTTCTATCATCCATCAATACATTTATCAAGCATGATAAATTATTCTGCATGCAAAATGCCTGTTTCCACATAGAACAGGCACGTTACTGATATAATTAACCATTAACAGACCAAACCTGTTAAAGTCAACACCCACCCAGCCACAGTCTGTTCACCCTGCTGCCTTCTGACAAAAGATACAGAAGTGCAGCATTATTCCTAAGGCTGTGAGACTCCTCAATTCACTCCTCACTTTTCTAAAATAGATGTAGCAAGAAGGACTCAAAAATAGTTTTGATTTTTAAACTCTTCATTCTAAAAACTCATTCTAAAAATGACAATAAATTCACCTTGTAACCTTGTAACTGCAGCTCAACCAGCTGCACCAGCATTGGTGGCAGCAGGTTGGGAGTGAGGGGTAGGTTGGGGTTTGGGCAACATGCAACCGCAACTAATGACTGTGGACATTTGTATCCCAGTTTTGGTTTCAGAGCCATTACATTCCTTCTTAAAGACAACACAAACCCAGCCGCAGCCTGTCCATTGTACATTACAAAAGTGTCTGCCAACACACCAGCAGACTTCTCATAAACCTCAGCTCTATACATTATACATATATGTTCTAGGTTGCACACGTTTCCATACAGTGAACTGTATGTGTGAAATTTACACTGAACAATTATATTCTTTATGTTGGTCTTTTTTGCACATTGTACTACATGAGCAGAACTGCATGTTTTTGCGAACAACATTAAAACCACTGACAGGTGATGCAAATAACATTGATCATCTTGTCACATTGCAACATCCAGCTGGGAAACTTTGGGTCCTGGTATCCATGTGGATACCATTTGACACAACCAACTACACCCCCTTGTTGCAAGAGCACTCCCTGATGGCAGTAGCACCCCAGCAAGGCAGCAGTTTCTATGCAACATTACAAAAACTGCTCTGGAATGGCCAGAGAAACAAAGAGCTCAAGGCTTTGACTTCCAAATTCCCCAGATCCCAAACCAATTGAACCTCCTTTGGACACGAGGAACAAGATTGATCCATGGAGGCCTGACCTCGCAGCCCACAGGACTTGGTGGATTCACCGCCAATGCCCTGGTATCAGACTCCAGAGGACACTCCTGGAGGTCCTGTTTCCATATCTTGATGGGTCAGAGCCAAGTCTGATCTTTACTGTTCCAGCACATCTCACGGATGCTCGATTGGATTGGGATCTGAGAAACTTGGAGGCCAGGTTGATCCCTCAAGTTCTTTATCACATTCTTCAGACCATTCCTGGGCAGGTTTTTCAGTGTGTCAAGGCGCATTTGTCCTGTTTGGGGGGGGGGGGCGTACTTAGTCTGCAGCAGAGTTTGGGTTGGTGGTACATGTCAAGTGGAATCCACATGAATGCCAGGACCCAACATTTCTCAGCAGAACATTGCATTGTAAAAGGATGATCGATTGTTCACTTCACCTGTCAGTAGTTTTAATGTTGTGGCGGATCACTGTAAATAATGAGAACAATAAAGCTGAACCTTGATCCTATGAAAAATAATTTGACTCATTGGCTTTCCCTAAAGGAGCCAAGATGCAAATGGAGAATAAAATAAGAGAAGAAAAGGAAAGGGAGCTGGCTTTTAGTCGATAAGAGTAAGGGCCCTCATGATTCATCCATCATCCAGATTATATGCATATCCAATAATTATTACCATATGTAAAGACATGAATAATGTTACACTTATGAATGGTGCTGCTATTCCTGCCCTCCAGGTCTTTTATACTGCATCTAATAATACTCATCTGTGCAGTAAAAGCCATTTCCACAGCAGACTGCATCTTATGCAGTCCCACCAGATTAGCTGCAGTGACCAATCAATAAACAATCAATCAAAACCCATTGATCGGGTGTAACCGTCCAGTAAAACACTTCCTCATAGGAAACACCTTCAATATGGTGGACGCTGAGTTGTTTCTGGGTCACAGGGAAGAGGTTGGATGAATGAAAAATGCTATGAAGGATAATTGGTGAAATCAAAAGTACCCACTGTGTGACCAGCCGATTCTTTTCAATGGCCAGTGACGAGCAGAGACATCATACCATAACACCCATCGCAGTAGTCTGACGCTGTTGTCATATTGTAGTGGTATTAAAAGGGGAACTGATTTTACGCATTAAAGTGTTTTTGATCATTTTTTCTTTAAAACAATTGTCAGTCCAACAATGGTATACAATAGGAGCACATTGCTTTAGTGTTGGAGTACGAAAACTTTGAAATGAAGAAAGTACAAGGCTAGCTCACCAGTTATACATTTCAAATGTCAAATTTGCCAGTTAATTTTTTTGTCAATCAACTAATCATCCAATTGTTTCAACTCTAAAACTGACTAAAATGAAAAAGGACAAAGTTGATCTCAGGACTAAAACCTGAAGACAAAATCTGTACAGAACAATACAGAATTACAACTACACCAGAGCTCTCTCTATTTGACAAGCTCCGGTAGTTCACACTCTGGAATAACGCTCAACAGTGTGAGCTGAAGTGAGGCATACATAATTCTTTCATATTATTATAATAATTATTTCTGTGTCGTTTGCTTTATTGTTTGTTGTTGTTTTTTTAACCATCAAGTTGGATACGTTATATCTTTCACAAAAATCGGATGATGCGTTAAAAATTGGATGCTGACGAGAACTCCAAAAGACTCCCAAGTAAAATGAATGAGGCAATAACAAGTGGAAGAGCTTTAGTCCAATATCTCCTTCTCATAGGCAGAAGAGGGACGTTTTTGAGGGTAAATGTATATTAGGACAGGGAAACAGGATAGAGCTACTTGATTTTTCTCCGGTGGCAGCTTTTTGAGAGTTTCCATTCAGTGTACATGTACTCCGTACATAATCAATCACACACTCATCTCCCTCTTACCCCGACTGAGCCTGAACAAGGCTCAACTTTAATGAAATTCATACCAAAGAAATGAGTGGACGACCACGATGTGCAGTGGCAGACAGGCAAAAATGTAGTTTCATCCCGATAACTTACAAAACCTCTTGAGACATCAGTCTCATTGTCAATGCAGACACTGAACAGGAGATCATTTTTAGTCTGCAGAGTGAAGTTTGTGTGGAGGCTGAAGCAGTCAGTGACAGCTCATGGTCTTTCAAGAGCTTGTCAGGAGCTGTAAAGGACGGGGAATGAATAGTCTATTGGTAGAGCCTTGTACAGCACATGGTGTGACACAAACTCCATTAAAGTATTCTTCAATTTAAAACTGCTTTGCAAATTGGTGATGTATACCTAGAAGCACACAAGTAACAGCATTTTCAGAATCATTTTACATGACTTGAGTTAAACTTTATTTTTCTAGTTTACAGCTCATAATGATGAAAAGGCAGCAAAACATCAAGGTAAAAGTCATTCCAAACAGATGTTTTGGCTGATTGCTGCTTTAAATTCTCAATATGACGAAGTCAGTGTAACATTTAATCATGTGGTCAGTTATAACTGACTTAGCCTGCCACTGCATGTACAGTGGTTACTTGAACTCCAATACAAGCCAAAATGTAACCATGCATGTGTATGCACATATGTGCGCACGTCCTAGGTGCACACCGGTACTTAAACAAACACCACTACACCACCACTACAACCAGTCAAAAATATTCTCAGGTTTTGTTAACAGTTGACATCCCTAGTCCACTAATTGGAGACACTGAACATCTCAGGATCTCTGCTGGTTCACCCTAAAGACAAGTGTATGACTGCCAGCTTTTGGATTTCATGTTGTATTTACAAGGCACATGTTGTGACGGTTCGAGTTTTGGGGAGCTTTAAATTATTTATTGTATTATTGGTTTTAGGGGTGCCAGCCAGGTCTCTCTCCAGGCATTTAAGATGTGTCAGTCAGTTAGTCTTGTATTTGTTTGTTTTAGTTAGGTGTATTTGATTTTTTTATTTGTTTGCTTTACCTCAAAACCCACACAAAGGATGAAAGAAAGAAATACCAACACCCTGCACATTAAATGACACAAAAGGAAAAAAAAAAACCACACACACTCATATCCGTTCAATGCAAAATCATATATTATCAACAAACTCCCAAATTTTCCCCCCCAAAGTCCAAACATAGAAAATTCATACCAGAGCAAAAATCCAACTCAAAATTCCACTCAGGGTTTTCAACAGTCCGTTTTCCTCAAAAACAGCAAAAAACAAAAAGAGAGAGAGAAACAAGAAAAGAAACGATTCCTCCAAAACAACCAGAGCATTTGCTCCACAGGCCTTCACAATAAAATAAAAGTTGTACTCACACACACACACTGATTGGCTGTCACTGTCCTGTCAGTCAGTCAGTCAGTCAGTCAATTCGTCAGCCCAGTCCAGTCAGTTCGTCTTTCGGGTTTGGCTGCTGGATGTCTGGTGTGAGATGATGACCGGCTTCTAGTAACAGTTGAGCAGTGCGATAGTGAGATGAATGGACCGGCGGGAGAACGAAAACGGAATGAGATGGCGTATGAACCGGATACGCGGATTTCAGACGTGAAAAGTGGGATAATACTGCCGTACTTTACTCGGTTGATACGAGCGTGCTGCTCCGACGCTTCCGCCACTCTCTCCGTGTTGAGCCTCACTCAGCACTGAGGCTATGGGCGTATTTTTTTTTTAAAAAACCGGGGCGAGCGGAGAACGAATGGGTGAGTGAGAGGATGGTCTTCTGGGGGTGTGTGTGTGTGTGATGCGACAGATCCATGCACAGATCCAGGTTGTCACAATGTGACATCTGTGGGTAGTAGGGCTGTCAAAACGAACTTCGCTATTCGAATACAATTCGAATTTTTTAAAAAATGAGAAGATTCGAGTGTGGAAACTGACGTTCGAACTTGTGCCTTAGCAACGACGCAAATCAAAGTCAACGTCGTGCGTCGTGACGTTCGGCATTGTTATGCTTACAAGATGGCGGGGAGCAGCGCGCCAACAGACGCAGAGCTGGAAGCATAACTCCTGAAAACTTAAAAAGCGTTGTGTGGAAAAATGTTGGATTTCCATCAAGAAAAGGGAAGATTACATCCAGAGAAACCGTTTTGCAAGTTATGCTGTAAGTCGTTAAAGTACCACTCGACTACAAGCAACATGAGCCCACACCTTTGAGACTTAGGATGTGTGTATTTGAATGATTGAACATCAGCTTCTTCATTAAACATCATTGCTTGAGTGTTTCTGGCGTTATATCTTATCTATTTATAATACATTTCTGGCCATATCAATATATGTGTATCTGGCCTAATAACATTTCGATTTCCCTTCATGAAGTTTTGTATTGATTTGGTAAAACTTGTTGCAAATGTTACATAACAGATTTGGTTGAAGTGCCCTCTAGTGGACGCCTAATAATAAGATCGGTGTATATAATGATATAAATAAATAAATAAAAAAACATTTAAAAATTTGAATATAATTCGAATATTTAACATAAGAAGCATTAGAAATTCGAACATGATTTGAGGGGAGGATTGACAGCCCTAGTGGGTAGACTACATCAGTGAAATGGCAAGGACCTGAACTAGAGACTGAATGAACAGCCGATCAGCTGTCTGCACACCAGACCACAACACATGCCCAGCATCCACTGGGAAGGGGTCAAAGGTCATCCAACATGGGTGTGTCTGCGGGCATCCAAAAAAAAAAATCAGAGGACATTCATACCAGCCGCCAGAGTCCATCTTTGAACAGACTACCTGACTCCACATACAACCACCTGTTATCACCTAACTGACAATCCATATTTATTGACCCACATGTTTATCTATAGAATACAAAGTGAATTAAACTACGTTACCTGGTGATGTCCCAGGCACAGGAACTGATGATAATGAAATCAGGTTTAAGTCCTTGGCTAAAGTCCTCCAGGATGCTCTCCATGTACGAAGAGTAGATACGTGTCAGGAAGTAGAAACGCAGCAGATGGTGGTCGGTGCGGTACTGTCGGACCTCTCTGTACTCTGTGCCGTTAGTCATGGGACCTAATCGACCTCCTTCCACCAGGTTGTCACACTCAAAGGAAAACTCCCCCTGGACCACAGACAGGGAGACATTCATTTTCCAGACACAGGAAACAACACTGGTTCTTTTCCATAACACAGGCACATTTCATAGTTGATGTTACATAGTGATGTGATGTGTATGAGGTCAGTGGTTCCTAATCGCAACCTTCTGTTGCAATTGAATGACAGACCTGCCAACCTTGAAGAAATTTTACAAGTACAACCCCCCCCCCCCTTCAGCCCACCTCCAATGTGCGCTCCACCATTGTCCACCTACCACTGAGATACCTAACACTTATATACTGAACCTTTTTTTGAGGCAGTTCGGTATATTGTTTTTTTCGGTTTTGTCTGTAGCAGTAATGGATTCACAGAAACGTTGCGGTTAGCCTACTTGTAAAGGACATCAACATAGTGCATGTTGGTTTTATTAACTATGTATTATTTTAGATGGAACGGATGTATTTTATTTTGAAAGGGTTTGGTAAACGGAAAAGGAGCAAATGGACAGTAAATTAATTGAGGAAGGTAAACAAGCATCATATGGATATAAGGAAATTAACGGATAAAGGAAAATAACTACGGTGTTGAACTAAACTACAAGAGTGATTTATTAGCCCGGTTGAAAGTGGCAACAAGGTAAAGGCTTATGGTACATTTATGTTTTTGTTGAAATTAAAGTTTGTTTAATATAAAGTAAAGCTAAATGCCACAAGCTAATTATAGATGTATGGACTAATGGCTTTTTATTTGTTTTTATTTTAGCTCTTACGTTGTTGTTGGTCATAAAAAATTGCTTCGAGGAATAAAATACTTCAGACCACCTCCAGTAAAAGCTTTTCACTCCACTTTCACGCAGATTGTTGTGGCTCAGCGGCAGAATCAACTTCATAGATTCAACTTGCATAGAAACTGAAACCCGCGAACTGCAGTGAAACAAAATGCGTATGTGGAGAGCGGCAATTCGTACAAGCGTACTTAAGGGTCAAAATGCGTGCCGAGTACGAAAAATGCGTACATGTTGGCAGGTCTGAAATGATTTTAAGAGGCCTGTGGCTATACTGATAAAAGATCTTATCTCAGGACCTCTTCAGCAAAATGCACAAAGTTGCTGAGAGCGACTTGTACTGACAAATGGAGAGAATTCTTGAGCTAAGAGAAGGGGCGGAGCTAAACTGTAATGTTTAGGGTTACATCAACTTACTTTGCCCGCAGTAATTAGTTAACAGGTGACTGGTCTGTGTCAGTCAATGTGAAGAAATATTCAATTCAATCTACGATAAATTTCCTTACATATACTGTACTTTTCATGCCGTTTTCCCACAGATTTTCTACATAAAACAGTTTAATATTGATGACCCAAAACAGAAAAAGATTCCCTTGAAGGGTAAAAATATGTCAAGTGAATGCAAGTCGTTATGCAGCCTGTGTCGACAGTTGGATTGATTAAAACAGATTTAAATTATATATCCTGTGTAGACAGGCCTTTAGTGACTTAGCAATACCTGCGGACGACCTCTAAATTCTGACAGATGTAGAGACTAGTTTTACAGCACTAATTGCTTTTCAACTAGTCCTTAAAATGTCATTTGTAAACTATGGCCAGATTTTGAAGACATGGGAGGCAGCATAACACCAGAAACTGACAACTGCTGCTCTTTGATCACCATCCTTGGCTGTAGCTTGCTACTATTAGCTAATTAGCTCATGGAAAAGAACATGGGTGTGTCTGAAAACACAGCAGAAACACATATTAATTCAGTTTTTTGTTCATATTGGTAAGGACTTGCTCTATGATAATAACCACCCTGAGGACAGTTTATCCTCCATCTTAATTACCCTATATCACTGTGCACATCACACCACACCACACTATTCAGGCAGCTTCGGTTTGTTTCAAAGACAATTTATTGGCAGTTAATAAAGACAGAAAGATGAATGGAATTTAGACTGAGCCGAGGCCTTTGTGTGAACAAAAAGACGTGCCATGAGACTGCAGATTTGTAAAAAGGAGCACTCTGTAGCTTTGTTGAAGAAATGTTAATGAGGAGAGAAAGATGTTCATTGGCTGATTTTCTTTCAGCCTAAACAAACTAAATAAACAAACTCTCTTTGTTCTCATGACTGAATAAACCGAATAAACAAACTGACCTTAAAGGACAACACAATTTATACTGTTTGACTTTATTTATGTGTGGCGGACCCTGCCACCTTTCTAGCTTCAAACAGTGTTCTGTGGACCTTTTATTTTTTTATTACCTCAATAATATTGTAAATAGTTACATTTTGAGTTTAAATTTCTTCTCCAAAACTACATAGTGCCCCTGACTTCAGGAAGGATCCTGCTGTTTCATGTGAGTGGGAAAGGTTTACTTTGGACTTGAGCTGAGGCAGAGTCAAGTACTGATCCCTCTGAAGCAGCAGAACGAGGTCTTTGTAAATGGAGCGCTGCACTGAAATCAAAGAACAAATGCAAAAGGCTTTACTCACATCAAGTAGCAGAAAAATCTGAAAAGATGTCTATCAGTCTCAATGAAAAATAAGAGCCTGAAATGGAACAGAGCAGTGGGGAGTTTCAAGGGTTCTGATAGCTGCTCAGATGTGAAGTGGCATTCTTAGAAAAATGAGATTCTGTGTCTGGCAAAAACTGTAGATGGGATATTGAATGAAAGCTGGATGCTGGCACCTTTTCTCTGTTCCAGAATTCAATACCAAAATATTTAAGGAAACATGTCAAGATTTTTTTTTCTTTAAGGCCATGATTCTAATAAATTAAAGCTTCGACATTGCGGAGGTTTACTCAGGTTACGCTTTGTCAATCTCAAATGCTTACAATTGCAATTAAATCTTAAATGTCTTGTCTGTCTCTTACCTGAGGAACCAAGAACCACCACAAACTTGTTGTACAGAAGCTGCCAGGCTTGGCTCTGCTTTACATGTGGCCTCATAGCTGCACAGGACTGTGACAGGACTGATGGAGGGGGAAGGGAGGAGACAGTCTGAAGGTAATAAACAGACTTAACATCATTTTCACATTTTAACTTGAATGAGGTGGGTTCAATGTGGTTCAATGATGACTACAGCTGGCACCACACTCCATTACAATACATGTAAATTAAAAATATACATCACCTGGAAATGTGTTACGGTACAGTACATTTTTTAAGGATATACACTTAGTGATAATTTAGATTTTCTAGCCATTTTTACAGGATAACACGATTCAAAAATGCGTCAATTAAACGCAACAGATTGGAAGTTGACATGGCTCCACCTGAAACTCTTCAGGACCCTGTATGCCACGGTTCACGTAACATTACAACACATATAGCAACTTGCAGAAACCCTTACAATGCGCAGTGCCCCTCAGTTCAATTTTAAATATATATTATAAGTTTTAGTGCGACAACACAACCTGAGCTCCTACCTGACACCCGCCTGCTTGCTTTGTACGGGCAGCAGTGAGGGTCAAACATCAGCCTGCTGCGCGCCAAAAAACCTCTTCAACCTCGTCAGGTTTGAATGACTACTCTGCCGAAGCTCCGTTCAAAAATTTGTCAATTAAGGGATGCGACACGTTGGAAACTGTCTAAATCATGTCGCGGTGACGTGTTTGTTTGCGTGAAAACTACGCTGCACTGAGGAACTAAACGGCTGTTCTTAATTTACCAAAAGTGCAGAGTAATGTCGCCTGTACACAGCTTTTAAAGTAAGTTAAGTAGTAAAACACATTGATCTCACCTCATAAGCTGCAGGTGAGGACGCTCTTGTGACTGTGGCTCGTGCTCTGTCGTGCCCAAAACAATGAAACCTGATTAAATGAGTCACAGGCAGCTCAGTAATTACTTAGCTAAGATCTCTTTCTACGCTCCTCTTCTCACCGCCTATAAACCGTAATGCCATACATGGCCGCTAGGGGCGTTACTTTCAAACTATTGTAAACAAATATTTCTAGTGTTCCATTTTTTTAAAACTTATTTAGATTAATAAAACATTAACTCTGTTCACTGGAATCAGATATTCAAAATTATCTGCCACTTCATTTCAACTCAGTCATTTGGACTGATATGGAGTTGGGATGGAGCGTTTTTCACAGCAGACATAGGGAAAGTGCAGGTGTTAATGACATTATTAGTGATGGTTCTTTTAAATTCAAGTGACCCAGTAAACCATGACAGTGAGAGCATGCACAGTAATAGCCCCCTGAAACTAAGACAATCACTGAGATTATTTAAACCTGTGTGTAAACTGACAGTGACGTCAGATCTGTCAACGTACAAATGAAATGATATGACTGTAACTTCTCTTCTCTGGAGGAGAGGAATGAAGTATGAAGAAGATGTTTCTTTATTGGTCACATCCAACCGTACTCAGTACAACATACTGAAATTTGTTCTGTGTATTAAACCATCCCTTGGATCCATCCCAAGTGACCTGGACCTCCTTTCAGGAGACAAAGCAGTGCAGTTAGTTGGTGATGGCCCAAACTCTGACCCAGTCAGTACCACTACTGTTAAAGATATACATCACCTGTCATCATGCCTCCCCTCAAATATTTTGTTACAGTGGTTTGGGGTGTAAGATCATAGAAATACAGAAACATTATCTGAACTACAGGCAGCAGTGTGTCTCTATGATCCTCTTGCTCTTCTCACGACTTTCTACTTTGATCATGAAGGTGACACTACTCCATAACAGGCTTCAATATCTAGAATCAAATATTATATTGTGTTGGAGAATATTTTATATCAAAGCTGAAACTGATAGGGGCGTGCGGCTGAGACCCAGTTTTTAAGGTGTAAGTGAGATGTCCTCATACCACTCCCATAAATATGTAAGGATAATGCCCAACAAAGTGTCCATTATCAGGAATTACATGGAGGCCTGAACTGTCCAACACACAATCCCAACCCTAACTCTGAGGCAGCTCCACTCTGATGTGTCAGGCCATCTCAGCCTTGGGTAGACTGCTCAGAGAGTCTTCTTTGGTGGTGTCATTGGCAGCCAAAGCCTTGTAGCAAAGCAGATGAACAAGTCTGTAGCAGCTTCATCTTTGGTTTGATGTGTAGCTCTGAAGCATTATCAGAGCGGAGGATTTTCAAATTGGATATTGTCGTGTGTCCAACATAACACTTTTGAACTGAACTGGTTTCTATCTGAAGCTTACATAAAAGCCGTTAGCCATTAGGCTGCTGAATCAATGAGCCACTACAACATTAACACCATTTATGCAGACCAAAAGGTGATATCAAAGAGCAAAATGATTCCTCCTGAAATGATGGCGCAGAGGCAGAATGATGTTGAACTCATCTTACTGTGGAGTAACAAGGTTGCAAAGGGGGGCAGCTGGTCTCACTACAAATAATACTTGACTGCCTGCGGGTCACATGAGGGGCCCCCTGGTTATTCTTGACATTTTACTGGCCAGATTACCATGAAATGCAATTCATGCTCTGCGGATGATGAAAGTTTTTCATGACCCCAAACCTTCCATCCAGCCCAGCCACCACAATATAATGTTTGCAGTAAAGTTCCTGCAAATGACAGATGTGTTTAAGGTTGACGTGTCCCAAACATGGCATATCACGTCCACATGATATTGGCCAGCTGTTGCAGCCAGCAAGAGGTGGACAGGAAGGTGGTGGCGTCATTACAACAAGGCTGCCAACTGGCCAACTGGGGGTTGAGTCACACCACTGGCTACCTGGAGATACATCTAGGTCTAGTGTGCTTTTTAAAGGAGACATGCAGATATTTCCAGCAGTTTTAGTGGCGACCAGAACCTGCCATTCTTCACAGGAGGTAAGACTATCTCTATACGACCAAAACAGGTATTTTAAGCCAAACCATGATGTTTTCCAAACCCTAACCAAGTGGTTATTGTGCTCAAACCTAAGCAGAGCTTGAGCAGAGTGTTGTGACAAAAGAGAAATAGAAAATTAAACCTTAATGGAAAGTTCCAACATAAAGAAACATCCTGTTTTAACTTATCTGTGGTTCTGCAGAGACTTACTTGGCTAACATTTATTCTGGCGGCTGGGTTGTTTCATTTTGTGCCTACATCTAATGGTGGCAGGCGGGGAAACTGTGGTCATAGTCAGAAACACTCAGGTTGGTTCAGAGGTGTTTGGAGGTGTTGAGTAACACAACTAAACACTAAAACATGTTTTTTTTATCTTAAATATATTTTAACTTTCATCTCACTATGAAGCAAGCCATCTCTGTCTGTCTGTATGCACATGTGTCATATCTCGAGAACCAATCATTCAATCTATTTCACACTTGGCAGGTTTTTCGCTGAGGACCAGAGGAAATGCAGTGTCCAATTTGGTGCAATTTGACATGAAACACATTCAATACATTTTGAATAAACAGTGAACACCGCTGTGTGCAGCAGTGTGGCTTCATGGCTCTGCAGATTGAAGCTGGGCTCACATGTGATCCCTCTCACGATCTTATGGAGAAGCAGACATAAACAAAATGCAGATTAGTGCGGTGCAACAACTGGCTGTAGCGCATTGCAGCGAGAAACAAGATAAAACAGCAGGTTAAAGGAGTGTGGATGAGTGGGGAGGTGTGGTCAACATGAGTTTTCTATTCTTCAGTGAGAACTGGAGGTGAGATTTTATGTTTCTGACAACGGTGGTATGCTAGGCACTGCACTAGTTTTTTGTTTTTTTTCTAAAAAACAGACCCTTTAGAGGCTAGCTTGAAGAAGCTAAGCATGACAGAGGCTTACAGAAAAGGGGCTAGCTGTTGTCAGGACCTGGGCTCTCTATTACCGTTAACTCTAACACACTGTAGCAGCAACATGACCTGGCCGGCTGCTGTTTTTATAATCCCCACACTTCATTTATGTGGCTCACCAACTGAAGGCTAGCCTGAAGGCAGACATTAGTGTATTTATTCACCTCCCTCAGGCCTGTGGCTGCACAGCGTTAGATTTATAGATAGTGGTCCTGGAAAAACTCAGCTCTTTTTATTTAGATCACGTCTGCTGTCTGGCGCAGAATACACCCCACAGGTTTGTTTTGGCGCCGGGTGCACTAGTAATGGTCTAGGAAAACGTCTACATCGATATATCTCCCCACGAGGCCATTCCTCCTCGCTGTCCGATAGCGTTCCACTCGAACCATGGACTCTCCAAATGCATTAGTCTCCGGGGAGGAGAGAACTGCCTCTCGCAGATATCTCATTTCCAACAGAGTGGAATCCATTTAGAGCAGGTGAGAGTGGAGACTACCCATGATGTAAAGCCTTCATACTTGTTCATCAGCCAGGAACTATAGGATCATCAGGACACCACTGTGAGACAAAATGAGTCTGATTCTTTGTTTTCAAATGGGACACTGTCAGTAACATAATACGTGGAGCTCACTTAAAAACATGCATTTTCAGCCCTCAGTCCTCCAGTCCTGACTAAAGTCTTATATATCCCACTTCCTGATTTTATTCTTCATTGCACAGTTGTATTACTCAAGAGGGATTATTGTTTCAAAGCTTTTTCCACCCTTGAGCCAGATACTGAAAGCCTACAGCTCCTCACAGCTCACTGCCAATGGGACAAGTAGAACAGTGTGCTTCTCTGACACCTTCAGCTGGGTGCACTGAATTGAAAAACAGCCATGTCTGTAATCTAGTAATTGATAATAATTACTTCTGTTTGTTGAATTATGAATCCACTACCTTCAGAACATTAGTCTCTACAGTAAAAGGGTACACTTTCTACTAAATGAGATAAAACATTTTACTGATCTAGCGTCAGGTCATGAGGGCTCCAAGGAGGCCAGGCTCCCCCTGCCATGGGGTCCCTGTCTCTAAACGCTGAAATAATAAAATAATAGAAAAGAAGGTTTTCATTGGCAATGACCAGTAGAAGACAACAGCTGTTTCCTCTTACAGTAGGCTGGTTGTGTGTCGAACACCCTTGCATAAAGCGATAGTAAACCAAAGCCCCATTCACACTGCCCTTTCAGTGTGGGAATCATGCACTGATAATCCGCCACGCTGTCTGTGTGAAAGTTACAGATGCAGAGAGGGGGGACAGTTTTGCTGCAGCTCTGATCCAATCTCTGATCTGATCAGTTTGGCTACGGTGTCTGTGTGAATGGAAAAGCCAGAGGCGTGGATCAGGGATGTGTCGGTCTGATGGTGTTCACAGTCTGACAGCTAAACAGATCCTTCACTCATCAAATAAAAGAGAAATGTCCCACACTTCAACCCACACAGCAACGTTACAGGACCAAACAACAGTGATGTGGAAACTGGTAGTGTCTTTGGCAACTTGTATGAGGACAAAATACTGCAGTTATACGTAGAGAAGTGTCTGTCATCCTGTCTGTCCTACCGACTCTTCATCACATTTCTGCCCGAAAAACAGCATCTGTCCCCAGGCGGCTCCCTCTGTTGAATGGTGCTGATTATGAGACGTGATTCAGAGCAAAAAACTTGAACTCACCATGTTTTTTGTCTCCTTTCACTATTGTGTTGCTGTAGTTAACACATTGAAAAAGTGTCAGCTTGGTTCAGTGTGAACAAACAAAGGCTGCGTAAAGGCGAGCTTTTGTCCAGGAGATAATGTGGTGTCTCTGTGTGAAAGGGCTTGAGAATAATGTGGGTTTTATTTGTGTTGCAATCACACAATGCCCCAAAGTTATATTTGTTTTGGACACGACACTTCTGACCCCCTGCCTGCACTTCCAAACTAACCTGCTGGTTTAACTTCACACCTTGCTGCAGTTATTTTAGATACTGGCATTCCAAATGCAAAAGAGGCATGAGGGCGTGACATGTAACATAACAGTGTTGGCATCTACTGTGACAAATCACAAACACATCCAGCAGCGCTTTCTAACAATTATCTACCATCCCTGCTAGGAGGTCCTCTGCCTGGAGGGTGAGGAGCTCATGGGGGAGCTGACCCCCCAATTTGCACACATTTTTAATTTCTGCTCTTCTTCAAGTTAGCTGCTGCTAGCTACTTTTTAAATCTCCTGCGGGTGGCTCATAAACACGACATGTTATCAACACGTCACACCCCTGTTATGTCCTGTAACAGTAGGCCTCATTTTTTGACACAGAAGTTGATTCAGCTCTGTTACTGCCTCCGCTGCTGGCTCAGAGTCAGAACAACAATGTCCTCCAGCTCCATCCTTGTTTGTTTTATACAGAATGGCGAGGCAGAATAACAGTTTGAACAGGCTGTGTTAAAGGGGCTGCTTTCACACCCAACAGTGATGATAGCTGTGATTGGAGGTTAAACAGCCTTGAAACTTTTACCACAGAGGGCAGCCAAACACTATCTTCTAGCCTGGTGTTAAGTTACTCTTTAATTGAGTCTGAGCACCTGGGAGGTAAGTGAAACAAATGTTTCACAGGAAACTGATTGTCATGAACCCATTGTTCAGTGTGGAGAATCACTGTTTGTGAATCTCAAGTTCAAGGTTTAAAACCTTGGCTCAAAGTCTTCTGCACTCACAAATCCTCAAAATGTTTGTTTTGAAGGGCCCCTCCAGAAATGTAGTATTGTACTGAGATAAAGTTGGAGGACTCTCAAAAGAAAGCCTGGAAATTGAAGCAGCAGAGACTGAGATGTCCCGACTTTTCATCTGGGCAAAATGTGCCAACCTCCAAAACACTGGCTCCTATGTTTCCCATAATGCCCAGAGTAGTATCTTGTTTAAACCTTCTACCCTGAACTCATCACAATGACATCATCAGGGTTATTTTCCAAGAACTGATAAAGCTCCTTCAGAGACATTATACAACTGTTGCCACAGTGATACTCCTCATCATTGGTAATTTTTTTTTGATGTCTAAATGATTCATTTGTGTTCTTTTGAAGACTTTGGGCTCAAGATGGTGGACTTAATTTTACAAATTGAGACATTAGTTGCAGTTGCTCATTAATATGCATCCTTTTCCTCCCTTTCAATCACATTCACAGGGTTTCATTATATATTAAAATCCATTAAATACTGTTCAAGCTAGAATGAAAAAAGACAGAGTAAAAGAAACTTGATAATAGTTTTGTAAAAATATTTTATGTAACAATTCAAAAGTCATAACACACAGCAAAAGACATTCAAATCAACATGAGCGACTGGGGTGTGTCCTGCAAGCCCCAAGCGTCCATCAAATCCTCCACCATGTAAACAGTGTTGAAAAGAAGCTGCTGTGTGGTTGGCTCTCTTTCCTCCTGATAGGCCTCTGTATCTCCAGATTTGTATTTTAGACATTCCTCATACAATACAATAAATTATAAAACCTAAAAAGATAGAGGAGTTGACTTGTGGTAAACTAAACATGAAATAAGACGGTTTTTAAGCGCTCTGGACACACCCCAGGTATGAAGAGACCTCTTTGGCACATAACACAAATCATAAAACGTGACATTAAACAAACTGTAAACAAAACAACGGTCATTACAAAATGCATTTTTCATACATAGACAGCATTAACAGATTAAAAAAACAAACAATAATCCTAAAAAATTGATTTGGCAAATGTGACCGCCCCCCAGCGATAACACTTGTCTCAGTCTGCAAGGCCTCCGTGCAAAACCGCGTCGTCGTGGTTAATGTTAGCGCGCTGGGAGGAGGAGGGCGGAAAGGGTCAAAATTGAGGGGAGAGGAGGGAAAAGGTTTCATTTTTTGAAGTCTGAACCGGTACGAGACCTGTTTGTTCTTCCGTGACTCTGGTTTTAACTTTGTGTTTGTCCTCCTCTGGTATGTGCGACAGCTCTGTGGTTTACCAGCCAAAGTCTCTTTAGTGCAAATAAGCTGTCAGCTGCTGCCTCCTCGGAGGGCGGAGGGGGCAGGAGAAGGTCATTTTCGTGGTGGAGGAGAGGCTGTGTTTGGTTTGGCACCTGGGACCGGTCTGAAAGGAGAAGGGAAAAAAGAAGAGTTTCTAGTTTGATCTTAAACTCATACAGCATACTGACTTGCTGATATCTATAACAAAATTACAAGATACTAAATGAAGATGATGAACATGGGATGCAGTGTAAAACATAAATAAATGAGAATAAAACAGTGGATGTGAGTCCCGGTCAGTCATAAGGATGGAGGCGAGGTTCACCACTCTGTCAAACACATGATCGTATAAAGGAGATTACTACATGCAGAGAGACTGACAGCGGGGGGAACGCCAGGTCAGTTGTCCCTGGCCCTGGGTCATAGCAGAGCCCAAACGGGCCTTAAAATGATTTCTAACCATTAAGTAATCTGCTGGAGGGGCCTTTGGAGATCATCTTGTGCCCTGACTACACGGCTGAGGAACACTTATTAAAACTGTTAAATTGTAAAGAGAAAATTGAAAATGGCAATAGGGAAAAGACATCAGGGACACATAAGTGAAACATCATATTTGAGGATCAAAATGGGGAACAGTAAAGCTTTTTTGTCAACACTTAAAAGCTTCAACAGAAAAAATGAAATTAATTATGTTTCCTATTTGCATTACAAGTCTTTCATCAGAAGAGCTCTGCAATCTTTATTTAAAGTTATTTACGTCATTTTAAGTAACTCACATTCAGCATTTGGAATCTAACATTTATTTGTTTGTGATTTAACTTTAAACTTAAAAATGTAAATATTCTTAGTGACGAGCCAGTGAGAGTGTAATGACACTGAAGAAGACAGAGGAAATACAGAATAATGTAAGCATTAAAAGCAGGTATGAATGTTCTTATGAGATGACATACAAGTACGCCTGCATGTATGAATATTTTTATTCCAGGAAACAGAACATGATGCAAGTGCTGTTTCACAGAATGACAACTAGGGTCCACCTAATTGGGATATGTCCACAGTGAACAGGGCTGGATTAGGTGCAGGGACAGATGCCTGGATGATGACATCAGTTTTGTGGGGTGGGGGGTGCTACTATGTGTTTTTGAATTTGAGGTAGTGTGACCCATCAGAGTTGCTGTAAGGCTGGAGTTGCTCATTAGCACACCACTGTAGTTGGCTGGCTGTATGGAGGAAGCTAAGCTAGACAAACAACAACAGCAGGATTGATAGAAACACACCAACAGCAGCCGAACACCCTAATAGCACAAAGATATTGATTCTGAACCTGTTCTATTGCTTCCCATGCTCAGTTATACCCTACATTGAAAAAAAAAATACACGATTTGCTGGTGATTTGTAAAGTCTGATTCAGGCTGCTTCTGCTCTATCTCCCATAAAGTCTTTGAACCACACCAGCAGCTGGTGCTAAGTGTGAAATCTGACATGGGATCAGATCTGGTTACTGACAGACAAGAACCAGATGTAGAGACATTTTGATCCATCTGCAACGTTAGAGGAACATAGGAACCATAAATACCTGAAGAACAATCACCCTGATGTTTCCCTGCCTGACTTTTACTACATTTACAGACAAATTGTGTGGCACTAAAAGCACAACTCAGCATCTGAAGACAGTGGGTACAAGCCTTCAGACTGTGCATCAAAAAATAATAAAAAATGAAAACTGATTGCTGATGGGGACCTGAGTCAATGCTGTGCACGGTTTGTAAACTTGGAGCATTGATGTGCCGGCACCGACCCTGAACAGAAAACAACAGTGCGAGCCAGTATTTCTCACAAATAAAGCCTTTATGTGGCTCATAAAAGGCCTTTTCAAACAGGCTGGAACTCTTGGATATCGAAAAAATAACACAGGCAATAGCTGCTTTATGAACAAGATGCTTTTCATTATCTGTTTCATAGCATCGACAAAAGGGACACAATCTTTGAGGTCAAATTAGACTGAGCAGTAACGAACAATGTTGAGCGATGCTTCAACAGCTGAAGATTCATGACGTGGTATGCACAGAACTGGAAAGGATGTTATTGAAGAGAACAACCTTGAGGAGGTGGAGGAGATAATGCTGCTGCCTTACTCTTCTGTGTGTGTGTGTGTGTGTGTGTGTGTGGTTAGGAGGATCCACTAAAAAGAAAACTGAATGCCACTGACAAACAAAATAGCATGTTTGTAGGTCTTTCAAAAGTGTGTTTTAGAACAGGACTCACATCACAACAGTAAATCAGTTCTTCCAGCGGACAGACTGCTGCAGGAACGAGGCCTTGAACCCAGCAATAAATGACCTGATCTTTGCACTTGTGGTCCCCCCCACTTGATCTTTCTTGATCTTCTTGAGTTTGTTAATTTAGTTTGGAGTCCTGACTGAACACTGGACTTTAGACAGAGACACAAACAGCATGATGCCGTGTAGACTTGATTCTAGACGTTAATTTAGGACCAATAGTTAAGTCATTAAACCAGCACCATGTTATCATGCGCACCAACAGTCCCAAACCACACTTCACCGGGCCTGACAAGGGTATTACTAACCTCCGGCTTCATCACTTTGAATGTGCATGCACCCCTGGGATATTTTATAGGACTTTATAAATGTTTAGTGGAGGAGTGCAGCAGGGCATCTCCTCCTCACTTAAAGTGATAGTTGGGGTCATTTCATTTAGGGTTGTACAAGCTACTTATCCCTTGTCAGTGTATTACCTGCAGTAGATGACCGTCAGTGGTTTTACTGTAAAAGTTTTTGAGCAACATATTATAGGTGAAGGGTGAAGGACTTAGTGTCATCTAGCGGTGTTGTTACAGACTGCAACCAGCTGAATACCCCAGTGCCAGAGTTTGGGTTGGCAGTGCAACATGGTGGACTTTGTAGGGGAAAGTTGCAGCAGTGTTTTTCGCTGTGTCATCATTACTAGAAATGCAACTGTAGCAAGTAACTCACTTTCACTATGCGCATTCTAATTTTAAGGTGGTACAAATGACAGTATATCCAGCTGAAGAAGTTGGCAGTTGGAACTGAAGTACAGAGAGTTGATCATCTCATTCCAAATCTTTGGTCTAAACAGGGCACAAGGTAATAAAAACAAACCACTTCTCAGTTTCAGGTGATAATACACGGATGAAAACATAATTATGAATATTATATTTAATTTCAGTCCCTCATCTCCCTAAATCCTACACACTGGACCTTTACAAGAGGTGCATGTCTGAGAGAGGACCATGTTAGTGCAGCTTAACCTGCAAATGTTAATAGCTGTACAGAGCTTTTGAGTTGTTGTTAAACTGTGTTATATAGTTACATACAATGAAATGATGTGATTGTCCTGTCACCTTTTCACCTCTTGCTCTGTGATACTAGTGACACATGTTTGAGCAGGAGAAGTTAAACTACACCATGTCTGTGTGTGTGCCCACCTGAGAGCTCTGAGAGGGGGGATGGCTGAGACTTTGCCCATGGGTTTGGGTCCCACTGCTGGGGGCATCATGACCAGCAGACCCGGCTTGGTCCGGGCCGGACTCACTGTGGGGGAGGCTCCTCTGGCTGGGCTGAGGGGGAGAGGCCTCTGAGGGGGGAAGGGAGATGGTCTGGGCTGCAACTCAGACACTAACTAAAAGAGAACAAAGAGAAATATTGATTATTGACCTATCGATCAGTCAACATTGAGATGCAAATGGACACCAGGACATAGCAAACAGATTAAGTATCAGCATGGTAATCAAGTAATCAAGACACATTTGCACTTATATTGCCAAATGCTGTAGAATATACAGAGAAAAAGCAAAAGTTTAAAAAGCAAAAAGAGAAACAAGACTGCATTATGAAAACAGAGAAGAAGGACGTTGTTCAAAGTGGGACCACCGCCAATATGGAACACAACACTAAATCCCTCCCTACCCAGTAAAGAGGAGAACGCCATTCCAATTTCCGAACTGGACTGAATCCAGTACAGATCCAGTCACTGGAATCTGTTCAGCTAGCTGATAAGAGGAACTTCTGTCCCACTTCACACAGGTAGGAGATTAAATGTAGCACTATAGCAAAGCTCTGAGATCACATCACAAAGTAAACACATAAAATAGTGGATATTTGACACAAACAAAAAATAGCAATATGACATTCAAACTTGATCTAATTTAAAGGCATTTTACACTTCACAGAGAAGCACTGATGAGAGCAGTTTTGGTGGATAAGTCAATAAGAAAGCAATCTGATAATAAACATGCTGCAGTTTTATTTATTATTTCTTCAGGGTTCAGAGGAAATCTCTACAATTCATCTACAAAGTACTGTGACCGGAGAGTCCAACCGTTTTCTCATCAGCTCTGTTTATTTTATGTTGCACTCAATTACATTTCTACATTAAGCAGCAGTCAAGAGCAATGTGAAGTTCCCTTAGAGCTGGGGTTTTCAGTCTGAATTAGCTATTAGCAGGTTCTGATTGCAATGTACCTATAGATGTACAGACACCTGTCATCACTTCAATACTGAAGAAAGGTTCTGCAGTAATAAGGAGCATATTTTTTCTGAGATTTGTAAAAATATGTGTATCATTTTTGTGTGTTCAGAATTGACTGAGTAATGACTCTGAGAAGGATTTTTACAATTGCGGACTGTGTTGGTGCCTGGGCTAACTTGGGGGCCAATGCCTACGTTGTGTAAATAGCAAATGTACTCCCTAGGCGTGTTGGTCTTAAAATGAGGTGTGGTGACGTGCGTCTTGGGCCCATTGCTATCTTGAGGCAGCAAAAATTGACTGCGCCATAGACCAACAAAAGCCTGGTTTAAAGTCAATGGCGCATTGTTCAGATGCACCTGTACATATGCGGGTTCACAATGTGCATACACTCTGCTTTAATGATTAGAGGCTGCTTTCAGTCACTTTAAACTAGCTCTCAAACTAAAAGCTGTAGTAATAAATGTGACAGGATGGAGGAAACTCTTCAGAGGAAACATAATTAAACCTTTAACTGCTGACTTTTTTTAGACAGCTCTTTTTAGACAGCTCTGATGGAGCTTAAGATTTATCAGGAGGACAGCTGCTTTACTCCAGACTATTTCACTGTATGTGTTTGAATGTACAGAAGAACATAGACCATTAATTAACATTATATCCTGACCGATCCTGTCAGTGTGTTGGGAAATTTAAATAACCAATCAAGTTAAGCAGCAGTTCTCTAAATGGAGGGACGCAATCATGTTTTCTACTTCTGGGAGATTGCTCGAGGTAATGTCATTAAAAATGAAAATAATCTATACATTGTCTCTAACATAGTTTGGTTTATTATTTGTATACATATGCGACTGATGACTGATGAACCACACATTTGAACATTTACCAAACAAAGAAGCTTAGCTTGAATTATACAATCCAGGCATCTGTGATTGTGGAGGCACCTTTCTGATCAAATCCCTCATTAGGCTGATTCCTCGTCACACCTCTGCGTACAGCATGGACAGACCAAACCCAATATGACCTGAACTCTCAGGATGTTATACAGATGTTGGTTCCATGTTAGGACTGAGCTCTACTGTAGGTAAGAAGCTTTGTTTTTACACTAACCCTCAACCAGAAACCACTGCAGCAAAGGACCTGAAATTGTTAGCGTTGATTACTCAATAAATAGAAGAACCTGGCAGCTCTAGAAACACAATGTTTCACCTTAGCTAGTTTCAGAGTAAATATGGGGTGAGACAAATACAGTGGCAGGAGAGTCCTATTTATATGTGGTTCAGAAATTTGGCATCAAACCTCCATTTGGACTGGATTTCTTTCCATCGGGGGAGTGACTTTAACATTATCAGAGCTGGTCAGCGGGTTTAATCCCATTTGTAGTGCATATGTGTTTTTTTTTCTTTTCTTACCCCAGTTAAAATTACAGTCACAAAAGTTTTCTGTTTTTCTGTGGAGTTGCTCGGTCCCCCTTTCATCGTTTCATTGTTTTTAAATAATTTTTGTATGAATATGGAGGAAGTCAAAAAATGCCTTTTCTATTCTAAAAGGGGGAAAGTTTAATTAATTTCATAATTGTCTGGTTGCCTAACAGCTTGGGTTGATGCCATGCTGGCAACCAAAATTATGGAAATAAGATTGAGTTTTTACATTTTTAAATGGAGACGCCTAAACAGTAGTAGAACTATTCCCCCTACACTTACTATCAAAAGACAGCTGTCCCTCTCTTAATGTGAAAAGAAGTTAATGTCATTTGAAGTCCCCTGTCTGGATGTTGATCCACATTCCTCAGGTTCATTCTGATTTTACATTATGTTGCATGACTTTTACGTTATAGTTTTAAAATGAAACTATATTCAATTACAGTTAAGAGGTGGGTTAAAAAGGACATTACCAGTGGTGATCGTGTGGGGTTGAGAGGCAGAGGTTTCTTGGGCGGGCTGAGTCTCTGTGGGGTCTGGGGGGATTTGGGTGGGGCTGCTGGGGGCTTCCCAGCTGGCAGAGGTGGGCGTACCACCTTGAGGTCCCGGGGACCACCCTGGGGACTTGGAGCGGGTCTCAGAGGTCGCACAATGTTGACCGGCTGGGTGCCATTGGGTGCAGGGCCTGGTCTGAGAGGCAGGACCTCTTTGCTGGTGTGAGGAAGCTAGGATCAGAGCAAAGACAAAATTAAGCAAAAGAAAAATGGCTTAAAAAAAGACATCAAACCAATTTCCAGCACACAGTCTCGATCACAATCTGAGGGAAGCTTAGATCACAGCTGACTACAGTCCTAATGAAGCTGATTAGCTCGTTATTATTTATTTATTTAAAATTTTGGTTTTGGCCTTTGTATGGCTTTATTGATAGGACAGCTTCGGAGATGACAGGAAACAGGATGAGAGGGGGGGGGGACACGCAGCAAAGGCTGGGACTCAAACCCAGGACCACTGCAGTGAGGACAAAGCCTCTGTACATGGGACATGGGCGATCTACCAACTGAGCTAATGGGTGCCGCAAAACTGCTGCTCAGCTGCTTAAAGCCAGCCAAGCTCTGGAGGACAGAGCTCGTGCAGAGCCAGACCTGGAGGAATAAACACCCGGAGTCACATCTGATTCTGCTCTGATCTGTTTACTAACAGGAGGAGAGCTCAGAGATTACTTTTTAACTTTTGTGATTACAAAGTAGATAAATCTTCACTGAAATGTACTTTACTTCATGAATGTAACATTACAGAGAGGAGAGGGGAAGAAGAAAGAGAACCAGAGTCTCTACTTTGTCTCATGTGTCCATCCTTATCCTTCTTTTTTGTGTCTCCCTTCCTGCTCAATTTGTATCTCTTTCCTTGCCAATGACAAATGTACCCTGACCCCGAGCTGCCAACACACCCAATTAATAAAATGCCATAAAAACAAGGAAATAACGACATGATGAAATGATGCTGAAGGCACAGTGAACTATTGGAGAGTTGTTGCAGACGTGGGAGGAGGCAGACTCTAAGTGGTCACACAATATAACAAGCTGCTGTAAAATGAGGCCATTTCATATGAAGGTCAACCTCATGGAAGCTCCATTATTCACAAAAACACAGCAAGAGAAACATCCACTCGCCCTCCTCCCATTCCCTCCCTCCCTTTTTCTCTTTCTTCAACACACACACATTCCACTCACCCCCTTGTGGCCGCCAGCTTTGTTTATTGGTCCAACCACCTTGAGGTGAAAGGCAGGATTCAGATGGCCGTTCTTCCCTTTCTCCACTGATGCCTCCAACCTGAGCAGAGAAATGAGGAAAGGCAAAGAATAAACCAGAGTCTGATGCCTGAAGGCTGTCCTGCTTCATCACTCTTCTAAAACTGTCATTGATTTTAGGGCCCCAGGTGGGAAAAGAGACAGAGGAGAAGTCAACATGAAGTTTCTCATCCAGCATGATGTGAGAGGAAATGAGGAGGTGAGGGATAAAGCTGAAAACACAACACTGACATATTATCACCTCATACATAAAGTTGATACATTAACAAACCGTTGCCCATTTACACAACCAGCACACACAGAGAAACATTAGCATGTTATCTTTTAAATGCTCCACTTTGTTCACCAGCTGCTGACCTACACTGGGTTTATCAGAGCTTTCTCATTGAAACAGCTGCCTGCTGGTGCGAGGAACAAGGGTGATGAAAGCAGTGAGCGTGAACCCAGTCAGTCAAGGTTTTAGTTTACTTTCATCGACCTCTGACCGGTTTTTACCATAAATCCAAAACAGTGAGCTAAAAGATGCTGAAACACTCTGTAGAGCTGAGCAGAGCTGCAGAGTTGATGATAAGTCCCTTCTGTTTGGTCGCTATGAACAACATCTTTTTTTCATATAAAAATTGGGGATGGATGATTATTGGCGAGGCTGATTGTCTGGGCCAATATTCATCATTTTTCTTATTATCTGTATCAGTGTTTTTTGTGTCTGACTGCAGATGAAATACATTTAAAATGTGCTGCTTTGGTTCTGAAGCAGCATTCTTTCTCTGTCTATGGTCTCACTCAGTGTACCGCCCACAACATTACAAATGTAAAGTACCTTAAAAATGGTACTTAAATACAATACAATACAATACTGAAATACAACTACTAGTGTAGTTACTTACAATCCATCACTGTTTATTCTAAATGTTGACACTTAGGATTTTTATTTTTACAGCAAATGTATATCAGTTCCAAATATCAGTTATTAGTCTCCTTGATTGGTATTAGCCCTTAAAACACCATATCGGTTGATCCCTAATAAACCTTTTCTGTAGTGCAGATTTAAAAGTCATCATGTTACCTCTCAGATGCTATGTACACCAATCAGCCACAACATAAAAACCACTGACAGGTGAAGTGAACATTGATCATCTCACTACAGTGCAATGCTCTGCTAAGAAACCTTGGGTTCTGGCATTCATGTGGATGCCACTTGACACAAACCACCCACCCAAACACTACTGCAGACCCCACCATGGCAACATCACTCCCCAATGATAGTGGCCCTCCAGCAGGACAATGGGCCCCGAGACACCATAAAACTGCTCAGGAATGGCTGAACATGACAAAAGAACTCAAGGAGTCGACCTGGCCAAATTCCGCAGATCCCAATCCGACTGAACATCTTTGAAAAGTGCCAGGGCAAGTCTGATCCAGGAAGGCCCCACCTCACAACCCACAGGACACCCGCAGAGGTCCTGTGTCTAAAGCTGCATTCCATTGAACTTGGAAAAAAGAGACCTGCAACATTGAAAAGTGCAATGGAACGGTCATCCAAGTTAGAGTTCCAAGTCAAAACCTCAAGATGGGCAGTAGTTGTAGTTGCCGTTTTCATTTCCATTCAGTTGATTCATGCTTGATTGAAGACTTTGTGACCATGTGGTACTGGCCTACTCCTGTCTTTTTTTTTTAGGTGTGCAATTCTGTTAAATCAGCTGTTGTAGTTGCCTGTGAAGTTCAGAGCCGTGCCAATCAAACATCAGTTTGCTATGGGCGTCCATGTTTTCACGAGCAGATGCACTGGGACCCATTAGAACAGAAGTAAGGATTACCGACTCAGAAATATTGACTTCTGACATGCAATGGATTGCAACATAAGCTTTGACTTGTTCCAGTACGCCCCACGGATGCTTGATCCGATTGGGATCTGGGATGTGGGATCAAATTTAGTGTCCAGGGCACTGCCATTGGGGAATGCTGTTGCCATGAGGAGGTGTTCTTGGTCTGCAACAGTGTTTGGGTTGGTGGCCTCCACATGAATAAGCCAAGGTTTCTGAGCAGAGCATTCGATTGTAACGAGATGATTTATGTTATTAACTTCACCTGTGAGTTCTTTCAATGTTGAGGCTGATCAGCTGTATATTTCACTTTCATGTGCAGACACATGCAATCCAGTACAACAACACGGCTAAATGCAGCCTAAAAGTCAACTCAACCTAAGTATTAGAGGCTTCATAAAGGAAGGATTTACTGAGGGGCTGTCGCATCGGATTGAATTAGGCCGTAGAGGTGTACTTAAACTGGTAAGTCAGTGCATGTATACACTGCAGGCTCTTAGCTGATTAGAAGGCATTGCAAACATATTCCAAGCATACTGGATATATACAGTATATATCCTTAGAAAGGCCTTTATCAGCTCGAACCACCCGCTGTCCCACTGTTGAACTGTAAATGAACCCAAACTACTGGCCATGGAACAAAACCTAAAAAAAGGAGAGGGTTTTCATTGCAGCAGGTGCCATTAAGAGTCTTTTTAATCATCGTAGTGTCTCAATTCTCCACATCGTTAGCCATTTATTCAGTTGTGTCCCCTCTGTATCCCTTTAGCTGCCGTTACCGTTAAATTCCGCCGAGGCCCAATATCACCAGTATTTAGCCTTTCTCTCTGTCTTCATTTGGAAGGTCAGGGTCTTTAAAAGGCTGCAGTACTGCTGGATCCCTTCCAGACACATTTCTGTTCTGTAAATCACTGCGGAAGACTCGTGTATTTTCAGAGGCACTAACTCAGCCAGTGTTATGACGAGGCTGTCTCTCTGGGTGAGGTATATGGCAGCGCTCATAAAGGAGGCTGTGGGGTTTATGGGGACATGGATTTTGTTTGCATCTGATGGAGGTGAGCTGCAGCACAAAATGCTGCTATTTATGCTGATGTAACGAAGGAAAGTTCTGATGTATGCATCAGTCTGCTCGGCGCGCTGGCAGATGTGGCACTGCACACTTCTCCTTCACTTCTTCCTTTCCTGCAATTCAACATTTCCTCTCCTCCTTGCCTCCCTTCCTCCCTTCCTTCCTCCCTTCCTTTCATTCATGTCTCATTTACTTCCTCCATGACCATTTTACAATCCATTCTGCTGCCATGTTTACCCTACAGTGTTCGTTCCCATCCCTTCCTTCCTTTCCTTTTCTTTTTCCTTCCTTTCCTTGAAATATTTTCTTCCTTCCATGCATGATTCATTTCCTCCTTTCCTTTTTTGTTTCCCTCCGTTCTCATGCAGGCAGTGTGATATGGGAAGGCTCTACTGCATCGTAATACACAAGAAACAAACATGTATGCAGATAGAGAGCATGTGAGAGGAGAAGCAAGCATCAGAATGACACCAAAGATGTTGTTTTTACTGACCTCATCGCTGCGATTTCATTTACTTAATGTCTGATTAATTAAACAAATGTTCAATGGTAAACTGACTGCACTTCAATGGCGCTTTTCTAACTCTAACAGACAAAGCTCTTGGCAAAGCTCTATGCTTGGCTTCTCCACGAACCACAGCTGCACCGTAATGAGATAATAACCAGTAACCCTTTGTAATGCAATGCTGTCCTGCACAGTATATGTGATTCCATGCTTTACCCGGACAGACAGACAGGCAGACAGACATGTAGACAGACATGACACAGTACTTGTTTTTCTTGTTCTTCTCTCTCTGGGAAAGCCACTTGTGGTAATATGAAGTCTTGATCCTGTAGCAGTAGAAGAGCAGCAGCACTGCAGGCAGGACCACCAGGAAGGCAAACAGCAGCCCCACCACCAGCCCAACCTGACCTGTGGACACACACGCACACACACACACACACACACACACACACACAGAGTTGTGTATTCCGGATGTCACTGATATGCTGTTTCCAATTAGTTTTGGATGTGATGTGATGTTATTCACATATTTTCACATAGTTATCATGTCATCAGGTTTCCCATTACTGTCTGTGCAGGTGTCTCAAATCGAATCGTTTTTTCCCCCTCAGTGTTCAACAACATTTCCAGGGAGACAGAAAAAGACATACATGTATAAACAAGGATAATAAAACTGGACACAGAATTATTAGTAAGTAAATCTCACTGACTGTCACTTCACTACAGGCCTGATGGGATGTAACTAAGTACATTTACTCAAGCACTATACTCTACTGCAATTTTGAGCTACTTTACTTAAGTATTCCCATTTCCTACTTCTTTACACTTCCACGACATTTTGGAGGTAAATATTGTATTTTTTTCTCGACTACATTCATTGATCAACTTTAGTTACTAGCTACTTTCTCAGATCTGATAATCTGCTGGGCCAATAATCAGTTGACACATAGTATGCAGTATATCCATTGTACTTTCAATACTTAATACATTTAAGTATGTTTAATATCAGACAAGTACTATCTGTGTGTGACTTTCACACAATTATGACTTTGTTTTACTTTTTACTACACTGGGTGAGAACAACCAGTGAGTTAAGTCTGTCTGGACACTGCTGCATCTGAACTCCGTTGGCTGCATTGTCTTATTAAGCTGGAGACATGTCTACAAATCTTAACATGGCATCTAAAAAACATGTCATGTCATGTCATCTCCATCGTCTGCCTGTCATGTAATTTATGTTGTAGAATCTTGACTTGCTGAGGCACAACAGAGCAGAGGAGTTTGGCAGTGATGACAAAAAGCTGCTGGCTCTGGTGGCCGACACGTCCCCAACAGATGAGGTTAAAACATGATGCCGTTGTTCTGGAGTGTCAGTGAGGAAAATAAACAGAAAACAGGTTTTGCCTGTTTTCTGTTTATTTTCCTCACTGACACTCCAGTATGATACGCTTTTTTTCATTGAGGAAGGGACAGCTTGGCACAGTAGCAGGGCACACTTTTGTGCATCTGTGTGTGTGAGAACTCACTGTCATACTGGATAGGCCCACTGTCCACGCTGCCTCCGAGTCCTGGCTTCTCACAGAAGGGTGGTGCCCAGCCACGATTACAGTGGCAGTTCCCATTACTGTTACACACCTGTATATAGACACACACACACACACACACACACACACACACACACACACACACACACACACACACACACACACACACACAAGCACAAAAGGCATTAGTTAATGTGATTTGCTATTCGCTCTCAGTGTAATCTTGTATGTATGTGCCTGGAGGTGTACCCGCCAATTAGAAGCACTAATGTGTTGTTTACTACAGACTGGCACTGTGTGTGTTTTAATGGGATTTTCCTTCCTCTACCTTCAGATATTCACCTCATAAATGGAACAGACTGGCACAGTAAGAAATTACATCTCGCAGTTGGGCCAAGTCTTTACATTCATTATCATGCATGAATACTGCTGTACATTGTATGTGCAGACACATTTTTGCATATAAATAGTATATTATTCTGTTTCTGACAGTTTAAGTTCAGGAAATGATGTCAGAACTGTGTGTGTACATCCTTTTGTTATGCTCTCATTGTCGTCACGTCTCACTTGAGTTCTGGCCACAATGGACAACGGCCCTGACGCCTCAAACCATCAGGGCCGATTCGTTGTGTATTATGTACCTCAAAAGCAAAATATCATATACCTACTGTATGAATACTTTATCATTCCATTTAATACGTGTGCTGACTACTGACTGGTTACAGTAGCTCAAGGCAAAATAGAATGACGCTGACGTATGTAGCCCAATGTGTAGTTAAAGGCAACACAGCACACACATTTTAAGCAGAGGTAGATAAAATCAATCAGCTGGTCATTATTTTTGGCTGTGTTGTCAACTGGTAGATTTTATATTTTACAACAAGCTAATTTACTTTAACCCTTAGAGTCGGTTGATAACAATGCGAGCTGGCTGACACTTAGATACAAGATCTTAAATTGTGCACCTGATGGCTATACACATTATATCTAAAAAACAAATTAGTAGTTGCCAGGAAGGAAACACAAGGTTACCTCTGAAGGCAGTGAGGCTGATTATTTTCATTATTGATTAACCTACCATTAATCAATATAATGCTTAATCCTTTAGTCTTTAATGCTTAAAATGTCAAAACACTGGTAAAAAATGCTCAACAGTTTCCCGGAACCCAAAGTGATGACTTTGAATCGCTTCTTCTTTCTAAAACCCAAAGACTCTTCATTTACTGTCAGAAATGACAAAGAAAAGCAGCAAATCCTCACATTGAAGAAGTTGGAACCAGACAGTGTGTGGCAATTTAGCTTCATAAGAATTGACTGAAACAGTTAATCTGTTATTAAAATATTTGGCAATCAACTTTCTTTTTGAATGACTCATCGATGAAGCAACTCATTGCAGCCCTATAGCCAAGCATGCTAATGTTAATGGATTCAATTAGAACCGTCACACTTTAATTTAAGCGATTTGATACAGTTATATTTGAAATGTCGGGGGCAGGGTGAATCATAGGTGAGTAGGAATCATAGGTGTGTCATAATCAAGAAGAGAATCCATTAAAAAAATAAACGCCGTTGGCACTAGCTGGCCCTTTGTTGGCAGCGCTTTGGCTGATTGAGCATGTTGAATCAGTGGCGGAGCCAATCGCAGGGAAAAATCACTCTGATTGGCTGTTCAGCTAAGTGAATCAGTGCACCGGAAGAGAAACAGAAAAAGGGAAAGCCTCAGGAGCCTTCCTCTGTATTATCCATGATTTCAACTATTTAATGCGGTTACTCCTGTTTCTCATCTCCATCTGTTTGCCAGTGCAGCTTTTTATCAGATACGGTCCTGATTACAAGTGGCTATATCAGAGAGATGTCGAAAAACTCAGCTTCATCATGAAGGTTTATATATCTGCACTCCAGTTTCCCTTTTTGAATGATGAATACAGACTACTGCCACCTGGTGGTATGGAGAGTTATTTCCTCTCACGCAGGTGCAAAACATAGCACAAGACACAGGCGAGTTGAGGCAACAGTTGACCCTCATCGCCACTAATACTTTGGTGTGGTTCAACTCTCCACCCCAATGACTTTCACACAGTCTCAAAAGTGTAACTGCCTGCTAACCATTTCACCAAAACAGACCTTTAAATAATGACCTGGAGCCGTTGAGACTTAGGGTCAAAATGTGACTGACTGAAAAAACTTCACAACATTTGTCAGTAAATTACATTTTAGAGATTTAATTAACTTGTCTCAAACTTGTGAAAATAAACTTTTATCAAGACATTAGCTTGATTAATATCTCCAGACATCTTGTGTAATTCACCGCCCCTAAATGAAGGAGAGAGTACTGCCATGCTCCAATTACATCGAGATGTAATTATCCTATCAGTGATTAACATGCCTATTTACCCCATTATCACTGGGTCGACATGAAGGGCGCGCAGTTGTTTGCTGATTCTTTATCGTTCTTTCACTTCAGATTCAGGAGGCCCAGTGTGGTTTCTTTATAAAATTTCCGTTTTTGAAGACCATATTTTTTAAAGGTGTATCTACATCAATAAAAATAAGAAGGGAAAAGCTGTATGAAATGAAATGCCATGACCTGGATTTAAACATCACTGATATATTACATATCCTTCAGCCTCCTTAATCTCCAGGACTTTTAATATGTTTTAAGCTTCTTTAATCAAAATCTGTGGTATAAGATGCAAACCAGTGGTGCTCTCAGAAGAGAAAAGTACTTCTACTGCTCATTATTCCCGTTTATTTGCATTAACGTCCAGCGCGCTCCAAAAGCCTGAGGATCAATATGAATCAGATGATAATGTTGAGTTAAAAAAACACAGGACACCCTAAACTGGGAGGAAGGCAAAATGTATTAAGAATAATCCTGACTCAAAGCCACTTCCATTATCCATCTACTGTTACACTGAGAGGAGCGAACAGAAAAGGACAAACAGCATAAAACAACAAAGTGAAGAGAGAAGGAGAAGGGGATTAGAAGAGTAGAGGATATGTCTGGTGTTTTTCCTCTCCCTCATAATATGTTAAATCTGAGTCAAATAACAATGCCTGGCCAGTGGTAAACCATTCCTCACACAGTAGACTGGGTACACAGAGACTGGATTCTTTAAAAGTTTATGAGGTATGAAATTTAAGTCGTGGCTGAGTGGTCAAAAGAAGCAACACAAACTAGGCCATGCCAACCAGGCTTTGACTCTGTGTGTATGAAACTGGTCTTTAATAAAATCGTATTATGTTTTTTGAAAAATGTCTTAGTTTTAAAACTTTACCCACACATTGTAGAAATATAGGTGGTGCTCGAGGCGGTGTAGTGACTACTGCTAACACTCAGGCCTATTCACTACTACCTACTCAGTATCTAGGGAGTTCTACTCCTCTGATCAGACACAACATTAGAAAATCTAACAGGTGACAATGCAATGTCCTGCTGGGAAACCTTGGATGACACATTTACTTTCCCTGTTAGTCCTTTTGATGGTGTGGCTAATCGATGTGTGTAGTGAGCTCTTCTGCAAAATGAAAAAAACAACACTACTTGCATCATTTTCTCTGCACCATTAGTTACGTCATTGCAAAAAGGTGCCCGATCCAAGCTGGCTGGTCGACCATCTATAACAGATACATGCTTTTATTTAGAGAAATACTGTGTATTCTATCATTTTAACTGTATTTTCCCAAATTAATAAATACAGTATGTTCTGGCTTATTGATGGAGACACTAGTAACTGAGACAACAAACTAATTTAGAAACGGTTTACTGAGGTAGTCAATTAAGTTAAAAGTAGGGTCATTTTCTCATAAGCTTACATTGAGTCGCACTTATTTTTGCAACCAGTGGAGTTTCCCCTGCTGTAATTCCACATTGACTTCACTTTTTAGACTAGGAAGCTCCATCCTCTATTAATACAGTCTATGGAAGTGGCCCTTCACCAAGCCCTGCCACCCTTAATTTAGTGTTTCTAAACCAGTCAAGTTCTCCAATAAGCACGGCTCATGAGTGATCATAGTGATAGCAGTGGCAGGTTTACCACTCGCAAAACTTGAAAAAATCTCCAAACTTGTTTACAATTTTAAAAACAATGCTTCCTTGATTTCAAGCATAGGTACACAAAAGCAGCTTCTCATTTTTGGTCCATGACTGTTGGCTGTCCCAGATGAAACAATGACTGTTGCTTGACAGATTTTATCCGCTGTAGCTTGCTAGCTCTTTAAACATTACCTCTGTGAGTGTTTTTAGACAATGTGCCACTGATTTCAGCAAATGTATCTGGAGGAAACAACAGTGGCTTCTGTTAGAATGAACAAATATCCTGTTCAATCAATTCCTTACACTTTTGCTCTTGCGTTTTAATTCAGCTTTGAAAAGTTGATAATAAAGAATGTCTGTACATTGTACAGCGTGTCTCTGACATCAACCTGTGACATAACAAAAGTCACTTACTTTAAACCTTTCAAGCTAATGTCTTCTCCTCCTGCCCCAGACATGGCGTTGTCCTGCACTTGTCTTGTCTGCTAAATATGCTACCAAACAAATACTCACTGGGTCAGTGCACTGCTCCTATAACAGTCGGCTGTAGCACTTTGAAAAGCCATAACACCTACAGTAACTGCAAATGTCAACATGTGGCAGTTTAGATGCTACATAGTGTGGGTCTTATTATAAAATACTGTCTGTGTTTGACTTGTAAGGTACAGATACTGGTGCAGTATGCGAGGTTGCTGGCTCAGCTGTCTATCAATCACAATATCCTGCCCAGTCAGGCTTGGGGAACTATTTAAGGACCCCTCAGTAAGAAAATAAATATTCACATAAAATGTAACAATGACTTAATTTGGCTCAAGACTATAGGCTATGTTTACACTGATGACACAGCACCAAACTAATGAAGTCATAACTAACCAAACACTGGTTAGACCACACGCCCCACACAAGCACTTCGCTCTACTACATCAGCTGGCCGGCTGGTACCGCCATCGCTGAGAGCGAACAAAGGCCGCTCAGCGAAGTCGCGACTCTTCTCTGCTCTGGCGCCCCAGTGGTGGAACGAACTCCCGACCGATGTCAGGACAGCAGAGTCACTCGCCATCTTCCGCAAAAGACTCAAGACTCACTTCACCTCAGACTTCACCTCGACCCCGCATAGCATGACCCCCCCCCCAAAAAAGTATACGCACTTATATGTTCTTACCCTTAGCACTTAAATCATAGCACTTATGTACTTAAGGTATCCTTGATAAATAGCAGCTACTTTGCTCAGATGAGGGCTTGAAAATTGTTTCTATTTTTTCTTTTCAACGCTTTGGGCAAAAGCGTCTGCTAAATGCCCTAAATGTAAATGTAAATGTAACTTAAGTGTGTGTGTTATAACGCTGATGTACAGCGTGAAACTGGAAATCCAACATCTGTGTCTCAGACTGGCTTGCATGTGTTTGTGCTGGAGAAAACGAGGGGAGGAAAAACAGGACAGGGGACTGAGGGGAAAACTCTTAGTGCTACACTTTAAAAGCAAAAATAACAGGTTTAATTTTCCTGTGGCGTAACAAATATTATACTGCACGTCAGCAGCTGCGGTCTGAAACCCCTCAGCTATCAAAAAGCCATACTGGAGGAACATTAATGGCAACTGCCGTATCACATTACACTGTTGTGCTCTTTCCTGAGCCCAGTGGAACCATGCACAAAAAAGTGACAAAGTAAATCAGTGTTCTCTGGGAAAGAATCTGGCTTGCCTTTCCACTGTATCTTCCAAGATCAAAATTAGATCATTACATTTCATAAAATTGCAGAGCTTTAATTGTCAAGTGTACCTAATAAACTAGAGACTCCAACAACCAGTTTGATATTATGCCCAATGCCAGACCGGACAAGAATTTTGCAACCAGGTGCTGCCAGGCTTCAGCTGCTCCCATTTGGAATGTAATGAGAGGTAATGAATGAGAGTAAAGCAGCACCACAATCCATCCATCGAAATAATAAAGAAAGAAAGTCTTCAGCCTTGTGCAACTTAAGAAAAGAAGGCAGTAGTTACAGTTCAAGTGTGTATGGACACCTTGCAAGGTAACGACTTTTCCACAACACCTTCCTGCAAATGTTTCAAAACACGGCTTCGTACTTAAGTACTGTAGCATGTAGACAGCATAACCTGCACCGACTTGAACCTGATGAGAGTCCTCTCTTGTGGAGTCGTACAGCAGCACTGGGTGACATCTCTGGTACATCACAAAAAACCCAGGGAGGATGCTGCTGGCTCTCTCTACCTACAGGATACCTGATGTAAATGCTGGTTCAGTAGGTTTACTGCGACCTACACATAGTTTATGACAACTTGGACAGGCATGTTTTGTTGAAAACACCTGAGAGCAGGTGTTAACTGTAAATTACTGCAAACTACTGTATGCTTTCATTTAGAAGTCTATTTACTAAAACAAATTATGTAACGGAGCACAGCTGCAGTTGAGTTCACCGAAGCACTGGTGCTGATTAACACCTGGTGCTGTGCTGAAACTGTCTTCAGTTTGATCATCTTACACACGGAGCAGAAACTAAAGTGTGGATAAATACAAACAATGCTATCTGAATTTTTGGCTTTAAAAAAAAGTGCAACTGTTTTAAAGTAATAGTTCACAAAAAATGAAAATCCAGTCATCATCTCCTCCCTCCGTACTGATAGAAAGTCACAAAACATTTCTGGAGCTTCACAGTAAAACAGCGTTGCAGTATTCTCCTAAACAACTGGGGCTGGGGACTTAAAATGGAAAAAACAACTGGAAAACAGATAAAATGCCTCCACATTGCTCATCTGTCATAATTGAAGTCTCCACAGAGCCCACAGATCCCGTTATTTACACCCATCTTTGAGCTGAAATCTTCACTGTAGCTAAAAGTGTTAGCGTACACCTCGTCTGAAGTGGGTGCACGAGCTTGACTGCATGTTGAGGGTGTAAATGACGTCTTTTCAAATCAATTCAGGATCTCAGGGCGTCCTGAAACTTGGATTATGCTTTGATTATTTATTTATTTATTTTTTACAATCTTTTGGTTGTTTTTTACGTTATAAAGTCCCCAGCTACTTGTTCCTATCCACCACTGCAGAAAAAAAACTGCTGTTTTATTCCTTGTGGTGTCCCCTGCTTGGACCTGAGCTTCAAAAGGTCAGTCAACTGTGTTTGCAAAAGGGAAGTCAGTGAGGGATTATATTAGTCACTGCATGAGTGACTTCCATTAGATGGTGGTGGCCCTTCAAGAATGGCATGGCAGAAACCTGTGGCTCTATTTCCTGTAGGACTAGTCTCTGTTTAGTCATGAGCTCAAGAAGACATAATTAGCCGAGTTGCCAGCGGGAAGTCAGTGAGGGATTATGACTCCGACTGGTGGCTGGTGTTTCAATGATGATACTCTACACTGTGACATCAGCCAGCTGCTGTACACTCGGCTGGTCTGCAGAGAAAATTAGTGCAGAGGTGGTATTTATCACATTTCCCCAAAACCACATCTGAATTTGGAGTCCATTAGCAGTGATGGAATACTTTATATAACTATGGCCTCCTGATGTTTCAACATATCAATAAACTTCTCCATTCAACAATGTTTTCAGAGGTGAAAGTCAGAGTTCCCAGATAAATAATCCCTATCTCCATCCCCATCTTCTCCTGAAGTAACAAGTGTTTAAGCCCCAAACACTCCACTTCAGAGCTTGGTTACCGACTCATAAACTATGTATTATTCCTCCTTATCTGCCTCAGGCTTGCTTGTACTGCTCCAATAAATAGTTCATCACTTCAGTTGCTGTTGTATTCCAGCCATCTATTTTCCTGTCTTTTACGACAGACTCGGTGACAGCGCTGCAGAGCGCTACCTTTGCCCAAGGACACAGTGTGACAATAAGATTAGGGAACCGTGCCCGGCAGCTAAGAGAGTTGAGTCTGTTGCATGACTCTGTATGCTTGCAAGTGTGTCTCTGTGTGTGTGTGTGTGTGTGTGTGTGTGTGTGTGTGTGTACCTACCCCGTTGCCATGGCAGCGCGCGATGCAAGTCTCCAGCTCAGTAAAAGAGGCATTTTGGCATCGGCGGTCTCTGCACACCTGTGGCAACACAAGCAGAATGATCACATACTGTGTTGAAGATTACAGTGCACACTCACACACACTCATACATATATACAGACTTTGATCGGCCTTCTGCCAGTGCCCTTGGGCTCTGAACAACCCGGCTGCCTGAGGACATTGGAAAGGTAGCATCAGTACTCTGTTTAAAATCACTTCCAAATCACTAGACTGGCTTGTACAACATGTTGATTGAGAGTTCATCTACACACTCGGTCTCGACTAATGCGCTAATGCTCATTTTCATAACCATTGACATTAATGCAGGAGTGACGTTTTGTTCAAAAGGACTTTATAACTCATGGAACATCTATCTGAACTGTGTTAGAGCACATGTTAGGACAGCCACATTGGGAATAGGTGGAAGCAGATTTTGGGGCTGTGAGGGATGAAGGAATAGGTTTGGAAAGGGACTCAAGGTCTTTGTCTTTGTTTTTCAGCTGTGTGATGAGGAGGTGAGATGGAGGACTTAAACAACAACATCTGTGTAAAAATCGACTTGAAAAGCCAATAGTACATACGACCGAAGCACCAAAATGAATCTCAAATAAAAGGGTGTGGAAAAGGGGTGAAAGGAGGGGGAGGGGGATGAGTGTGTAGCTAACAACTTGAAAAACTGCGACTTCATACAAGCAGTAGGCAATTCGTCTGCTAACCAGATAGCCACTGAACATACAGTATGTAAATAGTACGCTAGCTAGGTAATTCTTGTCTCATTTGTGGTCTGATGAAACAGTAAATTCATCATGGCCCACTGAGCTCTCTCCCTCCCTCTGGTTGTGTAGCAGCCTACCAGGGCACCCAGGGGAGCATGGCACGGGAGGACAGCCAAAAACAGGCACTTGGCCGTGGGCACAGTTCCCACCAATCTCTCCCCCTCCTGTTGTCCAGCGGACTATCGTTATCAGCGCCAATAAAATATCTGTCGGCGTGTTAATAATTCCTAACTGTATGTTCAGTGGTTTTCTGCTGTTAATGGGTTTTGCTTGTGTTTGGCAGATTGGCTGTAAACACGACAACATTTCGGCGGAACGCAACCAACCAAGCCAACCAATCACAGGCAGAGTAGGGTGGGGTTTGTGAGAACTGCAGTGGGACCTAAAGATAACGCCTGGATGGACTAGCATTCTCCACTACAAGTCCATATCATACTTTTCTTTTGATCCGAGTGGGACTTGAACCGGCCACCTATGAGCCCCCAAGCCAAGTCCCTATGAACTGAGCTATTGCCGCCCCAAACAATAACAAAGAACATAGAAAACAAAAATATGCAATTATTGCTTCATCATAAACTTTATCTCACATATACAGTATAGAAAGTTCTGTCTGTCGGCCTGTCTGTCTGTCCTCTAATGTTCTTAACAACCGTCAATCTGATCCGGTCGGATGGATCACACTTGGCGGTGAATTGTGAGGACTGAATGAAGTGCAGCTTCGAGTGTGAAGAAGTTCTGATGAGTTGCTCTAAAAAAACATCACCCTGCATGTGAGTTTAAAGCAAAGAGCAGAGACGCTGGATAGAGCGCTGATGCAAATTTATGATCTATAATCAATCTTTACTCGTGTACTTTCACATTTTCATAACTATTGAACATTTAGACTTTCATGTGTACAGTGCATCTTTGGCCTTCATTAAGTCAATTGAACATCATTTTCAAAAGAAGCAAAAATCATTATTATTAATAATAATTCAGGTGTGGCTCATGTTTTGGGAATAACTTAATAAAGTGCCTAAAATTGATGCTGTATTGTAATATTATTGGGTTTTTAATAATATATTCAAAGGGAGAAAAAACTGGTCTGTGGATCTGGCTCTGCAGGGCCCTCGGGCCGCTGAGGCCAAGCAGCAAGTTCGGAACAGGCACGTTTAGATCGGGCACTCTAATGCAACATTTAGAAGTAAAAAGTGTCTTTTTTGGTCTTGCTGTGGGCATCTCTTGCAAACACATAATTCATAATTTTTTTATGTAGCACTCCATCACCGAGTTGTGTTCACTCTCACATTAGTATCTGCACTGGTACTGTCCTGTAACTCCTGCTCTGCCTGTCATTGCTGCTGTAGTATTGTTAGCGGGAGAATCAATTTAGTGTAGGTGAATGTGTGACTGTGTGATTAGAAGCAGCAGCTTTGTGCTATGTGCGCATTTATTGCTGAGAAGAGGCCCCGTTCAATATGATGACTCAAAATTCATCATGCTGGATGGCAGACAATATTCTCTGCTGCCTATTTATAATATATTACGCATGCAGCGCTATTCAGTTCCTTCAGCGTGGCCCCGCACAAAGGCTGAAATGGAATTCAAGTGCCCGCAATGTGCTGCAGAGGGAGAGCAATATAGACAGACAGAGAAATAAAATTTACAGGCGGAATGGAGGAGACTGCACATATTACTCTGAGTGTGCGCATTTTCATATAGATGTATTTCATATGCATAATTCATCCCTTATTTTGTATGATTTTTATGTGTGGGTTTGTAGGTGGGTTTACTTAATATTCCATTTAGCTTGCTGACTTGCAACCCAGATCAGTATAAGAAAAACTACCTGAAACAAACTGACAGAGCAGACCCCCTGGGTCCCCGTGATATTTAGTTTTGTATGAAGCGGGCTGATAGAAAACGTGTTCATTATTCCAGAAAATATTAGTGACTCATAGCAATGGGAAGGCAGACAACTAATTACTTTATTTAGTTAGGTTTTCTGCACACGTTCATCCACTTTTCCTCGTGTTAACTACCTGAAGCATATGGTACGTTAATAAATATAAATTGAACTATTCTCAGTAGAGCGCATATGGCCGCCATGTCCCAACAGTCCCCATAGATAGCAGCCACATAAATACGCCTGATGTTTTTTATCCAGATCCATGTATTATTCCCTAAAAATGAACAAAATTGTTGAATAATCTCACCATGTTAAAGAAATCATGAGAAAGAAATCGCTAGATATGTCCCTTTATCCACACCAAAAGTTAATGTGATCTACTCTGGGCTGAGACTAATTCTCCATCCAAATTGGTGGAAATAAATTCAGTAGATTTTGCGTAAACCTGCTAACAAACAAACAAATGGGCACTGGTGAAAACATTCCCTTAGGTCTGTTAGGTATAGCCCACTTACTTTTGCACATCTTAATGCTCACAAGCTACTTGATCCAAGAACCGGTGGTCCTGTTTCAGACCTATTAAGTTGAAAAGCTCAAAATATTTTTATAACAGATATAAACGTTAAACTGGAAGATTGTGACTCTTAAAACTGATGTGAGATGATTATTTCCCTGAAGAAGATTCTCCACTCTGTTTGTTTTGCTGAACTGCAAAAAGGCACAATCCAATTGCAGAGAGAAGCTTCGTTTCTTTAACAAGCAGAACAGACAACCGCTTGAGGAAAACACGTCTGCTATTAGCCAAGTTTCATTCTGGCAAGTTGAAGCGGGAACACACATTATTACTGTATCATTATATTTTTTCAGACAAGGTCTGTTCCAGTCTGGGTCAGTAGCTGCTGACGGTCGGCAGATAAAATCCAACAGTGTGTAGTGTTGAACGATTCTAAACTGATTTATTTCTATGTGGATTGTGGTGTAAATTAGCAGCTGAATGTTTCTGTTTTGTTAGAAAAATCCCTACGTCCTCACAGGATTCTGGCAATTTCATCGCAGTGCGACAGTAATCACAGCCTACCTGTGATTACAGAGTGCTGCCTCTTTATTTACTCAGTTGTTCAGTATGTTCTCTTTCTTGACTACTGAAACTAAGAACTCCCTCTGTGTGTTTGAAAACCAGTCAGTGTGCATTGTTAGTCCAGTCTTCGTAGGTTTCAACTTGTGGAAAAAGAAGAAAACAAAGGAAAATATGTTTTTGAACTAAATATACTGTCTTGTAAACATTTCCAATAAAAATACTTGTATAACACAATGTTTCCTTCTTTAAGTCTCAAGTTTAACTTAATTAACATTAATGTTGTGAAGCTTGTGTTTTGCACTCTGATCTTTGCTAATTAAACAGGACGGAGAGGTATAAAAGCTTCAACAATAGATCTGTTAGCCTTGGAACTTCCAATCATTTTGTCAAAACCCAGCTACACTCCACATCATGCAGCTACATATGTCACAACCTCACATGTACCAATGCACATAGACACACTTCATCAACAAGAACTTTTATTTGTCTCCTCACCCATGAGCTGTGATAGCCTGAACAAACAGGATCATAGCAGAAGAGTAAGCAAACAGACTCGAGGAGGGATCCCAAAAAAACGTAGAGTGAAGAGGCACTACATCAGTGTGCAGACAGCAGAGCACAAACACTGCTCTGGCATTTGATTCTGTTGGCTTGAGAACACAGCTTTAAATCCTTTGTGACTGAAATGTGTTGTGCTGCCAGTTGCCTTCTCCCTGCACCCTCTTCAATTGCAGGCCGGTTCAAACTACCAGACAGGTGTTGGTGTTCTTGGCAGGAGGCCACACACAGTACAGTAATTGTTGAGTCAAGTGCTGGTATTGATCACAAAGCCTTACGCTAGCCTTATGGTCACATGTAGATTAAAAATCTCAGCCTGTCAGTTTAAAAAACAAGCACTTTTAGTGGACGTAACTTTTACAGTCTTAGTTGCCCCAGAGGATTATGTTGCAGCTGAGAAGATCTACTGGACCAAAAGCAAAACTTCTGGTAAGTATGAATCATTTGCACACCAAAACATAAATACAGCGCCCAGGTTATCAGGCTCAAAATACTTGAATTCCCCTTTAATTCATGATATTATGTCAACTATTATAATAGTGGTATTACTTAGTTACATCACTTATCTGACTGACTCTTCTATGGTCTCTAAAGCCCAGCCCAGTGTGCACCAACCTTGCCCTCGCCACACTTGGTGCCGGTCATTACGAGGCCGGGGTCGGGCAAGTCGCCCTGGCCGTCTTGGGTGCTGTAGACGTAGGTGCCGCGGCACTTCACCTCGATGCCGTCTGTCTTGATGGTGGTGTCGATGGACACGGCGTTAGTGCCTTTGGGCTTCTTGGCAGCACTGTGGCACTGGATCTTCCCACATTTGGCATCACTGCGCAGAGACACAAGCACACACAAAGAAACAATTAGTCTTGACTTTTTAAGTGCGAGTCACTAGAGCTCCATGTGCGTTTTTTCCACCTCTGTTTTACAGTCTACTGTAACAGCTCCACACAGTCACAGCAAGTCTGGGTAGCTACTGAGCAGCTGATGATAGCAGGTGTTTTTATATTCCGGGCTGATGATTATGAGATTAATTGGAGAGTCATTCAAACCATAATTCATCATTCATGTCTGCAAATATTTTATGTTCTTCTAATTGTCACTAAATCCCAGCGTCAAACCAACAACCACTATATCCAAAGTCTGAGGTAAGAATCTTCTGCTTGTTGTGCCACAGAGCTCCATCGTTGTCCAAAAATGATCAAAGAAACATCAGTGAGACATGTTGTTGCACTTGGCGACATGTTTCTTTATTACCAGGAACACACACACTATAGTTTATTATGACTCAATCCTACTACACCTATTAATCATCAACAAATGTACATCTCCTCCTGTTTGAGTAACATTCATTAAACTATACATTAACTACACATAAATTAAACTACAGTGGTTGTTTTATGAAATCACTGAGCCATTAAAGAAATTGAGTTAAATATTTGTGAGGCATTTTGAAGCAGTTATACAGTCACTAGGAGCTAATGGGTTTGGTGCTGAGAGACACAGGCAGGTCTGTTGGTTTTGGTGTTTTGTGGGATTTGCAGCCAATAAGAAATGGATCTAATATCACCTGTGTCCAGACCAAGTGTGAGTGGAATAATCACCTGGCATTTAACAAAGAATTTGTGTTTACTAGCTACAAAAAACAATGTACTGACTGTTGCTACCTATATATGCACTGACTACGTGTGTGTGTGTGTGTGTGTGTGTGTGTGTGTGTGTGTGTGTGTGTGTGTGTGTGTGTGTGCCATCCAGGATAAAACTGCGTACTCTCTTTATGTCTATGCAATCTTTTCAGCTTTGTGTTAGTCTGTATTAACATTTAAACAACTCTTTTCACTCTCATTTCCTCTTTTTTCATACTTAATTCTGCTCTCAGTACATATGTTCACTTTCATATATGCATATTTAATAACTTAGAATGTATTTGTATATGAATAATGTGAATCTATAAGAAGATAGTGGCTTGACGACCCTGCATAGTCATGTCTTGTTTTCATCAAACATACAGTCGGATGACTTCTTAGTTTTGCATTGTAAAAATAGTTACTGTTTTAAAGTGAGCAAATTAACAGGTGTTTTTTTTTTTTATCTAGAGTTTCTAATCTATTAGAACATAGGCAATTTAATCATCTCAATTAATAAGTAGTCTTTGAAATCAAATTATTATAATTTTCCTAATTGTCTTTAATGCTAATTTCACATTTATGATACAAACATGTAATACATTCTTTATTCATTCTACAAGGACTGACGAGTAAAAAGATATATATATCACCAGATATCTGACTAATTGAACATTTAAAGTATCTACTGTATATTGTAGTGATATTGGTGATTGTATAAAGGACATTCTTACACACACTTCATTCATTTAAACTGTTGTCAGAAAACACAGTTTGTGAAATGTTTTAAACAGCATCCCAACTTTTTTGGAATGGTGGATGTTTTTTTATCAACAGCCACATCTTTTAGATTAATATGGAAATTTAAACTGGTAACACACACACACACACACACACACACACACACACACACACACACACACACACACACACACACACACACACACACACACACACAGCCTATCAGAAGGAAAACAATGAAGAGGGATTACAGAATGATGGACGGATAGCAGCAGGCAGTGTGTAGATTATTCCCATGTCTTAATAACAGGCAGATAGTGCATTTACATATCCTCTAATCAGCCCTGTGACTCGCTGCGACCAGAAAGCACTCTAATGACTCCTGTGGGACTCCATAAATGATTTGGGCAGTGGTGGATCATATGAGGCGGTCGTGAACCACCTTAATCCACAGCCTCATTTACATGGCTAAATTGCTAATTTGGCTCCATTAATTAGCTCTGGCAATGTTCCAGGGAAACTGTCTCTCAGAGGCCTGTGTTGATAGTGTACAAAGGGCTGTGTGTGTGTGCTAGGATGCATGACATCTCAGCAAGTGTGCTTGCTAACAACTGACTTTCTTATCATTTCATTAAAGCTGCACTCTGTCTGGACCACAAAGAGGCAGCAGAACACGCTAAAAATGCAAAGTCTGATACAATCTGGTCTTATAAAGGTGTTGGGGCTAACGTATCCCCTATGTTTGGATCCACTGGTGGATGAGATATTCACTCTACTTTAGATTTGTTTTTAGTCTACACCAACTGATGGGGAAAATACCTCCCTCTTAAGCTGCTAAATGCTTCATTGTGTTAACTAGCAATTCACTAACCCTAACCCACCCAACATTATCCATCTGCTGAAGCGGAGTAGAACGTTTACAGTTGGTATATTACTTTAAAACATTTTCAGTGAAAACAGCTGCTTTTTGGTTGCTGGTTGTAAAACCCAAAAAATGAAATTAAAAAAGCTGCAGAACTGGTGATAATCCTCTGCCACTTCACAGTTAAACTTGGGTCCCAGTCAGAATCCGTCGATTAATTCACTGTCACATTATTAGTTAATAGCGTATTCCAGGACGTGGCCTCCCCCAGTTGGGGACGACAGGAAATGTGTTTTGGGAAGAATAGACTATCGCTTAGCAAATTAAATAAACCAAACCAAGTGCTGACTACAATGGAGCATGTCTTCTCTGCTGTTACCATGGTTATCTCTCTGGACAATGCTGTGTCATTGCTAGTAACAATCACTGGCTGACTATTCAGCGCTAGACCTAAGAATAATATGAAGATTCTGAAATATCCTGTGGCAGTGGTCCATTCTTCCCCTCAGTCACAAACGGTTTGCTGATAGGACCAAGTAGGTTAAAGGGGCTCTATGTTACAGTTTGTATGATTCTGGGCTCTGTCTCCTGTAATAAAACGCCCTTGAATAGACCACATCCCAAATTCCTTCCGTATTTACGCGCCACCACCGGATGTTGACAATGCGTCGACACGATTCAGTTTCCAGAAATCTGTGATCGGCCCCATTAATCCTGATCGGAGCATCCCTAATTATAATTACTTATTATATCATAATATAATATCAGTTGTCCCAGTAAAGAGTTCTATCGTCTACTGTGAATTAGTTTTATTTTGGTGACAACAGCGGGTGTTTTGACGGGTCTCCTGGTTTGAATATATGCGCACAGCATGATGAGGATGACCTACAAAGAATGTCAGATATTAATATTGTTTCAAACTTTTATTTTGGTAGGCAAAAGGCAGAAGTCCCATGGGACAAAAGTATGCTTGAATGTTTGAATGTTTGTATGTTGATGCTAAAATTAAATGGGACATTTGGTAATTAGATTTCTACAATATGACAATAGTGACAGTTTTGAATGTATGAGCATCGATGAGTCAGTATCACCAGGATCTCTTACCTTTTCTCACACTTCATGAAGTTGCCATGTCCGTCTTTACCACAGTTCCCAAAAGCATTCCCTGCTGCGTTGACATCTTCAAAGCAGGCATCATGGGCCGGTCGGGCTCCTAGAATCACAACATATCCCATCAGCCCTCTGGGCTCAGGCTGTTTACACGTGGCTAACAATATTTGCAGTGTTCTCCACAGAAAACAAATGTTAACATGCTGACTCACAAAGCTCTTGGCAACAGATAGATGCAGCTAATGCTGCTCTCACCCACCTGCTTTTCTATTGCAGACATGATCATGAAGATCACAGAGCCCACCATACACACAGTATAGTGAGTAAGAGATACTAGGAGATGTGGAAAATAAGAGATTCTGAGCCAGACATTTTGGGGTATATGCTTGTTTGGTGCCAAAGCAAGGGTCAGCTGAAATTATTGTTAACTTTATAATACTATCATTATTAATTAGGTATATTGTGAATTATATTACTATGTATTTTACTGATATTATTGTAAAATATTAATTTCATAAGCTACATAGAATCAAGAGTTAAATGGGTTTTTCTCACAGTGGAATTTCAAGTTACATTTTATGATTGCTTTTTCTACAGGAGTTAACGAAGCACCATAAACATATAAGTAAGACAGGTTGTAGATGATGGAAGATGGTAAAATTCCACTTTTGATCAAACTAAGCTCGTAGTTTCTGCCTGCTGCCCGCAGTGTCTATGCTAAGCTAGGCTTAACATATTCTGTACACTTAGCTACCAGTTTATTAGCTACAGTAAGCTTGGACTAATGCAGCTTCTTACCAAAGCCTTGTTATATGCAAGCCCTCAGGAAAAGTGGCAAGCTTTGAAGCCAGTTTTCGCAGAGGCCAAAATGTGTGATTACATGTGACACACTGCACTTCCCATGAGCTAACATTGTGAAAAAAGGCATCTGTAAAATGGTGGATACATTTTTTTGAGCATCACAACCCCTCGCAATATGACTTGTTTCACTGTCATAATTTGATCCGTTCAGTCTAATCAAATTTGGAAAGTCTAGAAGAGCCACACAAATCAATTATTTTTTCTACATTATCCCCCAGTTAGCCGGCTCGATCAGTGGAAGTGTCACTTGCACTTTTTTGACTTCATGCACCACTGAGCAGCTTTCATAGGAATGAAGCGGGCACCATCTCCAACACTGAAGCTAGGTTTCTTGATATATCCATGGTTATATGCCGCATTCACATGGTGGACATTTTCCTCTGACATCATAGTCAGGGTGGGAAGCTGAAATGTCGTAATGCTGTGTACCAGGTTGCAAGTCCAATAAATGCAGGAAATCTGACAAATTGATATCACAAAAGACAATTGTCAGCGAGGGACATTAGGCCATATTTCAAGGTAAAACAACATATATGATGCGTTATTAAATCCTGTTAGACAACGGCTAACATTAGCATTCAACCACTTCCTACTGTAGCTAACATTACAGTTTGACAGTGTTACACGATATGATAGGAAAGGCGTTAACTAATTCTGAAATATCAATACACACACAATGGACACATTTACTGAAGCCTGGAAATGAAACGCACCAGATGTAATCAAACAGTAGGCCTAATGTTAGTGACGTTGTTGAATGCTAAGCTTTTTTTCTTTTCAGTTGCTATTCAATTGGCAAGTGGTCATTTGATAAGTATTTGTTAGATTCTCTACGTTTGTAAGACTTGCAACCTGGAACACAGCAACATTATCCTAGCATTTGAGCTTCCCACCCTGAGAGTGATGTCGAAAATGGCCGCCGTGTGCCGAAAAGTCTGTAACGCCAGAAATGGCGGTTGTATAACAAGTATCATGCCCCTTCCCCCAAAAAGCCAGTTGTGTGCTTCATCAAAGTCCAACCTGGAAACATTTCAGCCAGCTGTGTTGTTGCACTAAAATGAGTACACAGTTGAGATTCACGACAGTTTCAACTGATTTGGTGCGGTTGCAGACGGACTTCTAATCAGCATGGAAGAGGAGGATATCACACTAATGCACAGGATTACAAGAAAGGTGAGTTTATTCAACCATTCAACATTAAAGTCTTGTTTGTTAGTTCAGGCTCTCTCACCTTCATTCAGATAAGGGCCTGGTCTCGTCAGCCCAAAATAACTGTCTGGGGGCTAAAAGCCCAGTCTTGCCCGAGCCTTAAAGGACTTAGATATGGTCTATGAACCCTAACCTCATTAACGTAGGGCACAATTATATCAGTAAGGAGATATTAAAGGGACTAGCCTGAGTGACAGTAACACGTCTTTAGCTAACACACAAGCACAAATAGTAGCCTCCACAGCAAATCATACGGATGAATCAACAACTATCTAAGTCTGAAAAAATTATAACCACAACAACTGAGCTGTTCGATGAAAATGTCCAAATGCAAGTAATGACAAAAATATTTGAGAATATAATAGAGATTGTATTATTTAAGTCACTGATAATGTAATTCTATTAATTCTTTTTTTTTCAAATCTAGTGTACTTTTTTCTTCTTTTCTGTAAAATGACAGCATCATCCTCATAATGTTATGACTATTTTCCTGAATATTACAACTGCAAGGGTTCGGGTTAAGGTTCCATCCTCAAACTCTCAGTTTTCTCCTGACACAGTACTGTCAAAGAAAAGCATTGTTTGTAGTTTTGTAAAACAAAAAAGGAGAAAAAAACAGAAGAAAGAAGAAGCTGAACAATAAAATAAGATGATTCACATTAAAAGTCAGTGTGTCTCTTTTATCTGCTGTGCTCTATTGTGCTGCTGTACAAACACTGTCATGCCTGTGAAAGCAGCTTTCACATCTGAGGGGAAAAAGAACAAATATGTCTTGCTTTGATGAGTGTTTATTTTGACAGACTATTCCCAGCTCATGTTGTTCATTGTATTAATCAACTCTGACATACACTATAGTATAGGAGCTGTCAAATCTGTAAGCAGTTACACTGCAGTTTAAAGCAGGTTTAACCATCAGTAATGATTCTTTCTTTGTAATGCATCTCTGCTGGTGCATCCCTCATTTTACACTGTTTCAATAAAGGCTGAACTACGATCTGAGTTCATGTACATCCCTGAAATACTGAGTGAATGGTTTGAGTGTATGGTCATCTCATTACCGTAGCCCCAAAGCTGCAGGCATTGCTGTTCGTGGGTGAGGCACATGCCGTTGTAGCAGTAGGCCAGACTGTACTGACAGGAGGAGCCGTCCAGCAGGTAGACGTTGGCAGGACAGTAAGGAGAGGCCCCGGTGCAGTACTCTGGCAGGTCACATGCTCCCGCTGGCCCCCGGCACATGGTACCTACCTGCTTCAACTGGCAGAGACAGGGAACAAGCAGTGAGCGGGGCGAGAGGAAGGGGGGGAGGGAGTAATGCGATTTAAAAAAGCAGCAGTGGCAGTAGAACTGAAGAAAGGTATTAAAATATGCTTCAATAAAGAAATGTGTGCTTCTGTGTTAGGGCTGGACAAATATACAATATCATATCATTATGGTGATATGAGACTATATGGTGTATATATATAGAGATTTTGGATAGGGTGATATGTCAAAAGTATCATCTTTGCCTTTTTAAAAGACTGCATGACAGTAAAGTGTTGACATTGACATCCAGGTATTTGGTCAAAACTACTGGGATAATTAATTTTGTCATCTATTGCTTTTGTGATATAGCCTAAAAATATTGTGATATTATTTTCAGGCCATATCGCCCAACCCTACTCTGTGTATTAGGTATAAGTATATGAATACAGTATATTCCACATACAGCATGTGAAATAAGAGGACGAGCGATATTGCAATTAGCAGAGCACAAACAGAATGGAAGGCACACAGCACATCGTTGCTATCTTTAGTGTTCTGTCTCCACTGTCTCGTTAAAGCTCCACAACATGGAGGTTCACAGTTGTGGAATGCGAGGACGTGCATTTGAACAGTGAGATGAAAACAGAGATGAGAAGTGTAGGTGTGATGTGAAGACGATGAGCCCTCTTCTGATGGGAGCTGACACGCACTGAGCGCATAGTATGTCAACACAGTGACATGATGACTGACACTGATCTAATGACACTGAGATACTACTGCAAACAAGGTGAGCTTCCTCCTACTCCGCTCTGCCTGCTTGTGTGTGTTACAGTAATTGTGTGTTCGTGTGTGTTTCTTACCTTGCAGCCCTCGCAGCACACTCCATGGGCACACTGTGCCTCCTCCTTCAAGGTGCAATTATTGGCATTGCAGCAGTCATTGGTGCACTCCTGTGAATGGTCACACAGATGCACACACCTGTTATCACAAATTAGTCAACACATGAAGCCACCCTTTATCAAGGCTTTAGAAATGTAACTAATGTAAGTTATCTATAATGCTTTATATATCACTTATAAACCTTTTATAAGAACAGTGTTTGGGCTGTAGATGTAATATGTGTATAAATATATAAGTATGTATATATATGTATGTATGTATGTACGCCTCTGAGCAGCATTTCCAAGATGACAGACGATTGACGACTGTGACTAGAAAATTTGAATTTCAACAGATGTTGGCATTGAAGAAAAATAAAACTTAAACCCAGAGAAGTGACTTTGCTGCTGCTCTTGTGTCATACTGCACACAAAAAAACCCATTGCCATGGTGCCCTCCGCCAAGTGACGGTAACCTTCAAAACAAATGCAGGAGTTGAATCAAGCCAGAGAAAAAAAGCAATTATACGAGCGGGAAGGAATGGGAGCGGATTAATGGTGAACACAACAACAACAAGCTCTGACTTGTTTGTAGTGAGATTTTTATTCGAACAACAGCACCGAGCCAATGTTATTTGAATTCTAAAGCTGAAATGTCCCTCTGTGACTTTCCTGACACCCACCTTCTGTTCATCTTGTCTTACTAGATTTTCAAAATAAAACTTTTCCCTTTCTAGCTTCACTGTAAAATATTTGTGGTTGTAGAAGATGTGGTTTTGAAAGGATTGTGACATCCCTTCCTAGAAAACAAGGAAAAGAGGATTGCATGTAGTTTACAATTTGTCTCCAATGGGGGAAATCACAAGGTGAGACTATAAAGCAGCATTCGGCACTGTATCTCGTCTCATTTGCTATGCTACAAACAGGTGGCTTGTCAGCAGCCTGAGTTTGACTGTCAGCTTGGTTCTGAGTGGGAGTCATAGCAAACAGCCCCATCAGCTGCGCTGCTGCTGTCAGCTTCCAGTTTGCTTCTTCTGTTTTCAATTTGCTCTGCTGCTTGAACCAAAGAAGGTTTATTTAACCTCTGGGTTTATTGAGCGCAAACACTTCATCCCCATTTTAGGAAACTTTCAGCAATCTCTCAGCCGTGTTGCACAAATGCAACGCGGAGCGCATTAATGATAAGGCTGCAATGACGCCACACGGTGCAAGGTAAAACCTGAAGCCAAAGACTCAAAACAGCTGCTTTTTTCACCAGCGACATCCACAATCTTTACCTCAAGGTCTACGTTCTAGCATTTATAGAGCTTTCAACCAGATCTCAGAGTTTGCAAACTCTGGAAAAAGCTTCAAAGTGGACCTACTGTCCAACTACTATATTTAAAATGACTCAACAGAACAACAACATGGTATTCTTTTCAAGTTAGGGTTGGTCAGATATTTTAGAAGCATTTTTATATATTTTTTGTAGAATATCTCCGAACATCTCAAAGGCAATCAATAAATCAAATTTTCTGAAAATGAAAAAGATGAAAAATGAAAAGGTGACTGTGACAGGCCTGTAATAAACCTTTGAACGGCCTTCTCTTTGGCTCAGCGTAGATGTATCGCTAAAGCTATTAGAGGGCTAGTCACACAAGAATGACAGAGAAAGTGCAGCCAAAAAACACCAGCAAACTGGCTTGACAGTGGTGAGTACTAACAATAGCTATGCTCATTGTTAACATTCATTATGATAACGTTGAGGATGGAATTGATAAGGATGTGCCGGGCTCACAGCTCACAGCCCCCGGGCCAAAGAACAGAGCTGCTGTGACGGCAACAGACTTTGTTCAGTGGTTAACTCAGTTAACACAAAGCACACACGCACAGCAGAGAGCAGTCACGGCACTACAAGCAGAGGGAAACAGCTAGTTTGGCTCTGCCCACGGTACAAAATCCACCAACGCTCATTGTTGGCAATATAATAAATGTGTCGAGTCTTGTTTGTTTGATCCCTATAAAAACCAAAAAAGGGAAGTATTTCTTGACAAGCAACAATTAAGCACAGTGACTGTGTGGTTGTCATATATATAGTTCTGTTACACTGTGTGGTGTCACAACAAAAATCAAAGTCCCTGCAAATTGTTTAGAAGTGTGGGAAATCACTTCTAAAGATCTAAAACATCACAGTACGGCAAAAAATAGGCAGATACATGCAAAAAAACATATCAGTAGATTGATCATCTGTTATGAAGTAATGGGGTTGAAGGGTTTGGGGTTCAATGAACAAATGTGCTCACGTCAGGTTCTCCACAGTCACACTCTTCTCCGTCCTCCACAAAGCCGTTGCCACACTTCTTGCCCCCCACCAGGTCCTTCATGTTGGGCATGTTGTAGAGACACATGCCCCCTCCCTTCTGGAAATAGCTGTCCAGGTCTCGTTTGCTGCAGCGGCTGAAAACACGTGGGAATGGATGCCTGAAAAAAGGGAAATCTTCATTAAATTTCTTGAAAAAAAATATATCCCATTAATTATTCTTTTCCTGTCTTGCTTTGCTGAGATGTAACAGTCGTTCTTGTGTTTCTGTGTGGTGCTTTGTGGGATTGTGGGACAACCTACGCAGGCTTTCACGACAGGGAAATGTCTTCTTTTATTATGTTTTTGGTCATACTATTGAAGCTGGTGCAAAAGAAAACAAAACAACCTCAATGAAAACTGGTGATAAAAAATCCATTATAGTCATAATAAAGCAGTACAAAAGTTTGTGTTTTACATCTGAGAACTTCTTAAGGCAGCCACATTAATATGTAATAGTTGTTTTTGCCTTCAGCTGCTAAAAGTGTTTTTCATATCCCAAGCTGTTAGCGACAACAGCTGAGTGTGAGCAGGTTGTGCTGAAGCCTGATGTGTGCCTGAGGCTCACCCGGTGGCAGCAGCCATCACACAGCCTCCCTGCTCAGCGGTGGCCTCCACACAGCAGCCGTCGTGGTCGTGGCTCATGCCGAAGTTGTGGCCGATCTCGTGGGCCATGGTGGCAGCAGCGCCGATGGACAGCTCTGAATGGTCCTGTGGGCAAATTGGAGGGAAGACTCATTTATATTACTCCAATAACATCCAGGCTGATAGACATCAGTGTATTAATTCAGTTAGGATCAAAAGTACAGAACAAGCTTGCTTTCATTTGTGCCAGGCCATATATGAGCTGTTGACTTATAGACCACGACGACAGGCCACAAGACTTTAACACGCCTGTTATTTCAGTTTATATTGTGCTTCAGTGGTGCATTAAGTATCCTAAAAGCAAATTGAAATTATTAATGTAATTACCACATAACTGGCCTAACCCTAACCCTAACCCTTACCCTTCAGGGACACCTTTGTAATGGTGTGAAATCATACTGTTTTTCAACTATCTTGATTAGGGATAGGACAAAATATCGATACAGCAATATATCATGGCCCTTCCTCTTGCGATATGACAAGTTTGAGATGTAAACGTCTGAAAACTTAATTCAAACAGATGTAAAAGTACTTGGTGAGCCACAGTTTTTCATTCCTTCAAAGCAACATTATACAGAAATTGCCATTTTATGGCTGTTTGACATTGGACTGATGACACACATGGACATGGACAGTTGCAGGCACTAAGCTAACACTCTAAGGTATAATGTTCATCTAAAATAAATAAATATATAATAAATATAAATGTCCACAAAATGTCACATCAACCCGTCTATTGTTTGTCAAATATATTTAGTTCTGGACCAAAGTGGTGAAGCAAACAACTGAACTACTCTCCCATTCCTAGAGCTACAATGCTTCACTGCCATTGTGGATAAGAATGACTTGATTTATTCAGTGTAGAACTATCTGGTGCTGATTGGCTAGTTGACACAAAGCTTTCAGTGGTACACACTACAGCAAAAGAAAATGAGTCCATAAAAGTGAGGCACATAATCATTGAATGATGTGTAGTCTCACTCCTGCAGAAGTAAGAAATGTCTTTGTTCCAAAGGTAAAAAAGTCAAAGTCAAAGAAGTAGAAGTGCATGAAGACACACTGGTGACAGTATTCAGATGAATTTAGCTCCTCTTTGATCTGCTGAAAGCTGTCATTCACTCTCAGCTCTGCTTCTGAATTATGCATACTGTATAAAAAAGGGATGTGTTAACTGTCTGGAAATGCTGAAATCCTTCACATGCTATTTAGCGCTCTGAGGGCCAAACCACAGAGGTGAAGTGTGTGCTGGTTCTGTGGAGGTGAGCTCCGTCAAGCAACGGGACATTTGGATTCTACAGGCTACCTCTGCCCACAGGAGAGCTAACAGCCTATTAGACGCTAATCAAGCTTGGAAAAGCTATCGATCTTTCTGGCTGCGTCTATTCAGTCCACTGCTGCACACATATGAAGCCATACCGTTATACAAGCTGAACAAGACCGAACAGTGGGTGTATTAAAGCTCCAGGCGACCAGGCGAGATTTGACTGTCAAAGAGGGCAGCAGAGAGGAGACCCATCCTTCAAGTAGTCTAGATTTGCTTCATATAGTTCCTTCCTGTTTTTTCAAATAAAAGTATCATGCTTTTCCTGACTGTGCTGCCATAAAAATGAGTAAAGCAGTCTAGTCTGGTGATTTTGCTCCCTTGAGTCAATTCATTTGTCCAGATAAAAAGATAAGACCTTTAAACTCTGGTGGATCAGAACTAAACTGTACCGAGATGCCTGTAAGCAAGCTTGACAATAAAAACAGATCACAACATCAATAAAAGAAAGTCAGGAGATCTTATATTAGGATGATTCGATATTTTTTTCTTATCCAAAATAAAGCCCTTCTCAGGCACCACCTGCACTAGATTGCATTAAATACAGACTTGATATAACTCGTAGGTAATGAACGCTACCTGGTATTGATTTGTCTTGTTGCTGACAAGAAACAAGTCTGAAAAACGCACTGAACAGCTGTCACACAAGATTCAGGCCCATATTAAAACAACCCAGCATTTGAATCAGTTAGTATTTATGTAGGTCGGTACATGGGCAAGTAAGTGTAACATTTATTCCCTGACTTGCGAAATGTCATCACATTTGGGTGAAATTGTGTCATAGTTATCATATGAATTGTTCGGTAATGGCTTTAAAATGTGTCTTGTGAGATCATAGTGGCCTTGACCTTTTGACCACAGTTGGATGGACAACCTGAAAACATATTGCCTCCAGCTACAGCTGTCACTGGAAGTGCTAAAATCACGTCTTTTCTGAAAACACTTTTTCTTGACCTTAATAGGTCAATGAAAGATGTGAAGGACAATTCAGATTAGGATTTAGGAACAGATAACCGTGATGGTGAGGGAATCTAACTGCACTTACACTAGGCTTTCTTAATTAAGTGATGACAAGTGTTATTGCTGTGGCTCTGCCATGGTAAAACTACAATGTTCTGAAGATGGACTACTAAAAGTGCATCTGTGATGCTTGCAGGCTACATAAAATGGACAACCTGGTGAAAAATATCATTCATTGTCATGGTTGGAATTAAAATGTAAAAAAGGAATAGAACAGCCTATGGATGCAGGAAGTAGGTTTGCTGAGGGGGCTGCAGCACCCCCTAAAACCAGCCATGATAGAAACCATCAATGGATTAAAGCTGTAATGCAGACTGAACTGAAGTGTGAACTACACAGCACACTGAGGTCTCTGTTAACTTGAAAGAGTCTCTATTTCTTGAGAGACAGACTGCTGTGCATTGGTTAATATGCTGCGTATAATCTGAGTATAAGGCCGTACATAAACTAAAGAAGCACCACACAACTCAGTCAACATGAAATGTTCACTTGGTTGTTCTGGCTGATACAGACTGGATGTATAATGTCACATGTTGATTTTGTGAACGGCCAAATGGTGCTTCATTTAAATGTTGCTGCCGCAGAGGATTGTGGGACAGGAAAAGAAGAAAGAAATCATTGAAGCACCTTTTCTTTAGCATTTAAAATTCTAACAGCTCTTATTGCTGCCAATTACACAGGACTAATATGATCACATGACCTCTGTGTTTGGTGAAATATGGTCAGTGAAATGCAGAAGAATTTTGACCTTCCAAATTACAGACATGACAGATTTGCACAGGATTAAGATCGTAGACAACCTCTACAATTATAAGAAACTACCAGAGGTTCACAGGTAATCCTAGTCCTGTGTGAAAAGGGCTTTAGTTTAAGATATTTCCCTTCTACCAGGATACTGTTAGTATCCTGCCACAGGCTAGCTGGGATGATGTCTGAGCTTCATATCAGAGGAGGCCCATGCTAGTATTCAGGGAAAACGGTAACATGCATTCGGCATCGATTAAGAACGGTGGTTCACAGTGGCTCTGTTGTTTTGGAAGTTCTAATACATTCCCTGTTAATGCTTATGAAGCAGGGAGCAATCATTTTGTTTTGGGGATTAGCTTTCTCGGCAGAATCTTCGTTGCTGTCTGGTTCATTAAAAGCTCAAACAGAAGAGCCTTTTCTGCCAAATATAACTGTATTACCGTTTGCTATAAATGGTCAAACGTGTCTCTGACTGAAAAGAAGCACAGCAGACATGCATCATAAGCATGCAGGTGTACAACACGGACATTATAATCCGACAGTATCACTGCTAATCTGTTGATAATGCTCATACCAACATGGTTTGCTGCGGCAGCCCCCCCTCCACTATGTTCCTGTGGGCGTTTATTAGCGGGGGATTTGCTCACTCAGCAGAGTCTCTTCAGACAAATCTAACTGGATGACTGTTTGATATAAACGGGCCATTCCTCATGTAAGTCTTTAATAATATCTGTATAGTCCGAACGAGTAATTGACTATTAGAAAAAAGGTAGATGAACAATTATTTTAAAAAATTAGTTGCAGCCCTTCAACTCTTACATACTATGACTTTTAGAGTGGCGTAGCCTCAAGTAGCTGCTCTCGTGCCTGCAGACTGCTGTTATCCATTTTGCTGATGAAGACAGTTGGATCTTAAGATGCTGAAGTTCAAAAGTCTTTCATGTTGTTGGCATTTGGTTACCACTCTGTGAAATTACGAAGGAATAATATTGCATTGACCTCCCCTGAATTGGGGTGAAGGCATAAACCTTAGAGAATGAAAGTTTCATGTAAGTATTAAAGTCGCATCCATCGATTTCTTTGGCTTCTTTAGCAGAGTGAGTCGTAAACACAGAACCTGATTCATTATCGCCTTATAAAGTAATGTCAAATCAGCAAACAGCTGCATGTCTACACATCCAGGAGACACACAATAAGAGATGTTCCGTGTGCTTGAAGTTACACAAGTCGCTTGTGGTTTATGGATATTAGCCACTGGTGTACAGAACGCTGCTGGGAAGTAGCAGGGTCCCTTTTCTAATAAAGGCTAGGGTTAGATTGGTGTACTCACTGATACCGACACCAGCATTTTCAGCAATATCACAGACATTTCTAATACTGATATAGGTATGGTAACAACCCTCCATACAAGTCATTTGTTGTGTTTCAGTCTAATGTTTACACTCCTTTTAGCTCCATTTCTGTCTCCACCAACTGTCTCCACTAAATATCTGTCTCTTTAGCTGCTAAATGCTCCACTGTGACCACCAGTTAGTGTGTCTCTCTTCTGTTTGGTGCTTAGCAGGTAGTGTATTGGAGTTTTATCAGAGCTTTTACACAGAAAACAGCTGCATGCTGCTGAAAACGTCATTATGAGAGCAGTGAGAGTGAACCAAAGCAGTTAAGTGACTGTCTGTAAAACCAAAACAATGAGCTGGAAGAGACACCTTACACACAGCGAGTGGAGGACGACAAGAGAAATGTATTCCCACGTACCACGTTGATGCCTCCAGAGTTTTCCAGGCTGCACATTCCCTCCAGCGGTGCCATCCCGATAGTCGTCCCCTTGAAAATCACACCGCTATCAGAGACACACACACACATACACACACACACACACACAAACGAAAAATCAGTTAACCTTAATCTCCTCCGTGCTCACTTACAGGCTCCACAGTGGATGCACATTGATTGCAGATGCAGCAGCAGTGCAGAGTGGCAGACGCGACAAGCCTGTCAGATGTGGTCGAGGGCGTGTGAGGAGCCTCAATCCACCATGTGGTCTCCTGACAGTTGTCTCTTCACATCCAAAAACAATATCAAGCCCTGTCTGATGAATCCAAACAAAATAGGCCCTTCGGTATCAGCACAACTAATTATGGAGCAAGAGGGGCCAACAATTACTGCTAATGGATGAATGTGCGGCTGTGTATGTGTGTCGTAGTGTGTGTACAGCGGCAGTCAAGCTGTGATGCTGCTACTGCCGGCATGCTGAGGTGTTCAGCCCAATTACAGCCGACTGAAGCCAGATCTTTTGCTTAATAAAATCTCTGTTTAGTTAATCATTTGTCGGTTTAAAGACTAACGAAATATGAAATGATCTGACCCAAAGCTGAGAGTGTGTCTGTCATTAGGGCTTCATCAGGGCATGGGAGGGCTGTGTGGGAGGATGTGGAGTTAATCAGATGTTTTTATTCAGTGAGGTACAATGATGATTATGAACCGGTGTACAGTATTAACATCAGGAGGGCAGAGTGTCTGCAGGTTCTCACTGCAACCAAAAACTACAGCAGCTCATGTTTCTGATTAGTTCCTCCTGTGGAAGAATGACCGATCAATGTAACAGATTGGTAGAGTAGCCAAAAAATGTACTAATATTTACTGAAAAGACGACTTGAGATGTGCAAATCTTAAATTACCAGCATGCTACTGCCTTTTCCTGATACAATAAAATCTAAATGACATGTAGTTTCATATCACCACATCAATATCATATTGACATAATGCCTACCCTTAGTTTATGGCTTTACACGTATTAGCATTAACATACCAGACACATTACTGCCCTCTGCCAGTTCAGTGTCAGCATGGATCTCTGACCTCAGACCACTGCTCACAACTGGAGCTCCCTGCACTCTCATTATGGTCTGTTAATACAAGCAGCTAGCACTGTTGAAAGCCATATTCTAACAGTGGAGAAAGACAAAAAAAAGACAAAACTAAGGATGTTTTGTCTCATCTGAGTCTCCCGCTGCAGCGCCAGCCATTATTCTGCTATGAATAAAGTCATTAGGGGTCATAACAGAGTGCCAGCAGACCTGGGATCAGCAGACCATCCTTACTGAAATTTCCATGATTGCATAAAACAATGCATAAATAAGAATAGCACTCAGTATAGAACAGTCCACTTCAATCAAACCTAATCCAATATTAAATGAAATTTTGAAATCAACGAGAGACAGATTTTTATTTGGATCCGCAACAGCTGAACAATTGAACTGTACTCAATCCTAGATACACTGATACACCAGATTTTCTTTCATCAAGATCCAAGCAGTATTCCCTGAGAAATTAACAGAAATGTGGAAAAACACATGCTAAAGAAAGTGAGAAAAATAAATCATGGAGCCCAGACCCATCCTCCATCCAAGTTTGGTGAAAATCCATTCAGTAGTTTTTATGTAATCCTGCTGACAAATCAACCAACCAACAAATGGACACAGGTGAAAAAATGATCAATGGATGTATCCAGATGTAGTAAAAGTAATGATTTTTCTCTACACTACACTACAGTATGCTAAATGAAAACTACTCAAGTATTACTCAAAACAGTTTGTTAAAGCAGCTACACTTTCATTTTGTGTTGATTCTGGCGACCCCTGTGGACAAAAGTGGTATGAGCACCAGCAGGTCCTGTCTAAAGACATTGATCTGTCTAGTGTGAATGAAGAAAAGAGGCAACACATCTTTAATACTAATTTTCTTCTTTAAATGTATGTATGAGTGACTATGTTAGATTCATAACTGTAATATGACGACTGTGAAACAAAGTAAACTTTGTATTTACTGCCGTTCATTCACCTACATGTAGCCTACAACTAATAGATTTGGTTGGGTTAGGGTTAGTCATAGTAATTATACTGAGAAAGCTAAAGTTATCAATATTAATGTAATGATTTTGTGGGGACTGGTTTATGTAGGTCATATAGAGGCATCAGTAGTAAACTGTTTCACACCCAGTTCAAAACACCTTGGAGTACAATTAAGTACATATAACACAGTAAATGCAACTTGTTACGACCCAACACTGGTGTTAGGGGAAAAAGTTTCTTCCCAAACATGTCAGGAAAGTGAGAACAGACACGTTCACAGATGAACAGATGGACGCTGTGCTTAATGTCGCATGATCAATTAAGACACACAGATGTTCATTTTTCCACAAGAGTTTATCATCTGTGTTCTGCTGTCATGTCTGGACCTTCCACGAGTGACTCTTGCAGTTTGAACTTTTAGCTTTTTCTGTCTTTGTTACATTGAACTTGATCATACATGAACTTCTTTTGTCTGACTTACATGGTAAGTCAGCACTGGACATGAAGTCATGGCTGCCTGCTTAGAACTAGTACTTGGAACAGTATTTGCAAATGGTAATAGAGGGACCAGTTACTTTCTAGAGGCAAGGTCCATGTTTTATTTGATCACTGAGTGTAACACTGTGTCTTCACTGACCACATGGTCAAGTCAGAAGAAAAATGTACGATTCAGTTTACAGTCACAGATAAGAATGTAAAGCGTAAGCAGTTAAGCGGCTGGTGTAAGCAGATGCAGCAACAGCTGCAGTCCCTTGTCAGTGTCAGCGGCGGATCTGTTCAGCCACAGAGCTGCTGTGCACTCACACTGCATTACATTCTAGAGCAACTTGTAGATTGAATTTCTTGGTGAATTTATACTTACCAATTGAAATAAACAATTTTAACAATTCAAATTCTTATTTGAAAAGCAAATATATAATTGTATTTGTTATACAAGCCATAATTGCAGAGCTCTGACCATGCCACAACACACTTTGCAGTAGCAGGTGGTTGTGGTGTGCGCAGCTGTCAAACAGTCACTCTGGCTTCCTTTTTTCTTTTTTGCAAGTTCTAGTAGATTTCACACTGTTGTCACATTTTTGTGAATTCTGTTTATGCAGACTGAAAAAAGCCCACAGTTTGGCGAAAAGTTCCTGGGTGAGCTTTGTGCAGGTGAAGAGACAGGACTCCACTGCTGCATCTAGAATGAAAAATACAGCTGTGTGCAGCACAACTCATCGTCTCCCATTTCTCTGTCTGTCTCTTAGTTGATCTCTTACTCTGCTTTGCTCCACTGTAGTAGAACACTGTCAACAAAAGCCTGGCAAGCTGATCCTGACACATTAGTTTCTGTTGTAAGTCTCACTATTTTATTCTGTATTAGTTTTGGTCCTGACTGATGTGAGAGCAATCTTTACACAAAGTTAAGTGAAACGACACAGCGTTACGTATCCACTGATGTTATTTCTCTGTGGGCTGTCATAAGTGTATAAATATCTATCTATTTTTGTTGCTCTTGATTCAGCTTGGCTGTTCTCACCTATGTGATGTCACATTCGATTTCTTTGTGTTCAGGTGGACGTAAAAACGTATGAAAACTAGTCCAGAGGTCACTGACACAAATACACATCTGTTTGAAAATCATATAAACTGGAATAAATAATTTTCTCACACATGTCCATGAAATGCAGCAACACCGCAACAACTGGCAGTAAAGAAGAAGTAACAGTAAAGGTACAGATGAAGGTAAATGATGCAGATTTCAAAATGTTAAAAATCAGCTTTCCAAATGTTTCTAGAGGGAGGACATGCATCCATAATGTTTCTTAAATCCCAAATGTGTGTCAACGGATTTTTTCAGCAACGTTACGGCAGCAGAAAGGACTTGTGAACAGAACAAACACATCGTCCCCTCATAAGTTGACACAGTAAACTTGTTGGCTGACAGTTACTTGCTTACACATCCCTCACAGCAACATTAACATGAATTACTGTCTGTGTCCTCCTGATGAATGTAGGTACGATATTCATTCCTTTCTAGCTCTGCTTTGGTCTCCACAAACTCCTATGTAACATATCTGGCTCGTTAGCTTCTAAATGCTCCATTATTGCTGTGGTCCTGCTGCATGGTTACGGCTCAGCGCGATTCAACTCGCATGGAGCTGTACTTTTTTGGTTTTTACATTGTCAAAAGTTGATAGTACCTGAAACATTTTGGCTGGAACGCAACGCTGGGACCAGAACTACAAACACGTTTGCTCAATAGCATTTGGCCTTCCAATTAATTAGCAGTAATGATACGTTTTCTTCTGGGTTTTGGACAACAACACTGAGCTGTTGGTGAGAGCATGTAGGACACAGCGCTGATGCCCTCCCCTCTGCGAGCACAATGCGCTGATAGTGAAAACATGAAGAGTGACCAAAGTGTTGCTTGGTAGACAGAGGTGGAAGATGATGTTTTAAGAAACTATTACTCCCCACCTCAACTAGAGAGATGAAGCGGCAGTGATCGAGGGAGCTAAAGAGAGAATGTATTTGCTGTATTTTTGTCACCTTCGATCCAGAGGAGAGACCTCTTTGTCTCGTGAGGCTGTCATTAGTGCTGTGCAAGGGGCAGGGCAGCTCTCTCCGCACGCACGCTTTCAGAAACCTGCTCTGATGAGTGTCTGGTTAAACGATGGGGACAATGCCTTGTGCAACAAGTAGGATATGTAAGGGCGGAAACACGAGAAATCTTTCCCAAGATCTAGTGAAAGTGCATCACTTAGACCTACATGCAGGCGGAAGAAATGCAGCTTGGAGGTCATGCCTTGTTTCCTCATCCACCTCGGGTGTGTTACTGAATTAATTATACAAATTATTACAAGTAACTGAAACCTGCTGTCAGCTGAGCTATAAATATGGTGTGTTCATACATTCAGTCAGAAATGGTTGTGCAGAAATCCACAATTTTCTCTGTATGGAAGATACTTTTGGTCGTTATTTAGATTCCAAACAGAAATTAAAAGTCATATTATTTTAGCAACAACTGTGAATAATCAAGTCATACTGAAGTCAAATTTAAAATGCAAGGGCTGAAATGGAAATGCTCAAACTGAAAGCATTTGTAAACATCAAATTGTAAACGGTAATGGATATAAGACAAGGGAAACATGAAATGTGTAACTAGAATGGGGAATAGTTAAGCTTAAATGGAAATGTGTTAATTAAATCAAGGGGCAATAGCCTCTTAGTGGGTACAGCGGTCTTAATAATGAGTCAAATTTAGGAAAAGAGAAATCTATGAATGTAACTTGCGAATGTAATAACAACTCAACTCATTCCTAAATTGCTGACAAAAGAATATTCTGCCTTTTTTTTGCACGTGAGCATTTCAAATCCACAAATTCATATCATAAACTCTACCACTGACTAGCCCAGTAACCAGTTGGCCAGACACGGTCCAGCCATGGACGTTTGTGCAAGCGAGGGTTAACTGCCTCTAGGGTTGTGCTGAATAAATCTGACAATAGTGCAGTGTAGATTAAACGACCTTGTTCTTGTTCTCTGTCTGTATATCTGCTTTTCTTCATTCACTATGTGTCCGCTGTCCATTCCTGTACACCACTCTTCTGGCAGATACTATAGACCACGTACCTGCTCGCAACATCACTGCAGCCTGTCTTTTCTTATCTATCCCACCCGCTCCACACACACCCGACACCTTGTCACAGAGGGCCTGTGGAACTGCCAATCAGCTGCAAGACAGAGTTCCTCTCTGGCTTCGACTCCATCTTCTCGCCATCTCTCAAAACCCTTCTACACATACTGTCCCTATCTGCCACAACCTGCGCTCCCTGTTTGTCTCGCCTCACTTGTCCTCTCAACTCACCTGACTTGTCCTCCTCTCTAGACTCTCGGTCCTCTTACCTCTCGGCAGGCTCTCCTGACCCTTCTAGCGTCAAGGTTGACAGACTCAGAACCACCCTGGCAGCTGAAAGAAAATGCCGGAAATCCAAGCGCTCTGGGGACGCTCAACTTGTTCCTGGCTGGTCTTCAACTCCCAAGTTCTCCCTCAGTAATCTGAGCCTTCGCACCCTCCACTGACTATTGTTTGCTTCTCAAATCTGATTGACAACACTGGTACTTGCGGCTGTGGCTCAGGCGCTAGATCAGTCATCTACCAACTGGAAGGTCTGTGGTTCAATTCCCTACATGTTGAAGTATCCTGAGGCAAGATACCGAGCCCTAAATTGCCCTGTTGGCTCCTCCTTGGTATGTGTATGATTGCTTATTGCTCCTGATGAGCAGGTGGTGCCTTGCATGGTAGCCTGGATGGCTAACGGCAACTTGTGTTGTAAAGTGCATTCAGTGGTCAGTTAGACCAGAAATGCGCAAGATAAGTACAGTCCATTTACCATTTACTTGGCTATCATCAAATCAAAAGTGATTGAAACAAGAATAGAAAAATAAAATAGAACTGAGTCATGTCACTTTTGGGGACACACACCAGTGTGCAATTGGGGACAAAAGCTGCATCCCCAATTTGGATACTGCTGGTCGGGGTTAGTTTAAGGTTAGGGTTAGGGCTAGGTCATGTCACCAGGACATGGTGACATAGGTAAGATGTGTCTGTGTGTGTGTGTGTGTGTGTGTGTGTGTGTGTGTGTGTGTGTGTGTGTCCATTGCTCACGTCAGCAGCTGGGCGTTGTCGTGTTTCTTGCGGGACTTCAGCTTCTGCCTCCACTGGAGGAAGGACCAGAGGGTGGCGTTTGGCTCCTCTGTGACAATACACTGATCCCTGTCGGTCCAAACCTCCAGACCAATCAGAGGCACACGGATGTTCAGAGCCCTATAGAACTGAACACACACAAAAAACAAATATGTACCTGCACACGCTCACACGGTTGTCCACAAGCTTGTCATAAGCTCCCATAACACAGTCTGGCCACATAAGTGAATTTCTCCCCAATCTCCCCTTGAGGGCTCTTGAAGGACACTATTGATTAAATCCTGATGAGGCTTCAGTGGACAGCAGATATTTGTGCTTCAATCACTCATTCGTTACTTGGACCATCAAAGACAACACACTTCAAAGTAGATTAGTAATAAATGAGATCAAGATACAGAATGCCACAACTGTACAACAATAACTATGAGTTGTTAGATGGAGCTGTTTGTTCTCGTGAGAACTGCAGCAGGAGAACCCATCAGCCTTACCTTATCCACGTAATTGGCAATTTCCATTATCCTTGTCTTGGTCTTTTCATAGTCCTTATTCTGCCGTCTAAACTGCAGGACGGGGAAGATGGGGGTGTATTAGTGCATGAATGAGGTCAGGAAAATAAATCAAATGTTCGAGACAATCCTTTCTAAAGTTCTTTGCAGAGACTAATGGCTCATGAAAACAACACTAATATCCGACCAGTCCTGCTTTACCACTTATACCCAGTCCATCATCATAATTATACCAATTACAGAAGGAGAGGACCAGACCCTTATTGGTCACCATGTGCTGTTACCATGGCATTAATGTAGCAGACAGAACCCTAAACTGACTTTTATGAAGATATAGCATCTCATCACTGTAGCTTAGTGTCTATCTAAAAGCCCTCCCACCTTTAAAGTCCACCTAGATACGCTCCCTTATTAAGCAGACAGCTCCTTCCGCTTCATCTCCACATGCTTTGACTCGCCATGTCAGCTCCGAGCTCTCAGTATGAAAGAGCTCCATTAGCTCAATGAGATAATTGTTAAAGATGTGGACCGTGCTTCCGCCCTCGTGTGTAATTTGATGGTTGTCTGACGTCAGTGGACTTGTGTGTGTATGTGGCGCTCACACTGATGTGCACAGAAATATTCTGCTGTGGACTGGAAGGGGCTGGAGGAGAGTTACTGTCAGCTTACCAGTGTGTTGTCAGCCACTATGTACAGCTCCATGTACTTGGTTGTACCCCAGGTGTTTCTTTTAACCTGACAGTAAAGACAAAAGCAGATGGGAACATGATTACGTACAGGATAGCAGTCTTTGGTTTGCTAGATTACCCAATACACTATACCATACTGTACTTCACTATTCTCTACTCATCAATCAGTGTTGGACAAGATTCCTTCAAAATGTAATGCTTTACATATTGGTAAGTAATGTGTTGCTTCACAATATGACTATGTTTGCATTACTTTCACGAAAGTGACCGCAGAAGTAAGACTCATTGAGGGAAATCGAAGCACAGAAACTCAAGTTTATTGCAGTTCTTTACAAATCCAGTGGGGGGGGCGATATTTTATTGCAACCTCCGGGGCTGTTAAACGAAGCCTGTGAGGAAGTACCAAAAACTACAATCCCCCAAATGGCCACTTGAGGCTGGTTCCAAAAGTGAGTCAATCCCCACAACAGCTCATTTAACATGGGCATTTTACTGCTACTGGTAGCCACAAGCTGTCACCACAGGTAATTCCAGTCACTGGTCTTCACCCCTGGGTCGTGCTTGTGGTGTTGGTTCCCATCTAAGAATTTTTTATGCAAATATTGTAGAAAAAATGCAGCTTTCTGTGTGATTAATTGGACTAACAGATTGGCGCGGAGGCACAGATGCTGGTGTTTTAGATTAACAGCCAACCCTGTCAGCATTAATCAGCAGACAGCTGCTGGAGCTGGAGAGCTCTGGCGGAGAAGGCCGTGGGCAGAGCCCAGAGCTTCTGGAAGAATAAACACCCGTAGTAGAGGAGCTTGTCAACCTCTACAGCAGTGACAGCGGTGGAGCCAAAATACACAGTACCGTGCTGTGATGCTCTCTTATTTGCAGAATGGAGGGGAAATAAACTTTACTTCATGAACATACAGAGAAAAGATGGGACAAAGAAGAACACAGAAAGATCAGGACTCTCTGGTGAGTGGTGCCTTTTGTCAGAGGCAAAACTAAACACAAACACACACACACACACTCCGTGCTGCTGCTGTTACGGGCGTAAACCCATTTGGAGTAACAATTTGAAACAATTTTGGGTAGCTACATGTTACTGGACATAGTAACTGTAATACTGTTACTGAAATCCCATTAGAAACTTTGTATCACTCCATTATTGCTTTAAGTAATCTATGACTGTACCGCTTGATTTTTGTTATCAGCACTAATCTGTACTATACCATATTAAATTCTGCAACAGTGCTATTCTCTACTATAAAATACTATTTATTACAATACTATACTTTTATTTTAATATATTTGAATGTAAAATTGATTCATAATGCTGCTTCAGGGTTGTATGCCAAGGCAGATATAATTGTTCCCATTAATACATGCAACACAGATACAGCAACTTTTCTTCCTGTAAAACTTTGGTGTACTAGAATGTATGTTCTGTGTTGCACTATGAAACAGGAGTCTGCTATAACTGATTGATTACTCATGTTGTTAACACATTGATTTACGGTTGAATGAAAATACTGTTGTTGTAGTCAAAGAAACAAATATTTTCACCACAAATACTGTAGTATACTATGTAATATGTTAGTATAATATGATTGCAAAAATATACATGACGGAATAAAAGACGGATTCAAAATGTGACAACGACAAAAATAAAATGCATTTGACTTAATTAAGAAGTTTAAAAGGTTAAAACTTGTGTCAGTTGTCATCATTTAATCAAAAAAATAAATAACATTATTTACAAACAGCAAATATGGCAGCAGGCACAAAGAGCAGTACAACAGAACATAAATGTCTAATGTACTGTTTTCCCCTATTACCATCCAGGTTCTCAGTGTACTATGGTCCTGATGCTACAGAGGTTGTATCTCACTAACAGGAATACAACTCTGGGGGAAATACTGAATATAAAAATGTGGAATTTAAAACAGTGATGCAGGTAGATTGATACTGGTGTCAGTAAAAGACTGCAAAACAATCCAAGAAACCAGACCTGATTATTTGACCTAATAAAAGTAAATAATAAAATCTTGCAACTACGCAGTCTGAAAGTGGTGCATAAAGAGTGAACAGCTTAATATTTATAAGTAGCCTCACACCAATCCATGCCATTATGTTAACAAAGCTTTATGCCTCCTTATATCCTTCCATCATTAAGTTTCCACCCTCCTTATACTTGATTAAAGCCATTAGGGAAAGGCTCTGGCGTAATTAAAACTCATTGATTTACGCGCGGCAAGATTGCTGCCTCGGCTCGGTCTGGAGTTAACACCAGTACTGTGGATTGGCGAGGAGTCTGTGGAGCTGTGATGGTAGCCTGTGGAGTTCAGACACACACACACACACACACACACACACACACACACACACACACACACACACACACATCCACACTAATGCATTAACGCACTGCATTGTTTATTTGAGAGGCAAATTGTGGCAAAAGCCTTGGGACTCTGGAGTCTGCTGTGGCTGGCATTCCCGCATAACAACCCAGGATTAATGGGTGGTGGTGGAGGGAATTGGGGGAGCCAAGGGGTATGGTGCAGGAGGGAGGAAGATAAAGAAATAGGGGAGAAGGATGATGCCCTAGTGGAGAGCTAAGAGGGCTTTAGCATATGAGGGGTGGGAGAAAGATGAGAACAGTTTAAATTGATTGAGAGCGTAAATGGGAAAATGATAAATATGGGAAGAAATATGAGAAGAAAACCCAAAGAAAGACTGTTTGTCCCAGCGGTGGAGACAGATGAAGGCAAAATGGGCCACTGTGGAGCCTTTTTAATCATTTATAACTGCAGATGAGCAAACTAGACTTGTGTTTAGTTCTTCTTCTCTATAAAGGCTCAGGAAATTGACTCGCAGCCATGGCCTTAACAGACCTGAAAAGCTGAGTCAAAGCCATAATTCCTCCATTTCCAGGTGGCACAAGAGTCATTCTGTTCCCTAAAATGGCCCTGAGACCTTCTCAATATCGTGTTTCCATACGCCAAAGAGCCAAATGTTCCATTGTGGTTGTTGTATTCAATTTCAAAAAAACATTTATAACTCAGTCCATCACATTGGAGGTGCTAAAGGATTTATTGTTGAACTCGTTTGTGTCTTTTCCAATACACCCACTATGAAATTTAGTGTCTTAACAAAGCCTGAACGGTCCCACTGAAGATTTGTGATGAGTTGTGAAGACACCAGGCACATTAAGCACTAGGCTGTTGGATATTGTTAAGTGTTTGTGCTGCTTAATGGCTGGACGACAGCTGATGAGGAATAAACATTTGAGCTATGTGTTAACCATGGTACTGAGCTTGATTATTCAACTGGTACAGTGTTACAGACATGTGAATATGTACAGTGTAGTATGTGTCTGCTAGCATTTGGTGACTAGTCATTAGAGTTCTTAGTAACTATCTAGTGTTCTTTTGCTAGGTGTATGTTCAGAGGCTAATGATATCACTCATGCTGAAACGGCAGTCTGGTAGCGACGGTACAACATCCGATTATTAACCACAGCCCATTCTCGGTCTGAGAAAGAATGTTAACTGTTTGACAGGAAGAAACTCTGGCTGAAGAGGAATTTCCATTCAGTAGGCCCATGTTCAGCAGCGTTCAGTCATCTGCCTCCATCATGTTGACAAAGCTGCTGTGGAACGTGAAGGGAATGTGTTCGGTAACGTTCAAGGGGCGTCATAGAGTGTGATTAATCGGAGTTATTTTTTCTATAATTAAAAAATCTAATTGAATGTGTTGTATTGACAGCCCTAATATATAGATATATATGTAATGTTAAATTGGCACTATGTAGTTTTTGGAGATGAAATTCAAACTCAGAATTTAATATTTACAATATTAATGAGGTAATAATACAAACTTTTTCCATAAGTGAACAAACCAGCTGTTCTCAGAGGAAAATAAGGTCCCAGAACACTGTTTGAAGCTAGAAAGGTGGCAGGGTCTGCCACATATAAACAAAGTCAAACAGTATAAATTGTGTTGTCCTTTAAGGTCAGTTTGTTTATTCAGTTTATTCAGTCATGAAAACAAAGAGAGTTTGTTTATTTAGTTTGTTTAGGCAGAAAAAAATCAGCCAATGAACATCTTGTCAATGTCTCTTCGTATTAACATTTATTTCCCAAAACTACAGAGTGCTCCTTTAATACATGCTAACAATCTTAAGATGGACTGCTGTGTCTACTGTATCTTATCTCATCCCCATTATCCTCTAATTGACATTTACAGCCACAGTGACTTACAGCCGCGTTCCTTTTTGTGGCATTTTTTTCATACCACAGACCAAATAAACACAAATTAAATCAAAAAGGAGAAAAGATTAACTCATAAAACAATTTAAAATACAAAATATGATAAAGTTAGAAAGGGAAAACACCAGCGACACAGGTCATACGTGTGTACTATGAGATGTTGCATCTCCGAGATTTCAACAATAAAACACTGCGTATAATATCTTATGGTGTTTGGAGTGGTGTATTTTTGCACATTAGACATGGTAGATGCCAACACTGAGGGTATCCAAAATATCTAAACTGTTCTACTGTTCAAGGGGCTTTAGATTACATTAACATGATGATGCTGTGTTCAGTATCCAAACATTGCAGTGAGTCAAACACTTATTATATGGTATTTTTGAAGCTGGTCTTCTGTCAAAGGTATTGTGGGGTGGAGGTTTGGGCTTTGGACTTAAATCCATGTTATGGTTGGCTGGAATGTCATGAAATGATCAAAAAATAAGTTTACTGCAGAGAGTTATCACACATTTGCTTATTAGCTAACGTTATCAAAACAGGCACATACAGCATAGGTTTCTCAAGGCTGTTATCAGAGCTGTAGCCTTGAGACTTAACTCAGCGCCTCAGAACTGGTAACAACATTATTATCAAATGAACCCTGGTCCACCAGAACTGGCACCAGGAGAGAAATGTGGACTTCCTTTGCATCTAAATAACATCAAAACCCCCGAGCAAAACTTGTTACAAGGCTGTCTACTTCAAATGCGGTCGGACACTTTTTTCTGTTTTGCAGTAGAAATCTTTTTTTTTCTTCTTTTAGGTGTTTTAGGAACAGAACTGTCAGGAAAATCACTTGTTTGACTTTGGGTAACCAGAGATGAAATTGATAATGACATTTTAATTTCCACAATAGTGACTGTTTCTTTAATATTAGTATTGACAACAAAACTGTCACACTGCTTATTTGTATCAGGAAAACAAGCTCATATTGTCAACCCATGTTCAGTAGCAAATGAATGGAGTGTGGGAGACTAACCCTTGAATGAAATGATGTGAGCAGGTTGGAGATGTGGTTGGACTGTGAGGTATGATGACCGTGGCCACAGTTTCCACCTTTAAGTGGCAGTTCTTCTGCTCTCAACAGTGAATGGTGGAGAGGATCCACACTGCTGATTGGCTCCAGGTAGTAGATGTCACTAGAATTCAAGGATATCAGGCCTCTGTGGGAGGGAGAAAGACAGAAAGGAGAGAAGTAAAGTCTGGTGAGATTGTGGAAAAAAACCCAAAAAGGTATAACAGGTTTTCTTGGAAAGGTTAAGAAAAGAAGGCCTGAAACAACACGGCCCGGTATTTGTTGCTGCCATTGTTGTTTAAGAACACACAACCTTTGAAATGCATAGTTTAGGTTACCAGGATGTGATTGCTGAATGGAGGTCACCTTTAAAGCAACACATGTCTAAAATGGACTCAAAGTGTTACTTCATTTCTCCTCAGAAAACCTTAAGTTCATGTTTTCTGGTATTAAACTTGAACCGCTTACAAGCTAGACATTGCTGTGCAACTGACATTACTGAGCCTGTCTGGTGACTTTCCAACACTTCTGGACTTTAGAGGTATTATGTTTGACACAAATTGTATCAATCAGGCACTGCAGCCAAATCAGTAGCTCCAACTCATAGATTTATATAGAAAAACTAGACACCAGATGCAAAGATGGGACCCATTCAAACAAGGAATGAGGACTGCTCGCCTAGTGCCTACGCCAAAAAAGTTTTCTAGCTTCCATGTTTACTTCCTAATTATGCCGAGTGCCGACCATTGAATACGCACTGTAGAGTTTTCCCTGCTGGCCACGCCCAAGAGTCCCTGCTCCGCCCATAGACTTTACATTGTGATAAAATCACAAATGTTTTAATTTCTTCGTCGGCTTTCTTGGAAGTTTTAAAAATATAAAACCTCCATGGATCAAACATTCATAATAGAAAGAGTCATAATCAAGCTTGTTTGCAGTTCTTGGTGTCCTGTCAACATTTCTTTTACAATGGTGGTCTATGGAGAAAATGCTGGTTGGGCCGCAGGGGAATATTTCGCTGCTATACTGCAAGAGGCCACCAGGCCAGATTGGAAGCAAAGCTGAGCGGCGCCCTCCAGGCCTGGTCCAGCTATTTGACTTCCTGTTGCTTTTAGAACACTGGCCTGCACCTGTCTGTTTCACCTCATATAGTATGTTTGCCTCAAGTCTCTCCTTCTGCACCCCTCCATCAACTCTCCTGCACCCCCCAGTCTGAAACTCCCTGTGTTCATCTATCCAGATCCAGATACCATGTTGGTAGCAAGCGGAAATAAGATCTTCTCAAAAAAAAGAGTTTGATTTAAGTAAAAAAGCATACTGACAAGATGATCTGTGCATTGGGAGGTTGAAATATGAGGAGACAATGTTTCAGAGATGTTGGTGAAGTTTATCCTCAAAGAACACCACGATGATTAACAGTGTAGCCTGAAGACTTGTCCTAGACAACACAGAGGAGTAAAAAGACAATTTCCAGCAAAGACAGACATTCTGCCACAGTGACTGTCTGGGGGAATATGCTAACAATGTGTGTCAGAGTGTATGAGGGTGTGCCAGAGAGACTGAGGTAGAGATGGAGCCTCTTGTTTAATCCAGACAGACTGTCAGACACATGCTTGTACTTTAATTATTCTACTGACTACATTTACTCATTAAACCCTCATCTAATTAGGCTGCCTCAGTAACAGACGCTGGTGTCTGACCTCTGACAGATGACTCTTCATTTCTGACCTAACCCTCTTTCAGAATCTGAAGAAAAAACACTACTGACTGATGACATCTGAGCTTCACCTTGAGCCTTAACGTTAACCCTACAAAAACGCCAGCAAAGTTAGGTCTGAAAGGCAGCTGCAAAAAGCAACAATATATCTGAATCAAAACATTTTTGATGTTATATCTTCATGTTGAAGGACGAACATCTGCCAGTATAGTGTTAACATACTTTAACTCTCAAATGTCAGCGTTGTTATCGACCTTATAATAATATACAATATCAGTCAGGTTCCAATATAAACATGATTAACAGCTTATAATTGGTTGGTCATACATGTATTAAAACATTTAATCTCAACACCTGAGGGTTGTCTGCTCAGAGGAGGAGGGGTATTTAACGTGGTTGGCTTGACTTCCTCTGCAAAGAACATGGCTGGCCTCACTGTCGAGAGCCCCCAGGACGAGCACCAGGCATTGAAGCCAATTTTCGTAGTGGCCAGTGGTGTAATTACATCGTCACGTGATGCACTGGGGCCCAAAAAGGCCCATAAGCTAACATTATTAAAGACACACCTGTAAAACTGTGGATAATTGTATTTGAGCCTCACAACCCCGTGAAAATGTCAGAATTTGAGCCATTTGGTCCAATAACATTTGGAAAGTCTAGAAGAGCAGGATGAATACATTATTTTATCCTAATTCAAGTTAGCAGGACGCCAAACCAGAAGTTAGCCGGCTCTGTCGGCAGAAGTCTCGAGTGCACACCCTCTACACTGTATAGTTTACTTTTCTGACTTGATTTCTGTTTATTAATTAGTATGCTAAGTTTTTGTTTTTTATGTGCATGTAGCTTAGAGAATTACAAACAGAAATGTCATCTTACAACATTCTGTTGCAAAATAACGAATCAAGGACCCTAAAACAGTTTAAACCTATGTAGAGGGACATTTGTATAATCACTTGGTAAATGTTTTTAACTTTTAAAATAGTAGAAAGCAGATGTAAGGATTTCGTTTAGATATTTGTATTTATAAAATGAAATGCGAAAACAAATAAATCATGACTGTGAATATCCATCTCTGTCCGGACGTTAATAAATAACGGTTCATGCAGACTCTGCTCCCTGTGGCTCTATATGCATTTGAAGTTTGTATGAAAACTCTTTCACCTTGTCTGAGTTGCTAATTTCACCGCAGACACAATAGGCACAAAGGGAATCACAGTTTCTTGTGAAAGGAGTTGTGCTGGATATTTTGTTCACACTGCTGACCATATGGACAGGCTGGGCTTGGAGCCATGCTTTTCAGAAAATACAGTAGCTTTTATTCTTTGTTCTTAAGTAATTATGTGTCCAAGGCTGTTTAACAATTTCCCCTTAAAACCGTGTAATTCATCCTGAGTCAATACAAAGCAGCTCGTTATGCCATCAAAGTTGCCGGCAGGGAAAATGAGCCGGGCGCTGTGAGCAGCAGTGAAAATGAAAACACACAGAACTGCTGGAGGATTGCAGATAAGAACAGAGAAGGTCACTGCTGAAACCTGAACAAAAGTTCTGATCAGTAACTTTGTTATCCTGGCAGTCGGGGCCTCCCGTTACTGGCAATTTTTTGCTATCATGAGATTTTTCTTTTGCATAATCATCAGTTCCCTGAGAGTACTGCAGGGTCGTGCAGTTTGGCCATTCCAAAGAAAAGCCTAAAATCCACTGAGAAGATGATGGTATTTCACACAACGCTGCAGCTGGAGCTCAATAAATAGTCCCATCAAGGTACTTTAAAAACTCTTTCATCATAACAAACACATCTAATGCACATACCAGCAATAAAATCAGAAAAACATTGTCATTTTCACAGCTCTTCATTAAAATCCAGGCCACGGTTGGTGTGGTAACCACTATCTCATAACGAGAGCAATGAGGACTGACGGTGAAGTCACCCTGTTGTGTTGTGGAAGATGTTGTTGATTCATAGTTTACGGTTACGCTGTTGCCTAGCACAGGAAATGTTCAAAGATGTCAGTGCATAAAAGCTGACCGTTGACAGAACACTTTCATTATGGCATCTGGAAGAACACGCCGCCTTTCCCCTGCTGAATCACACCAAACCTCTTTCATCTTTCTACTGATTTTGTTTTTTCCGTTCCGCATCGTTCTGACATTATCATGTTATGCCATTATTCTGCCTCCGAAAATAGCATTTACTTTCCAGTGCGATTCATAATGAGTAAGATTTGATTATATTATCATCAAAAACTACAAGTACTGCAAAGGTCAGCTGGCACTTTAAAATGACTGTTAATCATTTATGAATCCAAGAGAAAACAGATAGAATGAGAGAAGAGACAGAATAGATGAGTTTATTTTCCCTCAGTGATGGATGCATGCCTGATTGCATGCAGTGTTGTTGATGTAGGATTTAAAGCTTATTCTACTATTGATTTGAATGAAAAACACATTTTAAAACCCAGTTTGGGCTCTTATTTAACAGAATATAGAATGTATCATTATAAAGTCGAATATATGCCGCTCGCCCAAAGTGCGCTGGGATCAGCTCATGTTAATGCTTAGAGGGACTGTTGATCTGCAGTATCATCAACAGTGTTCTGATGTTTAATCTTCAATTTTATTTTTCACTTTCACTTAATGGAAAAATTCAGTTTTGACCCTGAGACCTTCGCTTGACAAAAAGGAATTGATTGATTTCAGACGTCCTCATGTTTCTAGGTGTTGGGGAGTGCACAGTATAAAGCCTATAGTGTTGGTGTGTTGGTGTTGATGTGAAATCTGATAAATATCTCCAAGTGATGTCACCTGAGTCGCCGTCAGTTAGGGCTGAAGACCACAAGTTACAGGGGACAAACCTTGATGCTCGAGGATACACTCTCCTAGCACAACACACCCAGATATCCTACTGAAATGACAACAGCTGAGTTGCATTGTGGGCAATGTAGGTGTCATCCTTTTATTTATTTATTTATTTCAAACTACCCATCAAGAGTCTGAAAGTATTATTGTCAGTTGACTTTGAGTTGAAATAATTTTATCAAGCTCACACGCCGTAGAAAACAAATGGGAATGACTTGAGTTTGGTTTCACTTGATTTCAGCCATGGTAGATTGGTCGAATGGTAAATTTATACTGAATTAAAGTGAAGTTAATAGTCGCTGTTAACAATGACAAAAAGCTTTATAAACCATTTATTAATCAGTTGTGAAGGTTGATAAACATCAGGTGTAACTTAATAATGTTTATAGATGAAGTAAACAGTATTAATTAACCATTTACAAAGTACTGTCACCATCAGTTGCTACTTCACAATAAATAATTGCTTATTAACAGTTAACAGTTAAATAACTATTAACTAAAGGATTAATTAACAATAAATTAAATATATTTTTTAAAATGTATTCCTGATGGTACTGAGAGTTTATGCAGAGATCAACAGGTCAAAGTTGTTTTGTGCCTTCAAATGTCTGAATCATTAAAGTAATACAGAATCCGTCTGCACTCCGGCAATCTACTCAGGGTCGTGGACTTTATGGATGATTTAGCAAAAAACACCCATTTTAAGGTGAAATAGCTGACACTGTTACTGTGTGTTTATAGCTGTTTAATGACCTGTAGGAATATTTGTCAGGCTCTTTCTATATTTTGCTGATCAGCTAGACGTGCTTTGAGCTTCCATGCATGACTTGTTGCAGACTGATGACTTGGGATGGAAAATGCAGACGCAAAAAAAACAAAAAAAAAAATTTGTGCCGACTCTTTTCAGGCTGGTGTGTGTGCCTGATCGATAACGCTTACTAAAGCCTGCATTGGTTTTACATTTATGTAACACATCTGGAATATATTGAGCATCTGGTATATTTTGGTGGTAAAACGCAGGTTTTACATAAATGCATGAGTGCATCTGTACTCATAACTTTTGCACAAATTTCAAGCTAATTTTACATGAAAAAAACCAAAAAAAAAAACCCTTTGTGATGGGGACATCCAAAGGACCTCATTTAACCTCCGTTTGTTTTCAGTCCAAGAACAAACTTGTGTCGGTCAGCTCATATTTGGACAGCGCTGTGAATGACTGGACATTTAGAAAGCATTTACATTCTGTTGGCTTACAGCTCTCTATTCTCCCCCACGTCTGCTCTGTTCCCATCAAAGCTGCTGTCAACAAGCAGCATCTGGCTACCTTCCCGGATCAGGACAGAGGGACTGAAGATTGCCGACGGACGTGTCAGCACTGAAGCGGCACTGAACCGGCCTCTATCTGATAGAAAATATAAAGATTTTCTTACAGCGTAATGAAAAACTTTCTCAAACTCTTATCAGTTTAGATTTACTGAACAGACTTTGGAATTAATTCCTAGTAAAGCCCCGCTGAGCTATAACTTGATGTCTCTTTTATTGGATCAAATTCATGAATAATATTTTTTGGGACACACATCCTCAGGACGTGTAGCATCTTGCCAGGAGAAACTTCAATCTGAGCCTTTCAATATCCAAGGCGTTCCACATTAAAATCTGTCTGAGGCTGTGAACATTTAAGACTTTAAAACTGCTGCCTGGATCCCCAAAGAGGATCAAATTAGTCATTTTCATGACAATCCGGCTAAAAAAGAACAGTTCTGACAGTGTGAGCTGAACTTTCTGTGTTTGTACAAAACTTCACCTAAATGCAATGAGGGATGATTCCAGGCTCATTAGCAAACATTTAAGTTGCTCCATCAAGACTTTTATTGATATTAAAATAAGCAAAAAGCTTTCCTGAGTCTATGAGGGTCTGCCAGGTGATGGGATGTGACAGTCAAGTGAAGCAGCAAAGCAGAAAGATAAGAGCAACTGAGAGTCACCTGATAACATTTAAAAGTAAAATTACCGTCCTCGAGCATTCAGTACTTTTACAGATATGTGCAGCTCACATGCTTTGGGGTGTCTTATTCCAGCAGTTTCCCCTCCTTCCAGAAATGGGAAGAAGATATTAAAGAACCAGACAGTACCTGGCAAAAAGCTATTCACATAATTTATTCATGCTCTATTTGACTGGCGTTGTTCAATTTAAGATTTAACGTCGTCTCCACTGGTCCACTGCTGGGAGAGCTAAGGTTAACAGTGATCTTGATCCTACATGTGGTCAGTGTAAACAGTCTTCTGCCACTTTATGCCACATATTTGGTTCATGTCCATAACTATAAAGTTTTAAGGGGTTTCATATTCAAAACGTTTTCAACAATGTCATGACAGTCCAATGCTCCATCAATGTACATGGCATATTTGCAGCAGCTCCTCTGGATGTGAACCCAAGCAGAGACCCGGAGGTTGTTTCTCACTTCTGACCAGAAGGCTCATCTAATGTAAATGGAAGGGCTCTTCACCTCCAACATATGGACACTGGATTAAAGCTGTTATGTAATAATTACAATTAGAGAAGATCTGCTGTTTCATCGAGGGCTCAGCTACATGCTTCTCTGCCACCTGGAGACCTTTTTTAACTTTTGAGGCAAATACTGAAGCTGTACATGCTTTCCTACTTATATCATGTATGTCTATTACTATAAGATCAATATGTAATGCAGAGCCCCTATCATATTGATTAGAATGACATCCAATAGTTAATAAAACATTTAAAAAACATATTTTTCTTACATAGAAAAAAAACGTTGACATGTGATGTTCAGGTTAAGTTAAATCCAATCATGTTAGTGGAAGTGTACAGTGCAGCCATTATAACCAGACACTTCTGTTACTGTGGCTGGAACCAAGTAGTTTTGGTGCCTTTATTCTGAAAGTTTAACCAGCACTGCCAATACTATTTTCCATTGCTGCCCCTAATTTCTCCTAAACCCTACACACTGAACCTTTAAACCATCCAGAGGAAACAGTGTGATGTGTCCATCTCATTTAACTAGCTTACTGTCCTCCCACCAGACTGAATACAGTAGCCTATGTGTCCAAATGCAATTTCTCCAAGTGAAGTCAAGTGCAGCTTTACCCAAAGTGGTAACATAGGTAACAAAAACACATTAAATCTTGTTTCCTGTACCTGACTCCTGAGCACGTGCTGAGAGCCACCCAGGACTCTGGATGTCCTCTCACATGGCCATGGTAGAAACAGTGATCCTGCAAGAGAACAGAAGGGCAGTCAGTGCTTCATATTTCATGTGGGAGAAAGCTTTAAAAAGCTATGATGATGCAGATTATGCAGACGCGCCTCCGGTGCAGCCAACAATGAATTGATCTGCTGGATTGACTCAGCAGTGTTTGTGTCCCTAAAGCCGGCCACGTGCTCCCGACTACAGCTGCCGGTAAAAACACTGCTCATTGTATCCGAACAATGAGTATGATGAATCAATAAGGATATGCAAAGCTCCTTGCAGTGTGATGGTGTGTATATGAAGACTGGAGCTTGGGCAACTCACTTATAATGATGAGGACTAGAAATATATTTACCAGACTTGTAACAAAAGAAGCAGAACTCGAGGAACTGTAATATTAAGAAGGCAGGCTGCACAGGTGTGTGATATGTGTGAGTTCAAAGCAGTTCAGGTGGTGCTGAGGTGACTCACTGCGGGAGTCTTGTTTATCCTACAGAGCAAGTATTTCCATACTGCCTTCACAAGCAGCATCAATACGTCATGATAAAACTCCCTGCTGTGCACTTCTTTGTCAGAGTTTGGATGTCGCATGACAGCTGATCTGTTATTTTGTTTCCCTCTATTATTTCCTTAAAGCTGCTACATTATAACACAAATGTTAGTGCGAGTCATACAATACAATATACAACCATTTGTATTCTTTCACCCTACTAACCACACAGAACTGTAGGAGTGTAACAGTTCAAGTACCCATCCTGAACCACTGTTTACAGGGCGCTGACATTTGTACTGGCTTCCTTTGGTTCTGTACGCCCCTGTTAACCAAATCACTGCTGAATTACCTTCATACATTTAGTAACATGATTAAGTAGCCCCAACCCTAACCCTGTCGGACAATTACTTCGCTTAACCTTGCTAGCTGAGTCAGCCTCTAGATCAGAGGTGTCCATCTCAATCACTACAGGGGTCATCTTAAAAATTACAAATCAATTTGCAGGCCAGGTGAACAGGATTGTGTGTGCAGAACATTAAAGTTGAGTCCCCTCACACACCTGAAGTATCTAAAGTTAAGCATCTCCTCCGATGTTACTCTTTCTGTAACAAACGTGGGCAGGTAAAACCTGGAAAAAGCGGGCGGGTCCAGGGAAATGTCCCCAGTTAATGTTTCAGGGGCAAGTCACCTTTTGAAATGCTTGTTTCTGGTCACTTTTAAGTGTATATTTTTTTATCTGGAAACAAAAGGTTGGCTCGCACACTGCAGGGCTTCGTAATCCTTTATTTAATGCACTAAAGTAGTACCATTTAAAGCAACAGTGCTCTATATCACACTTGGGCATTCTGCAATGTCACTGTAGTCTGATTGATGAAGAGCAGCATCACTACTTTGGTGCATTAAATAAGTGGATATTGGAGCCCTGCAGTGTGCGGGCCGTCTTTTTGCTTCTTGTTTTGTTCATTTTCGACTCAGCACCTGCCCTTTTTGGTCTGAATGTGCTTATAGATTAAATGGTGTTCAATCTGACTGTTTTCCTACTTTTAGGATTAGGGTATGTAGAGTGTGAGATGGCAGGTAAACAAGGGGAATGTATTTTGGTCATTTTCATATCAAAGGGATGAATGCCGTAATGTGACAGTGAGAACGGCCAATGAACAACCATAACATTTTTCAAAATAAGTAACAAAAACGGCATCTTTAGAGATTTCTTTTTGAGACTTTACCCACAACTGAGTTATGTGTACTGTTATACCCTCAATGGACTGTAAACACAAGGCCAGGAGTAAATGTGAAACCTCAGATTTCAGTTCATTTCTCTGGGATAAAGAGAGGCTGAGTAAACAAATGACTTTTAATACTCTAAAATGAGTTACCTAACTTACATAACTTGTACAATGTAAGAACAAAAGAAAGAGAAAGAAAAAGACACATGAAATTTAACATTTTCTACCTTAAAGCACAAAGGTATCACGCCTTTCATGATTTTCAGAAGCAGCTCTGCCTGTGGGCCTAAAGACCTACAGTTAATGTTGAAAAGAGATTTATCACCACAGGGTTTAAATTAAGCCTGCATGTTGATTTCTGACTGCTCAAAATACTCTGTCAGCTTATCAGAGAGTGAAATGAGCTCTTTCATTTGAACAGCAGCTGCAGCGGTGAGTGCCCCGTCAGAGCCAACATACAGATCAGCTGTCAGTGAGAGCTGTCCCTGCCAACGCTCAGAGATTAGTCTGGTAACATGTAGAGGATGTGATGTGGATGCAATCCAAGGGACTGGCTCCGCCAAGTGTAGTTTGAACTGTGTGGGGAATATCCTGCTATCTGTCCATGTCACATACACAGACAGTTGGTACAGTGAATATGTGTGCAGGTTATTCTAACGTATAACTCTGAAGGACATTCAAACTACAGAGGCTGTCAACACACATCTCAGTCTTTTGTTTTCGTCTTTACTTCTTTTCTTTTGTCATTTATGGTAGTGTGTGAAATACTATACTATATTCTAATTTTTCATGCTGTCTGATTATATCTAAATTAATTCTGTCTCCAGAAGTGGATCTATCAGTAACATTTCCTGTGTTGCTCCTCACCTTTCAATATTTCAAAAAGAATAGATTTTGGATATGTACATTTTGGGACACCACAAATTTTACTGTGATGTCTTCGAGTGGGTCACATATATAATTAGGACGTCTCGGACCCCCTGTATTTTGCACATACGTACTACCTCAGCACAACCGTTAGATTAAAATATGTGTTCATTTTATCACAACAACGGCCACTTCAAAATATGCTTTGACACTTTTAGAGATAGGATGACCCACAAGGCAGACAAGATAAGCTGGTCTTTAAGGAAGTTAGCAGGCTGGCTCTGAAGGCGACCGACTGGTTAATGTCCTCCATGGTCTTATCTTGGGTAATTTACCTGTGCTACTGATGACTCCCGAGCATTTAAAACATGATAAAAATCCTTTTGGAAGTTAAACTTTGGTTGCAGAGGTTAAATCTAAAAATGTGTTGTCAAATGCCAAGTTAGTTTGGTTGAAGTTAGTTGGTTGACGTTTTCATTGGGCAGTTGCCTCACTGTACCGCTGCCTCTTTGATCTACAGATCTGCCTACCTGGCTGCCTTCAGTGCCCTGTCCCTATTGTGGACAAGGTGGTGGTGTGTTATATATTCAAGACTAGATAAACTGAAAACGGGTCGGATGAGAGAGGTCTGGCTATGTGAGACTAGATATGACTTGAATGCCACGCTTGTCAGCCTCTGGTAAAATTGGCTGTTCCAACGTGTAACGTTGCCCTGGGACTGCAAAGATTTAAAGTTAGCCCATATTTTCTAACCTTTTCACCAGAGTAATATGTGGAAGGTATTTCATGGAGTGGAGAATTACTTTAGGATAAAAATATCTCTGATGTAACGTAGGAGAAAAACACGACATTAATTCAATTCTGTTGCGCATGTATGACTGCTGCATATATAACGTTAACGTACAGAAGTAACCTGTCTTGTCAGTTTGTTTACTTTAGATTAAGAGGATTTAGATATTTTCAGCAGAAGTGGCCCTAAAATGATGATGATTGACGCAGAGTGTCCTCCGTGTAAAATGGTGAGGTACTCCCCAGCGTGGTCGGTGGAGGCTGCGCAGCCATCGGCAACCATCGGATCCAAGTTCAGACAATAACAACAGTTTGTAGAAGGCCCTATCGGCGACCTCTAATAGAAACATGATCTGACATTGAATGCCAGCTCACCAAGCCCTCACACTGTCTCCCAGCCCTCAGGCTCAACAACTGCAAACATATTCCTGTTTATCTGTCCAATATATCATCACCACTATTAAAAAAAAAATCAATAACAACAGTCACCACCTAAAACTAGATTTGGAGTAGAAGTGTTTAATCTTACTGAACCATGTCCAACAAAGAGGCTTCCTTTGGGTATTTGCACCAGCTTTGGTTTGCTCAGACTTGCAGAGAAACTGAATGAACTGAAGGCATCCCTTAGTCTTTGGTCTTTGGACTAAACTAAGAGTTCAGTACAAGATGTAATCTTCAGTTTGCAGTTTGACTTCAATTAACTAATTATCACAGCAAATTAATTGTTTCTAAAATAAGAAACGTGTACTGTGTGGGAAGACTGTCTTTATCAGTTTATATTCTGATGAAAGGACAGACTGTCTTCTGTACAACCTTAACCGCAGAGCAAAGCCTCAATTTATTCTCTGTGGTGTGGACGAGGCTAGTGAGGTGAGACGGTCAGGCTCTACTGTATGTAACCACAATACAAGCAGAATCAACTTGAGAATGTTCATGTCATGCAATCTGATCTTAACTTGAGGCAGATGTTGTAACGCATGCACTGTTTTTAATAAAACTGATGTTTCTTTTGGCGGATATCGCTGCAACTCTCACAATGTGTTGCATTGTGCTCTTTGTTTCATTTTTATCTAAAACGTCCCTTTGTTTTTGTGTTTTGCAGGTCATGCCACCTATCCATCATCAGCAAGAGAGCCACAAAACACGTCACACATGATGGTGGAATGAGATTTTTTTGGGCAGATAGCAGTCAGTTTTAGCTCAACCTGTTTTCAGTTTAGGTCATGTAATACTAAAAATAACACAAGTACAAAGGCAGAGGGACTAATCTTAGATGTTCCAAGCTCTCTTCATGAAAATAAAACAAGCTACAAATGACTAAATCAACTTGAGTCTTGGAGACGATTGATCCATTGTGCTGCAGCAGAATAAAGAAGTGTTTTTACCTGTCAAACTCTTAACATGAATCAATATAACATTTGTTGAACAGCTGTGCCTCTTGTTTAATAGCTACGAGTGCTTTTAATCAGTGAAAACATTCCCAAAACTGCACCTGCACATCTTTTAGAGCCTGACTAATTGACAGTCAGGGCTGAAAAAACTTTATCAGCTCACATTAGTACAAACATGCCAAAGATATGTTTGAGGACATTTAGGAACGTTGTCTCCATTCCAGAATTGTCCACCTTATTCAATATGGTCGCTTGATCAGTGTCCTCCCAACTATAACGCTCTACCTAACCCTCGAGCCTTAGTTTTGCACATGAATGGATCGGCGGTCGTGTTAGCAATAATACATATAACGTCCTGTTAGACTTTCAAAATAAAGCTTGCTTACAAACATCTCACAAATTATGACACATTATGACTTTTAAACTGAATCATAAGCGGTTTGGTTGGGTTTAGGCACCAAAACTACTTGGTTAGGTTTGGGAAAAGACCATGCTTTGAGTTAGGGGTAACTGCAGTGTCAACCCAACCCCCAGATTCCACCAGGCTGTGGAACTGATTGCGGTCGTTCTAGTCAATGCTCGTGTTTTCACCGGCTGTGCCGGGGTATGTTTCAGCAGCGTCCCAGCTCCCTGCTCTGCTCCATGGAGAATACGCACAAATTCTATTTTTGATGGAAGCGGACCGCAGCCGCACCAATCTGCACAGAGCAGATGGAGCCAGACAGGAAGTCAGACAGCAGAATGGCATAGTGTATCCAGTCAACACTCAAATAAAAAAAACCCTGTGCAAACTCTGGATCTACAGCACAACAAAGTCAGAAATATTAACAATAAACACACTTAAGACAGAGAAATAATAAAACGGTTCAGCTACGTAGCCCACACAACCACAGTAGATATCCAAGAGGGATATGAAGTCGTGTGGAGGACAGAAACAAAACAGTGTAGCACACAGCAGGTAACAGAAAAGTGCCCCCTGGAATCAAGGGGTTGGAGTCAGTCCACTGGCCTGAAACCTAAACTAAGCATTGAATTTGAATCGACTGTGATTTGTTTGAAGAAGTTATTCATTTAACTAAGCAAAAGCTGGCATAGCCAGGCATGCAGCACTGCAGCCAATAGTGTACTGATTACAAATGGATGGATTTTGGTTCCTATGATGTAGCACTTAACAGTCAGAGTGATCAAAGGGCCAATCAGGGTGCTCAACCACCTCTAATCATCAAAAACTCTTGAGATGCGAGAAGTCTGCAAAGATCCTGATAACTTGAGTCTTTAAAGATGGAAATCAAGTGACATCAATGGGTGTTGCATGAAGGGGATTGTGATACTGTTGATGAAAGACCAAAGACATAATCATCAAAAGTTTATTTTTCTGAATTTTAAATCTCAAGACAATGACCTCAAAAGTATTTTGGTGTTCATGCTGATTTGAAGTTAAAACATTCAGAAGATGTCACAGAATAAAGAGTAAAGAGTTTTCTGAGTAAAGGAAGATCCTTTGAGACAAAGAGCAAAAAAAACATCTTACCATCGAAATGTGACACACACATTGCATACCTGATAGTCTTAAAGAGTACAACAACAACAGGCTTTAGACCCTTGTGTCAAAACAGCAGGGAATAAGATGCTGCAAATCTACCATATTAAAAATTACATTTCCACATGGATTTTTTAAACATCATTGGTTTAGGGTTTAGAGTCCATGTTTGTATGTTTAACATTAAAAATAAACTTAAATTCACGTTTTGAGGGGAAACAAATACGCTGCCCTATCTGCCATGCCAGAAGATTTGAGGGCTCTGTATGCCTGACAGCCTCATTTTGCTCTGTATTATAAAGTTCCCCTTTCACTATTTCATCAAAATGTGACCTGCTGGGAGATGCTTGTTTGTTAATAGTACATATATGAAGATTTCAGATTTTTTTTGTGACACTTGTGTAACTTACACCATTACACAACATATAACTAAATGCCACATACAAATGTAATGCTCCAGCTGCGTGTGTGTGCGTCTGTGTGTGTATTATCCATGACTGAGATGACGTGTTATTGTGTGAGTATGCGGCATATGTGTGTAAGTGTGTGTGTTTGTGCATATGTTAATGGGTCAATGTGTTTTATGGATATAGTATGTTTGTCTGTGTGTATATTAAAGTGTATTCAGTTATAGTATGGCACACATCTGTCACAACAGTTTTACATGTATTTATATACATTTATGTGTCTGTTGTTATCATGTTATTAAAGCTGTTTTTAATGTTGTGCTGTGCAGGTGTGTGTATGGGCATGTTTCGAAATGAAAGTAAGCAGCATGATGCTGGTTTGGGCTCTGTCAGCAGTTCTCAGTCTTTCATCAAACTTCTATTTCCTTGAACACACTTTCATCGCAGCTGACAAGCCCTGCTTCCAAAAAGGCCACACACAGCCTGTCTGACACATGGCCGACAGCGTTAATAAAGTGCTTCATAATTTATACATTACTTATAGCAACAGCCCTCGCACCACTATGACATCTCCCGTGTGGTCATAAGAAAAATGATTAAAGACAAAATCCATTTTTTATAGTGTATGACTTCAATCTTCAGTGTTCAAAGCACTCTGGGGTTATTTTATTACAGTATGAGCTGCTGGAATTTTCTTACTTTGTGAATTTTCTACCAAGCTGTACTTTAGTTAGTGATTTCCTACAGAAAGTGTTTCAACAAAGGATTCTCTGGACTCCATAAGTACTCCTCTTGGTTATGTCATGATGAGTCAGCATGAACACAGAACTAACCAGAGGCCACATGCAACACTGTACTCTTTATTCTTTAAAAACAGTTGAACCACACTAGAAGTGTGAATGTGACCTTAACAAAGAGAAACATATTTCTCCTTCTCCTCCTTTCAAACAGCCATCACCTTCACAGAATGTAAAGAAATCAAGGCTTGACTTTTCCTTTCTGTAGCAACAACACGCACTGACATTGCTGATCTCTATGAGGAGTTGTTGGACTAAATTCCATTTCCCAATACTTTTAATTAAGTTTAAAGAATGTCTAATAAAGCCATGCTTTAATTTTAGTCAATGCATGTGATTAAGGGTGTTGATGTACTGTTCAGAAATTGACGACTTTTTATTTACATTATTGTATTTGAAAGACAATGTAAGGCAATATAATCATGACACTCACATGGCAGACTGGGCTTTTGCGTTTTAATGTGAATCCCATGATTTCATTTACAATGAAAATTAGAATATAATATATTTTACTCCGGATAATTTTAAAAGATTGACTCTGATGCATTTCACATGCATTTCTAAGGTAGCCTGAGAATCCTGTCATTTTAAAATATTTAATTTTCTAGAAATAAGCAACAATTAAGTGATTATCCAACTCACAACACTTAATTTACCGTTAAATTTCTTTGTGGTAATTCGCATTTTGGCATTTTGTTTTTTTCAATATTGGCAGTCAAATACTTATAACACCATAAAAGTGACATTGTTTGAGTTTTGTGAGAAAAAAATATTAATGCTGCAATTTCTTTTTTCGTCATTTTTTGTCTTTTTTAATGTTTTTTGCTGTAATCTTTTAACTCTTTGCAATAATGTGTCATAAAGAGATTACTGAAAATTTAAAATCTTAACTGATGAACAGAAGTATAAAATCCTTTATAACGACCTTAAATTTCACATTAAATGCCAAATCACATACATGCATACACATACGAAAGGTTTTAAGCCTGCAAGCTGATGTGAATACCATACTGAAGTGACTGCATGAGGACACACGAGGTAGGGAAAACATTAAGACACGCTCATGCAGTTCAGTGTGTAAGTGGTTTAAGTAAGGTATAGTTTAGGATTAAGAAATGACTGGAGTCAACAAATGTCCACATAATAAATAAAACGAGAAAAGACCGAGAACTTAATGAACAAGTGTGCCAGTAAGTAGATATCACAAAAAGAAGGGGAGAAGAAAAGGAGCTTTCTACAGCCTTATTTTAACCTGCTGCTCCATACTCACAGTGTAATTGCTATTGGTCACAGTCACTGGCAGATCATCTTCTGTGTAGTAGGTCTCGGTAAAGTCGGGACCTAAAAGCTCCCTGGGGGAGAAAAAGAGAAGAAGAGGGAAAAATGTTGGCAGGTGATTAGATAAGATTGAGCTTTAATGATCCCTGTGTAATTTAGGTCTTAGCAGCAGCAGATAAACAAAAGGACAGCACATAGAAAATGAGTCTGGGGCTAGAACCACATGGAGCAAGTCGTTGGCAAATTTAAGTTCCCTTTTTCTGATCTCTTTCATTGACCATTTAACGCTGTGGGAACCCTGTGTTTATCCATTTTGATTTTGCTGTCCAGTTGTGTGAAAGTACTATTATATCCACCGTAACCAAATGAAGAAAATAAAGGCCACGTTGGCAGTAATTGTTCCTGCTCAGGCTTGTTTTATAATCAGATACTGTTGTGAAATGATAAACAGCATCATGCAGGGACACAGAGGCAGTTTTTTTCTTCTTTATCATTAGCTGATGACATTGGCTAATGTCATTAGATAGCTTGTGATTGACAGCAGCTGACTGGGTGGTTGCCTAGCAGTAACAAAGGACATTTACTGAGCTGCTTCTTGTGCAGGGGTAATCGCAGTGTGGTTCACCTCAGGATTCAACACAACATTGTGTGTGTTTGAGTTTACTGAATTAGAATTAGAGCTGTACTGAATACGTACATTTTTTTAAGCTTCAATCATAATATTGACTATTCTAGTTTTAAATCAATATTCAAATGGTTTTTCTTTTGCATGTCTGTTATCCTGTTTAAGCCTCGTATTTCTGCACAGTTGCAGAAAAAGATCAGGCTACACAGAATTAAGTGGGTGGTGGTGTATCACACATTTCGCCGCGTGGAGGCGAGCTGTGAATTAAATGGCTAATTACCTGCAAAAGAAAAGGTAACGATTGCTAGCATGTTTGTACTGTTAGTGACCAGGTTAGGGTGAGGATATTGGTTATTTTTAGCACAAGTTGCTAGCTCGTATGTTGTTGTTTCACCTAGAAACAGGGATTTTAAAAACAGTAACATGCAGGTAGTGTGGGGGGGGGGGGGGGGGGGGGACCGCCAACTGAAATTGTTGGCTGATGGCTTTATACCCACTACATCTGGTCAAACTATCACTGTTAAAAAATCCACTTTTGGATGTAGATTTGTGGTTCTTTTTGCCATGATGGTCTCCTCAAATACGGCTCAGCTGGGAGAGTGATGAGACAGACTGAGAGTGTGTTTATTAATCACCACACCTTCCGATCTATATTCCACTCCACCTAGCACTTCTGCACCTGCTGCAGCTTGTTGTCATGCTTGCACGTTTAAAATATGGCCCGAATGTTAGACTTTCCTCTCCCCATTGGCTCTCTGTGCACGCTAAATGTAGTATGGGTGATAACAAGTACACTAAACAGACAACACACAACCTCTTTAAATATGTCTGACAGAAACCGGTGAGCTCATTCACTATTACCATGAAAGCTCAGAGTAATGACAGCATTTGCCTGATGTGTGAGACCTCATTCTATCTCATTCTTCACTCGCCTACTGAAGCTCTCTGCTTTGAAGAAAATGCAAAGTCAGACAAAGCTTCAATGATATTCATAACTTCTTTCTTTGCTTGCTGACATCCCTGTATGATTTCTTGATATTGCCAAGGCTGATTGCAAAAAGCATAATCTCCTCCAAATGAAATGTTGGATCAGCAGGACCGGAGTCTTTCATGTTGATGGAGTTGGGCATTGATAACAGAAAGAGACAGAAGGAAGAAAAATATCCCAGTGCCTTCACTGTGATTGTATCAAATGCGATTCATCTCGTAGTTACTTATCTCATGCAAATTCTTATCTGGTGCAACAAAACTTTTCTTTATCTGCACTTTTGTTGCTGCTTGGCTGAAAGACAGCTTGCAGAGGGCCAGAAAAGAAAAAGAAAGGAGATCATTGTTTGATTTCTTCTAAAAGGTCACCTTACAACAAAAATGCATTGGCTCGATTTTAGCCTGGAAGAGAAGAGGTGACATTTGTCATGCCTGGCGATGAAGGAGTCAGTTGTCAAATGCCAAGATGTCCCTGGACGAATGCTTGAGTGTTACAGATGTATAGATCAGTGGTACCATGAGGACTCCTGGCCTATTCTGCCTGTCTGTGGCTGAATTACTGACCAGGCAGGAGATGCATTCTGGCAACAGATCCATGAGCAGAAATGGGCAAATGGAAGACTGACATGAAAAGATGAGCCCAATCTCCATTTGGTCCCGGGGGCCCTATTGTATTATTCATTGAGGGAGATCGTAATGGAACATAATCCAGCTTTCTCACCCATTTTACTGCAGACAATTTGCTCTGCAATATAAAAAGACTGTCTTACGTGGCAGTCCTCTAAAGTTAATTCGATTGAAGCTGGTGGATAGACAGCAGTGTGTGAAATCCAACTCCATCTTATTCAGGACAGTATTTACACAGCATTTTCATCAAAGGGAGAAAGGAGAAAAAGCTGATTGCTTTTCATGGCAGGTGACTGTTTTTCGAGCTGGAGGGATGGTGAAGAGACTAAGATCACAGTCAAATATCTCCTATGGCTTAATTAAAAACCAGCAAAGGGTGAGATTAACTCTGAAAACCTTGAAGGTTAGCAAACACTGGTGAAATGTTCCCCCAGAGTGACCGCCCACAGTATATGATAAATCATCTTTCATGGATCTGGAGAAACACAGCAGACACTGATTAGTGTGTGTGATCACCAAAATGGTCTCTAACTTCAGCAACCCTGGCTTGAAGGACTACAAAGATACTAAAAGACAATAGCCACCCAGCCACAGTCTGTTCACCCTGCTGCCATCTGACAACAGATACACAAGTATCTGCTGCTGTACCACCAGACTACAGAGCAGCTTCACTCCTCAGACTGTGACACTCCTCAACTCATCCTCAACACTCCACCATAAATAGTTTTTTGTTCATACTTTATTATTTCATAATATTGAGTTCAATTGAATTCATGTTGAATGTTGAATATCAATAGAAGCTGTCAGGCTATCAGGCTAAGTTTAGGCCAGTGTTCATCTGCATACTTCAGGTTGGGGTCTACAGTGTTTATATTTCTTTTCAATAAACATTTCATATTGCCATTGCAGTTTAACTTTGTTTTGTTGCATTGCAAATAGATGTGCAAAGCAGCAACATCAAGCCACTTGCCTCAGTAATAAAATGGTAAACAGAAGCCCTGGTGAAAGATTCTTTAGTGCTGCGTTAATGTACAGTTCATATTCTGTGATCGGTATATCAGTGTCTGTGTCTGCAGAGTAACTTTTCATACTCGGGCCAGGGTGTATCAGGTCAGGTACTGTAAATCAGTGTTGATGGTGAAGCCTGTGGCGACGGGGAAGACTGTGTGTTTCCAGTCCGGCTGTATAACTCAATTTCTGTACTTGATCTGTAGCAAAACAAACGACCGTTGGTGGAATTGAGACGGTGAAAACAAGAATGACAAAACTGAAATGTGAATGATATTTTATACTTTTAGTGGCCATTTCTCTGGTGTATTTTGAAATGTCACATTGCTTGAAAGAATAGAACATATATGGAAGAAAAAAATGACCAATTATATTTGGTATCAAGTTGAGTCACCACTCTCCAGAAAATGTGATGATTTCATGAAGTTCACCAAACTCTCATTATTCTTGATTTTTCTTCATTTGCTCTGCTAGATACAGACCTCCACCTCTATAAGGCAGGAAGTGTGCAGACCTCACTCCGCCACATACTGGGTGATGCAGTATCGTCTACCATGAATGCTCATTAAAAAAGTGCCAGTGAATGTGGAACAACTCATCAGCAGCCCTGATACTGAATAATTACACAAACACACCCAGACTTTTTCTCTCCCTCAGAGCATCAGCTACAGAGCCACACAGTGTAGCTGGGGTCAAACCACTGTGCTACTTCCAAGAATAAAAGTAATGGGCTCTCTTCGAGGCAGAAGGAAAGCAGACAGGCAGCTTGGCTTTGGTGTGCTGATAAAATTTGCCCTAATGAGAAGGCCAAGAGGATAAACAGCTGGACACAGCCGTGTGTGTTTGTGTGTGGACGTACTGTAGAGGACTGTTTTTATACCTATGATCTTTTCTCTTTTGGCTTCTGATTGTTTAGCAAAGCTCCTATATCTTGGTTAAACAAGCTATAGGAGAAACCACAAGGGGAGGGGAGAAGAGAAGCAAAACAAGCAATAGATGTATGTTGAGTGAAAGGAGGGATGTTACTGTCAGAGTTACGTGGAAAACCGAAAGGGAGGCTGTTTTTCAGATCTTGCTGCAGAGATCCCCTACGTGGTTTTCAAAAGCTGTTTGTGTGTGATCCTTCCAGGACAATACTGTTTTACAACAGGAAATATAACTACAGGCCATTTAGCGTTAGGGTTTGACTAATGAGCGATTCATTTGATAGGGTTAGGATTTAATGTCAGGAAACAGCCAAAACAAACAAGGGTCCAGACACACCAAAAAATCATCAAAGAACGGTAATCAAGGCAGACTGTTGCAATGCCTAATGTTGTCTCACTGTTGTGTAGCTCTATCTATGTCTGATTTTCTTGCAGTTCTGATACAGTGCTTTATGAGCTGTAGTTCAGGCCGGGTTTCCATGGGGCAGCTGCCACTGGGCTGCCTTGCCACTGGTCCGCCACCTGGCCTGTCCTCTCTACCTAACTAGCGCAGAGACACTGCAGCTGTGACAGCAGAAGAGGTTTACTGGGTATAATATAGCTCACAACCCGCGGAATCAGCTCCACTGGTGGCTGTTTGTTTTACAAACCAACTGCTAGAAAAACACAAGCACAACACATTAACACCAGAAATGAGTTGTTTTTGAGTTTTGTTGGCAAAGTAATTTGACTTGCGTAACTTTCATAACATAAGATACGTAAGTGACATACCCAAATGTTATTTTAACACAGGAATGATTGATTTCCTAAATCCAAACTATGTAGTTTAGATGCCGAAACCAAGCAAAATGCAACTGTTTGACAACATTCCCTAAGTCATAATATGTCATAGTATGTGAACTGTTTGTCAGCAAGGTTCATTTCCGACCGGACTTTGCAAGTAGTTTTTGTACCTAACTTGACCGTGGAGTCCTTCATGTGCAAAACTGATCCTAGAGGGGTAAATAAAGCATCATAGTTTAAAGCTTAATTGAGCGAGCTGCTTTATTTGCGGAGCTGGGAGTGAGAACATGTTGCAAATTCTTGTAAACTTTCAGGCTGAGACCAGCAGCCCTTACTCACTTTATCAGCGGTACCTATCCAGGAGTAAGTCCCTTGACTAGAATAGCTGTCTAAACAAACACATCACATGAACATGACTAATAGTTGATGACTAAACCATTCTTCTGTCAGAGAAGGTCTTATTAAACAGTCATGCCCATGGGCTGCTGAGACATAGGAAAACAGGGAATACCAGAGTCAGTGAATGGCTCCATCGAAGAACAGCTCTTCATTGTTGTACTGATTTGCTGAATGGAACAATCACTTGCTGAATATTAAATTCAGTAAGGGCTTGAGGGGTATGTGCTCTCAACTGAAGCTTTCTGGAGGGTTACCGACAATAAAGTCATGCTTTTGTTAAGCAATAAGATATAACAACTGTAGCTTAGCTTTAGCCAGACAATTTGCTTTGTTCAGGAGAGAACAGTGCTGTTTTTAGCCTCATACAGCCATAAACCAGGGAGATAAAACTTCTTGAATCCTAAGACGGTTTACACACTGATATTCATTGTAGCTCCCTAGAGAATGGACTGAGATGAATTTAAAGGACAAAGAGGTGGATATGTCTTTGGTAGCTTCCATGGTGATATCCAAGGGGCTAAGGCTGAAGTGAGTAGTTCAAAGCTGTATTCATAACATTAAGAATGGAATTCTAAATCAACATTCGAACGTTGTGCAGTGTCAGTATTTGACGACAAGGCAAAGAGAATCAACAATCAACTATCTTTCTCCAGAATCACTCACCTTGACTTGGTGCTCTAGCAGCAGGTCTTACATCACCACACACAGACACAATACAAAAAATCTATTTCTATTTCTTCATAATCATAATAGATCATAATATGTATCTGCGTTCACTGGGTGCTCCATTTAATCCGATGAATCACTTTATTCAAACTGAGGGTTTTGTTCGAGAATTTTCCTTTGGCTGATGACGTCATAAAGACATTCAAAACTTAATTCTTTCACATGTATTTTTTTTTTAAAAAAAGGTCCAGGTAACATTTTCAACTAAAATAAACTAGACAGTAATGAAGACTTAGCTTAGAAGGCTACATATCTAAGGTCAACATACACAAAGGAGCTACATTACAAAGGCACAAGACAAGAGAGTAGAAGGTTGTTTGCTGAAGTCCCGACTTCGCAAAACAACTTAGAAAAGAAGATTAAATCACGCATGAACAAAGTCAAGACATGAAAGACGAAGGATAGCAGGAGTTCACACATATTCATTTCCTGTATGTTCATAGGTACCAAACATACCGTTTTATTAATTGTTATTTAGAGACTAACAGCTTTAAAATAGCCAAACTTATGTAAGGCTAACAGTACAGGTAATTAAGGACATTTTGACAAGATAATCTCAGGGTCAGGATCAGGAATACAAAAACAGAATATATATAGATATGACACCACTGACATTCAAGTTAATTTTTTTGCTTTTGCATGTCAACATACAGAGAGAGAGCAGGAGGGAGAGACCATGGATGAACAGACAGAACAGGAAATAGGGAGAAGTGAACAAGCAGCTGCCATGTTCATCACAGCTCACAATAAACACGCAGGAGAAAGTGCAAAAGGGCTGGGTAGAGGTGAATGCAGAGAAAAGGGTGTCATGATTGACAAATAGCCAATCACATCACTGGTTTCATTGTCTGGAAACTCTGAGCCAATGCTACAATGCTGAAAAGAGGCTTGGGGTAATTTCTAATTATTAAAGTCCCAGTGAAGTTGACTGTTTCGGTGCACTGATGTCATTGTCAACTGTCTAATAATCACGTTTGAGGGATTATTACATAAATGTTATGTCATTGTATTTATTCTATGCATTTAAAAATATAGGCTGATATATTGATGTCAACATTTTTTCACTCCCAAATATCCAGGATTGGCTGGGCTTAAGTTCTGACACACCTTTCTGCAAAAATAACAATGACTTGCTTTGTCTGAATGAACCCTCCACCTGTGCACGGTGCCTTATGCGCTGGACACCAAAATACCACACAGGAAGTTCAATGTCAGGAATACCAAACCTTTGGAGTGCTTTTTATGATGGTTGTTGTGCCTCCGCAAAAATAGGGCCCAACAAGTCATGTGTTTTGCAATACTTTATATGCTACAATCATACAACACAACATTCTTATTAGAGCTGTCATTGAATAAAAATATGTAACTAATTGCAAGCTATGTGACTCATTAATTGTAATTAATTTGCACGTACCATACCAGTATTTGATATTTTAAGCTTGTAGTTCTCCGATGGTTAAAAAATTCCTTGCTTCATACGTTGCACAAAACAGTGCTCCTGTTAACAGTTCCATCTGGGCGATTTTTTGAAGCCCCACTCCGGTTTGTTTTGATATTTTTATGATCTTTCCTGACGATGTTTTATCATTTTTGAGCTCAAAGTGACTACAAGGAAATATCAGCTTTTGTTGATTCTAGCGGCCACTTTTGACAAAAGCTGTACAACACCAGCGCCTGCTGTTATAAAGATCTTTGCTAGCGCATGCCGCTAAAAGAAAGTTCCTCGTAGTAATTTTAAGCTTATGAAAAATTACTCTGACCCATGGATTGGACTACAGTAGAATCTGGGAGTTTTATGTCATCCATCATCTATCCATCATTGAATATGAACACCTGTACGTTTCAGCTGACTGGAAGCAGGTGGGAAACAGCTGGCTTTTTCCAGTTTTTATGGTTTGTGGAGTGTTGAGTGTTAGTTGAGGAGTCTCACAGTCTGAGGAGTGAAGCTGCACTGTAGTCTGGTGGTACGGCAGCAGATACTTCTGTATCTGTTGTCAGATGGCAGCAGGATGAACAGACTGTGGCTGGGTGGCTGTTGTCTTTGAGTATCTTTGGGCTCTGTCTGCACAGTGTCAAGTAAATGGCTGAATGATTGATCGACTCCTCCTTCCAGGTGTATTTAACACTCACTGACTGTGTATGAATTTACATTTTCAACAACATTCAACCACCTTATATTATTACATGTATCTACAGATTTAGTGAGACAAAGAATCAGAAGTCTTATCCAGGAACTGATATTGCCAGTAAACTATGAAATCATGATGCTAATGCATAAAGGAAGTGAGAACTGAAAGGCTGAAGGGTGTTGTTCCTTCTTCTAGTCATTTACAGACACTTGCCATTAAGATGCTGTTGTTATTTGAATCTGCCTTGATGCTGAGAAGCTGGAAGTGTTAATACACTCTCCAGCGAGTGTTAAAATAACATCTTTACTATCTCTGCTTGGAGTGATGCCTCACTTCTCTGAAACACAGCAGCTGTACCTGTCTGGTCAAAGTATGAGACTGCGAGGATGAGGTTAACCACAAGCCCTGACAAGTAACCTGCAATGTAAAACTGAGACAAATGTGGAACTGAATCCTATCTTTTACCACAGATGATCTCATTTTGTAAGTGCAACTGAAAAATCACCTATTGAACTGACTATTTCAAAGACAAACGATGTTGTTATGTGTTCCTAAATTTCAGCAAACAGGAGACTGTTTCATAAACACTTAAAAGTTCCCCATAGCCACTTTAAGCTGATAAAAAATTACTCTGACCCTAAAATGGATTGGACTACAGTACAATCTGGGAGCTTTATGTCATCCACCAAACTTGGCTTGTCTGGTGTACAGTACAGTTCATACCTATCAAGATGGTCACTGTGTCAGATTAAATAATTATAGAATCATCAATTGTCACAAAACACCAGGAGACAGAGAGCAGTTAATAATGGCTAAAATATCTGGACCAACAGTCTACAGAGTTTAAACCCAAAGTGGGAATGCAGTCTGAAGGGCAGGTGGACGATTTAAAAAGTGCAACAGGAAGTTCCAGGGTTGACAGATTTCACTGAAGTGGGTTGATGTTAAAAGTGCGTGACATGAAGCTCTCTGAGTTTAGTATTTAGGTGCTGCTGTATCACCACTATTCTACAATTAAAGTAATCAAGACATTCTTCACTTTTCTCTACTAGCTGGCTAGACAGGGGACCAAACCTAGAATGTATGGTTTAAAAAGGATTCTCGATTGTGACCCTGTTTAATGATCAATTCAGAGAAATAAGTATTCATTGAATATGAACACCTGTACGTTTCAGCTGACTCGGAGCTTGGGGAAACAGCTGGGTTTTTCCAGTTTTTATGGTTTGTGGAGTGTTGCTGATGAGTTGGGGAGTCTCACAGTCTGAGGAGTGAAGCTGCTCTATAGTCTGGTGGGTACAGCAGCAGATACTTCTGTATCAATTGTCAGATGGCAGCCGGGTGAACAGACTGTGGCTGGGTGGCTGTTGTCTTTTAGTATCTTTGGGCTCTGTGCAGACATCTCACTTCACTGATGTCACTGATGCTCTGTAGATGGTACCAGTAATGTTCTGGTGGTTCTAATCACCTGCTGTAGAGCCTTCCTGTGGTGGACCGTGAAGGACCATGCTAGTTTGTGACGTTTCAAGTCAGAATGCTGTTGAAGTTGACAAGAACTTGGCACATACTGTAGCTAAAACTGACCAGTAGAAAATCTTTTTTTGTTTCAGTGTATACAAACAGAAGTGTTAAAATGAGTTTGTGGTTTCAGGGGGAGTTAGGTGATTGAACTATTTCTTGGTGAAAAACAGCCAAGTGCAGTGACTTCCTGGAGTTTTCCTCTACAAGGTTTGACATTGTTAGCCTACAAAGGCTCACAATGATATTGACTGACTGGGTTTTCTCCCAATCCTCCCAGTTACCACTCTGTCACTGAGAACATGGGTATTTTCATCATCAATGGATCTACTCATTATTTTCTTGATCAGTTGTTTGGTCTGCACAGTGTCAAGTAAATGACTGAATGATTGATCAACTCCTCCTTCCAGGTGTATTTAACACTTACTGAATGTGTATGAATTTACATTTTCAACAACATTCAACCACCTTATATTATTACGTGTATCTACAGATTTAGTGAGACAAAGAATCAGAAGTCTTATCCGGGAACTGACATTGCCAGTAAACTATGAAATCATGCTGCTAATGCATAAAGGAAGTGAGAACTGAAAGGCTGAAGGGTGTTGTTCCTTCTCCTAGTCATTTACAGACACTTGCCGTTGAGATGCTGTTGTTATTTGAATCTGCCTTGATGCTGAGAAGCCGGAAGTGTTAATACACTCTCCGGCGTGTGTTAAAATAGCATCTTTACTATCTCTGCTTGGAGTGATGCCTCACTTCTGTGAAACACAGCAGCTGTACCAGTCTGGTCAAAGTGTAACACTGCGAGGATGAGGTAACCACAAGCCCTGACAAGTAACCTGCAATGTAAAACTGAGACAAATTTGGAACTGCGTCCTACCTTTTACCATAAATGATCTCATTTCTTAAGTGCAACTGAAAAATCACCCATTGAACTGACTATTTCAAAGAAAAAAGATGTTGTTATGTGCTCTCAGGAATGCAAGAAGCAGCTGCAGACTTGCCTTGGGACATTTTATATCAGTGTTAGCTATTATTTAAATGACTGTAAACCACAGTCTCTCAAGAGTTATTAACTGCATGGTCTTATTTTGCACAGCAGACCAGTGTGGGTTTCAATACAGCCGATCAAGACTGAACACAAGTCTACTGAGGAAAAGTAATACATTCTATTCCAGAGAAACTACATCTGAAGAGATCCGAGGATTACTTTTGATCTCAAAGAGCTTCAAATTCTCTGAAGAAAATTTTAATTTTAGTTAGAGGGATGTGATGAGACCAACAGTAAATTTACATAGTAATTAGCTTGAGCTATTCATAAATGTTATAGAGATGGAAGACATTTCCCTAAACTCTGTAATGAATTATTATGTCCAAAGACAACAGAATCTAATTGTTGATATATTTTAGTCTGGACTAAAGTGGTGCACTGACTGGCAGACACACTGACATTGCAATCCTTGGAATCAAGCTGGTAGCTGGTAATTAAAGGTATGTTGTAGAGAGGTGTTCACGTTATTCAATTTTGCCATCAATAAGGGCAAAGGGCAAGAAATGCTTTTGTTAGCTGCCATTTTTTATTTTAAAAAAACATAACAAAAAAACAAACATATTAGAATGGTAACGTCAGCATTCTGTTAGTACAACTTTGTTTTTACTTTTTGAATTATAGTTGACTCCCAGAAGTCGTTCCAACAGCACTAAAAAACGTACTGTGTTAATTTCTGGAAAACTGGTCTCAGTAGACCACTGATTGATAAAAGATGCCTGGTGGACAAAACAAGCCATTGGAATTGCCCCCACTCCGTTTACATGATTGTAACGGTCTTGGACTGGTATTGATCTTTGGACAGCTATTTTGGCAAGAATAATTGTGGAATTCTGTCCGTCAGCTTGTCTTAAAACTTTCCACCATTGTTGCTGCTGCTTAGATGCCTACTGACCCCTGGCCGCACATCTCCATACTGCCCCTACACTGGCCCTACTGTTCATGTGCACATTCAATCCTGCATAGGTATAACATTCATTTCTGAGGACATGTATAAAACAATTCTCCAGACACAGTATAAGCAAGGCAGCTGTCAGTTAGTTAAAGGTCAGTATATCTCTTTGTCTGAAATTTGGGGCCTGGAACTGCTACGTTCAGAACTTCAGGAGTCCTTTGGTTCTGCAGGTCAATGATTGTGAAAAAGCTGCAAGCAGCGATACCTGTAGCCAAGCAATCAGCCCGACCTGAACAGGTACGCTTTGAACAGGCACTGCTGAACAAGACTCTAACGAGGAATGCAGTCGCACCTTCTCTATCTCTCCCTGGTTTATCTTTCAGTTGAGTATTTTGTCCCGTCTTCAGTTAAGAAGTCATCTTGTACTTTTCAGTGCAGCTGAGGTTTCAGAACACTTTAAGTCATGATGACGGCTGACAGGATTTTATGGTGTGCTTTGGAGCTGCAGATTACAGTTGTGGGGAGAGGACAGTTTGTCTTTTCCTGCTGTGTCCTTTTGTTTGGGCCTGAGGGATTGTGGGGAAGGAAGAAGTAAAGCAATGGTCTTGAAAATGGCTTTAGAAGTAGCCATATTTTCAAAAAATGTTTTTTCTTTATAACCCTAAACTAATTTCGAAGCCCATTAAATCATCCTAACAGACTTTATGTATTATTATTCACCCTGCAGTGCCTTGGTCAGACCTCTGGTAACACTGACACAGCTATTAGCTTCAGATAGCTAGTCTCAATGATCTGGGTCCATGTTTATGTTACTGTGGCAGTACACAGTACTTACGCAGATTATGCCATGATGATGAATACAAATAGTTGATAAAGACCACGTGTTATAATCAAAAGCTATGAAACAAGGAGTCCTTCCTCATGGTAACAAAGAGAAACAAAGATCAGTTTTTGAGTATACAAAAAGTAGTAGTAGTATATGTGTATGAAAGTATAGCATTATAAGGCTCAGGGTGTAGCGCCCAGCTCAATCAATGTAAAATCACAAAGAGGGCATCAAAAATCTCCATATTCATCTACACTCAGCAATCAGTTAACAGTAAAACAAGGCTTGTAATGACGGCTGGTCCGAACTTGTGAGTTGAGTGCAGTAGAGCAGAATTTTAACTTTCCTTTGCCAGGGTGACTGTATGTCATCATGGCTTGACTTGGCACGATGCAGCTAAAGCAGACTAAAACCCTAATAGATCCTCAGGGACTATTGATCCCCAAATTTATAAAAAAAGCGATCTACCCTGACAAGGAATCTGGGGACATAACACTCCTAAATCACCTGACAAAACCACTGCCAAAGGCCCTGCCTGTACTAATTGGATGGATCATTGCTCTTTTCTGTCACCACAGTGGAGAGGAGGTTGTGTGGCTCGGGCACCACAGCCTGCTCAGTCGTCCTCTGGATCCACATTCTTCACATATATTTTATATAATTTCCTTCTGTCAGATATTCTGGCGATGAAATCTGTAAGCTCTGTGATTTTGTTGGTCTGTTCTGTATATGCGACATCTACAGGAGACCGCTCTCCATGTCCAGGGTGGAACCAGAAGTCAACAGTTAGTTACTTTAACTCACTAAGTCATGTACAAAATGAAAGGTAGGTTAATTAGGGAATGTAGGTACGTTTGTAACTGATGTAACAGAAGTAACAGTTATTTTAACACAAATCGCAGTGTTTTCCTGAACCTAACCAAGTAGTTTTGTTGCCTAGGCCTGGTATGCTGCAAGGTACATGTTGCTTTGGCAACGGTGATATATGTCATTTTGGGTGTTGTCAGCAATCGACCTATTCAGTCATTTAGGTATGAGGATGTGTTGGATGGTGTGTGAGTCTTAAAATCAAAGCTTTTCATTTTCATTCTGCTATTGTCTGTAATTCATAATTCATCTGTGCAGTTTCTTCAAAAAAGGACAGATGTTGTTGCAGTCCTTGTAGGGGACACTATGACAAAGCTGTCTGCATATAGAAGTCATTTTTTTCCTGGTCCCCCACAGTGAGCCCAGGTGATGCCGATGACTGCAGAGTGGTTGCCGCCAACTCATTTATATAACAGTTGAATTATGCTGTGCTCAGACGGCATCCTTGATTTATAATTCTGTTCTGACTAAAGCTTTTGTGTTTTTATTATCTACTTCAAAGCAACATTTTGTTCTTTTCTATGTTGTGAATTGCTTTAATCATTGCTTTCCATCTGTCAGCAGTCTGAAGCAGTTCTGAAGACCAGACTATTGTGTCAATTAGAGTCAAATGCTTTATTGTACTAATGTAACAAAAAGATTTGTATTCTGAAAGTTAGGACACTACAAAACAAAATTGCTCATGAGGGATTACAGATATACTACTGCCTAGTCTTGTGAGATAGATATGTGTGCATCTGTGTTGTAGCATCTGTCTGGTAATCCTGTTTATTCCACCTTTGCTTCTCTTTAATCTCTTTAATATTCGCTTTACTTGTTTTGCTCTGGGAGGCGGTTTGGACTCCATGCCATTATTCCAATAATCATCCTAGTTAGATGTTTCAGCATGTCCCAGACGGAGCTTTGATTAATGGTCTTGATAGTTTTTTGTAGCTCTTTTGTAATAAAGACCATGATATCTGCAGGGTATCTGATCAACAGGATTCGTACAGCATGTTTCTGCTCTGACAGTGGTTGTCTTTTAATCAAGCACTCGTGGTGAAAACACTTCTCTTTTGGTTTCCACTGTATTTTTTAACTTAAGTGATTTATGAGATGCGCCTCCCAAGTTTTTGAATAGGTCATTTATTTCGGTAGTGTCTTTACTGACACATCTTCTGTTCTCCTTGAATTTGCAGAAGAGGAAGCTATACATCACATCCTCAATTTAGAGGTGTTACCATATGAGCAGAACTATAACTTTATGGTGCCTGTTAATGTTAACAAGTCCTCCAACTGCAACGACAAATGGGTTGTTTTGTTACTGCCAATCAAAATGATGTATAGGTGACAGTGTTTTTCAGGGACTTCCAAAACTTAATATGAATGACATTAGCATCACAAACAAGATTGACTGTATGAAAGATCTTATATGTAATATTATTGAATTAAAATGTCTAAAAACGACTGGACCTTTGTTATATGTTTTATTGAGTTGTGTACTTACATGTTTCCAAGAATGTTCAAATGAGAGAAAACAGTAAATTAACAAAGGGGTGTCGTTCATCACTGTAACATCCAAGTTAAGGCCAGGTGATTTTTCAGAGAGTGAGGAAGGAAGTCGACGAATGTGACTAAATTAATGTGAATAAAACTTTAAACCATCACCTCATCCACGAAAGTTTCCGCCTGAGTTGTGTCGGATAGATTTTCATCGGCCAATGGTGATTATTTAAGAATGGAGACAACAACTCCCATGATCCCACACTACTTCACGACATATCAGACTACATCTTTCATTATAATTGTTTTGAGCGAAACCTAGCATTTAATGCACGTTTTCAATGGCCACTCTTCTGATAACTTCTGTTTTGGTATCATTTTGTTATACATATGCTATAAAAACACAAATGCCAACACATTGTGACAGGTAGCCATGGATATTTTAACAGCAACATGACCAGCAGAGCCCAGAGCTGTGCAGGTCAACTAATCTAATTATAGCTATGTAATAACAGCTGATGTAGGTCAGCCTGCTGTAGAAGAAAATCTCTAATTTTCTTCCAGCTCTGTCACTCTATAACATTGTACTTTACATTAAAAAACTGGTCATACATTTGCTAAAAATGATTGCAGGAGGTAATCACGACCAGCAGCCACACGACAGATGCCACCTCTGGTGTAGACATGGAGTTAAAGGACAAAATAACGGAGCACTTCCTTTTTGTGGAAATGCATACTGTGAGGTCAATTACAATGTAACGCTACTTCAGCCTTTACTTCGAAAGATTACATTATGTGCACCGGCACAAGACTCCTCTTGTCAGGAAAATGTTCGCACAGGTCAGTTTAAGTGTGTAACCACAGAAAGAAAGCTTCTTCTGTGGGGTTCATTCTATTTCCATTCAACCTAATATTGAACTATGGGGAAATTCACCAGTAATGTGCTCTTTTGCAGTACAGAGCCAGACCTGTACACTATTTAATACTTCACTCTGATTGCAGCCTCAATGTCTTTTAGCTCTGTTGTAGAAACAGAGTATTTACTGGCCAGCTGAAACAACACAACAAGCCCGAGAGCCCAGCCAGCTGTTAGTTATGTCTACAAATGAACTACTGCCAAGAGTTGGCAGCAGACCTCAGTAAGTAACAGGGAGGGGAGGGTGACCCATTGCCCTACTGACAAACAGACATGAAGAAAAACAAAGAAAATGTGGATACACATATTCTCCTCTTGCTCACACACTTTCTCAGACGTTAAGTATAACCATCTGTCATTAATCATCTCTCTTTGTCAGTTTCCTTCCTCTCCCCTCCTCTTATTTGTCTTTACTCACACATACCCAGACAAAACTAGTTTGAAAATAACTCTGACCGCGTACACTGAACTCCTTCAGTCCACTTTACTGGCTACCTGCCCTCTGCCCCAGGGGAGCATTCGCAACAACAGCAGCATTGAGACGGGCTGATAAACATCTGACACAACGGGGAGGGAGATGAACAGTTGCCCTGTCTGTGCTCCTCTCCTGTTTGCAGCAACCTAAGAACAGAAAACAAATTCAGAGCTAACCCCATAAGAGGCTCCTTTGCTTGTATAATCATATCATAATAGATTATACCAACACACAACATACCTACTGCGACCTAAATGAAATTCTGACCAACCATTAATTGTGTTTTGCTATAGGGGACTGAACGGACGGCATGCAAATATCCTTATCAAAAGGAAAAGGACTCAATGCCCACAAGGCCAAACCAGAAAGGCAAAAAAAGGGTAACTGAACAATTGTGCATGTCTGAATTGAGCATATTGTGCCGAGCCTCAAAGACAGAACTACAGGAGGGCTGAGAGTGGACATTCATCATGACGGTAGGCAAGGCTGAGCGCTGTTGGGAGAGGGAACAGTGGTGATAAGGCAACGAAGAAAGGATAGCAGCCAGGTTTCAGGTGTTGTTTCCCAGAGCTACATCAAAACACTGCAAGCCCTTTTAATGTGCACTGTACAGAGAACATAAATACTTTAATCGTAATTACAGTGTTAAGCTGAGTTAATGGCCTCTGGTAAAAAAGAAAAAAAAATCAATAGCAAAGCTGCAGCTAATGTAATTATGAGGCCCTCCCTGGTCCTGAGAGACATCTGGAAAAACAGAGCTAGCATCTGGGGCCCGATGAGGGGCTGTGATTACACTCTACAGCAGACAACCTAACTCAATCAATGAAGAACATGACCGGTCGGACACACTCTTGTCTTGGACCGCAAGTGACAGAGAGGAAAGCTAAGTGACTACTCTTACAGTGCATTGGTTTGATGGTGTACTGTACCAGTAGATAATATTTATCAAAGCTGCACAATTTCATATTCCTGTATTCAAAATGGATCGAATGACTGTATGTGAAGGTGTTGCCGATAGCAACAGAGACACAGAGGATTATGATACCACCTGCAGTTCCAATCAGCTCAACAGTGTTTTTAGGCTTTTTCGCCTCTTTCAGCTCATTGTTTTAGTTTTAATTTCACTCTTATCAGCTTGGTTTGGATGACAAAGCTGTGATAAACCTACTGTCCACTGCCAGCCCAGCACCAAACAGCAGACAGACAGTGAGAGCGGAAACCTGGTGAAGAAAGTTTAAGATTTGGCAGCTGAGGGGCTAGACATTTTGGATGCTAATGTTGATCTGTGTATGCTACAAATGTAAATTAGCAATTGGCTACCTTGTTAAACATAACTTATAATATGTCAGATTCCTAGAAAAAACATAAATACAGCTTTAACCATTGACCATTTCATTTCCCTCGGTCTCAGATCTGATAGATACGTGGTTGATGTTATTTATAGATTTGCACTAAAGGAAGCAGAAGTAGTTCCCATAGCTACACTGTAAATGACATACAGTACCACTAAGATGGATATATCAGGGCTCTGACTGCTATGGAAATGTCATATGGAGGCAAAAAGAAGTGAACATTGGTATAACACATCTAGCAAACGCATCTATTAAAGTCAGGGATGACCTAACAAGTATACTTGACAGATAACCTCCACCTGACAACAAGCCGTGGTCGCACTCCTTAACTCAGACAACCAGGAGCTACTGTGTTTGTCACACTGGCTCTAATTGGCCCCAACGCCTGTTCATGGCCCATCACCCAACTGTGAAGTGTGCTGTCAGTTCTCTGAGCTCCTGTCACAGGATCAAGGTTAATGTGAAGGTTAAAGCAGGGTAAAGCAGGGGTGATGCTCAGGGCACACACTGTCTGTTGGTGCCAGCAAAATGTAAGATTTAATGAGCACTTTGTGCGATGTGAATGCTGACGTTCACAACTTATTTTACAGACCTCTGAAGGCCTAAGATGGTCTGAGATTGAGTCATGTAATGCAGTATGACATACTGCAGCCTCCCGACTGGCCATTTTATCTTTTAAACCAAACCTCCCTCTATCAATCAACTGAAGGATATGTCATTTAAAGGCACAGTGTGTAATTTTCTGCTGCAAGGAGTCTCTCTCACCAAAAACTAGAATGTGAGTAAAAATTCAGATTTCTCTGGGTTTTATCATTGTTGGAAACATTTGGGTTATTCTAAGTCAACTCAACAAAATATACAGCAAAGTTGAAGTCAATTTAAGACATTTTAATGCAGAAATGTTAAACTTTATATCTTTAAGATTCTAAAACAAATCTCTCAGAATTGTCAAGTTGTGCTCTTATATGTCACAACCTGTTTTTAAACCAGGCTTGATGGGAAATTTGATCTCCCTCCTGGTCACTTTCACACTATCTGCAGATTGAAAAAAAAATTGTCAGGCAGTCACTTCAATCTGATCCATCAATCAATCAATCTTTATTTGTATAGCACCAATTCACAACAAAAGTCTTCTCATGACACTTTCCAAATTGAGCAGATCTAAACCATACTCCTTGATTCATTCATTGAAAGAGACCCAACATTTCCCCGATGAGCACTTGGTGACAGTGGTGAGAAAAAAACGGTGGGCAGTCATCTACTGTACCTCGACCGGTTTGATGCCAAACAACACAACTTTTATGACCTTATGAGTAGAATCTCCACCTCCAAACATTTAATCTCACAGTTTGTTGGTCTTTTTTCTCTGGTAACACCTTCTTCCCAGATAAAAAAGGCTTAGATTTAGGATACTGGTGAGGAGATTTTGGATGAATTTAGGGAGAGAGAGTTGGATGGGATCAAAGCATGTTCTATCAATGCTAGATAAATACATCAGCTGCACTTTCTGAGATCAAACTGAACACAGTCTTTCCTTCTGTCTCTGCTACCTGTAATAAGTGTATGTTGGATGGAGGGACCCAAGGCCATCTTTTCTGATCTTGCAAGAGCTTCTGGGATGACATATTTTATTTGTACAGCGACGTCTACAGCAGATAGCTAATCCTTGACAGTCTCTGTAATAACGGATCACTCTATTATTTTATTTTACAAAGAAATGCCAAAACTCAAGTGTTTGTTATGAGTTATTGCATGAGACAGGAACAATGTCTCTTAGCTTTCTAAAGACAGTATAAGCAAAGCTTTGAGTACTTCTTGGGTGGCCTTGTGAGGAGTGGAGCTGAATGTATATGAATAAGTACACACAGCAGTCCCACTGAAAGATAATTAGATGCCATAGCACACACTTAATGAGCCATAGAGACAAAGAGGTAGTCAAGGTGAAGTTGCTGGGTTTTGCCATGAAGTGAATATGAAATAACTTTTCTAGAGCATCGGTGTGTGTTCACTGGGACTTGAGGCAGTGGTTCATTTTGACATGGCAAAGTATGCGTCACCTTAACAACACATGCTGTAATATTAGGGATATATAAAGCAAATGACATTATGACAACATGAAAATGGCATAGTTTAGAAATGAATAACTTCAATAATCAGGATGGCCGGAATTCTTCTGACATACTCGTGTTTTGTTACTTTTAAAGATCCAAAGAGTTTGGCTTAAGTAGTCAGTGTGCTCAAAATGAAATAGCTTGTCTTTAATGGTGGAGAACTGAAAAGTGACAAAAATAGTTGTGTGGGAAAAATGAGAAAACAGAGCTTTAGAGACAAGTTCCTAACCTCTTTATTTTGTAACCTCTGCACTGACTCATATAGTCAATGGCTGTGCTTGTTGGATTGACAGTTTGGGAAAGTGACAAAAACTGTTGGACGCAGCCCCCAAATTCTGACGCTGAAAAGGTGTGACAATCCAACAAGCACTGCTGACACCTTAGATCCTTTCCAAACCTTCCTGCCTGTCTCATTAACTCATCTCCAGTAATAGACCAAATCAGATACTATGAAGAGTATTATTATTATTATTATATATTTATATATTATTATTTTGTCTTGATTAATGTCAAAGCTATCTTGAGCAATCTTATCTAACTTACTGACCTTGATGCTCATTATAATTTAGAATAAAAGATATCAGAGGTGACAAGGATGGGTGTAACACAACTAGGGCTGCACCTAACGATTATTTTTGTATCGATTAATCTATCGATTTTTTTTTTGATTAATTGATGAATCTATCGATTATTTTTTTGATTAATTGATGAATCTATCAATTATTTTTTGGATTAATCTATTATTTTTTTATTACTCGATTAATATCACACAAATTAACCCAAAATAACATTTTAAAAATGTTTCATTTATATTTCAATATTTTATTTAATCATTTTCGTAATCTGTGTAATCCTAATATATATTAAATTTGGGTGGGGACAAAAAGTAACTAGTAGTAGCAGTAACTAGTAACCAGCATGTTTAACCTACTGTTGCAGAGCCACTGGAGATCATAAGCAGAGTAGAACGGGTCAGTAGCAGGGCATGTTATTTAGCATGGATAAATACTACAGAGGGAACACAACAGACATTTCTCTGTGTAGTGTGAAGTTTGACTTTCACTTCGGTTCGGTCTTGTCCCCCAGTTTAAAAAACAGTGATGATCTGCCTCATCCTGATTGTTTACTGTAATTTCTAATCAGTTGATAAGGACAAACGATCACTAGTAGGACCAGCATGCTAGTAGCATAACAACATAGCAGCTTCGTCTTTCGGCAAACTGATCAGTGTGGGTTCCCAACACGTCACACACACGGACGATGGCAACATCTGATGCATTGACGCACGTTACTTTAATAATAAAAACATTAATAATTTATTTATGCAATTGATAACATCAATTACATCGATTACATTGACGCGTTGCACCAGCCCTTAACACAACAGACAAAAACAAACTAAGGCTCAATCCAATTTTCAAATGCCCCCTTTCCCCTTAGAACAGACTTACAAGTGGTAGTGTTTCAATTATCCACCTATGGAATGGGACAACCATTCAAAACCCTCATACGTCATCAGTTGTCGTCCATGTCTTATATAAACAGACTTGACATTTCCAACATGCCATCTTCAGCTGTGGTGATTTCTCTTGCGTTCCCATGGCAATCCTGATATTATCACAACACCATTTACCATTTATCTTTGGAGACAGAAAAGCATGGAAAGCAATTTGTTCAAAACTTCACACTATCAAGTCCATTAAGTCATGAAAAAACTTCAATTTGGATTGCCATGTAGTTCTCCTCCTCTATCCCAACAAGAATCAGGAAAAGCCTACATCAGGTGTGTAAGTGCAAAACGGACGAGTAAGACCAAATGGTCGGGGTAAGGGGTGTATTGTGATTGGTTCTTAGTCTACCTCCTAGCAATCTGTAGATGGGGATGCTTCTTTCTGCAGACATGGCACTGGTATGTGTAACTCTTCACACAGCCCTTTTGAGTGGAGCCAGCCCAGCGGGGCATCCAAGGCCGGGGGCTCTGGTAAAAAAAAAAATTCAAATGCAGTGTCGCCTGGCAAAAAAGTGAAACGTGGCTCAACTTTTGCCACAACCAAATTCAACATCATCCAAACAAAAATACAAACACTCCTAATGTTTACCTTTCTGACTGTTGCAGAGAGTTGTCCATCCCATTATCGAGATAATTGGGAATCTGGATAATCATGAATATCCTGACACGAGTGACTTGAAAAAGCTGTCTTGCTCAGTACCGTATAGTCCCGTATTCCTATTCCTGATTTATATTTGAATTGCCACAAGGGGGAGCCTGCATCTTTTCAGTCATTTCAAAATGCCAAGCCTGTCACCATGGCTGAAGGCTCAGGTTGCCCATTGTAAATTTGATGGGTGTAGTTACTGAAAAACGACATGGAGATTAGGTGCCCACCTTTTTTTTGATGCAGGGGGACCATGTGATTGATGATTACCTTATTCAGGATTGTTTTTCATTTTAAAAGAACATACAATATAAAACATTTGTCTGCCCTATCTGTGATACAATAAAAACATTTGTTTCCTGACAACACGTAATGCAAAGTGATTCAAGTATGTTGCAATGCAGTTCTAAAAATTATAAGCATACTTTGATGATAATCAGGATCATGTAACATTTTTGCCAGGATAATCGTGACATGAAATGTTCATATCTTCCTATACCTAACTTAAAATTCAGGGACCGCTCCTGCACTTCCTGGATTGTTTCACTGGTGCCTCGCACAACGCATTCTAACCGGTGCAGCCCCTGCATTGTTATAACAGAGGGCCGAAGTCATGAAACTCACACAGCTCGACTAATTAGCTTCCTTTCCTGTATTGTTCTGAACTCTGCCCAGCGTGCATTCTGTAGCATTTAACAGCATCATTAGAATTAAGACAGGGGACAATGTATCAGAAAATTGCATAGAATTAAACATGCAGTAATCATATATTAATACTAAAAAGGCCAAGCCAATTGAGGAGTTCATAGCCGCCAGCTGACAGCCAGTTAAAATCTTTACATGGCTTTCAAATCTAACAAAAAAAAGCTTGCACAGAAATTGGATCTGAGAAAAGCAAGCAGGGACGTTGTGAAAGCAGAATTTTTAAATAAAAAGAGACATCAATTGATTGTGCTTCAGCTTTTCTAGTTCCAGTTCAAATTAACAAGCAAGGTCATTTTCATGGCAACAATCAGCCTAAAATGCTGGATGTGTATTAGCATGTTAAATATCCACCCAGTGGATACATTAAACCTCTCTGAACACTCTGAAGGCTAAAACCATTATTTCTCAAACTGAAACAGCTGCATACTTTATTGAAATATAAACCTTAAATAGACTTTTAGACATTTCAATGGTTTCAAGAACCTTCTGACTGTGTATATTTGTATTGTGGTGTAGGATTTTGCTGTCTGAGGATGTGGAAAAAGGTGTGCAGAGTGTGATTTGCACTGGCCATCAGTCATCCTGGACTTTAGGCGTGAAGTGAAATGAGAGATGGCAACAAAGCCCTGCAGGACTGAGCCTTGGTCGTGGTCTGTCTCAGACATTCAGTTTCAGAAGGTCACACTTTGACAGATGAGGCTACGCTGTCTTTAGGGATACAAACACAATGGTGAACAGGACTGTACTGAGCACACATCAGATGTCAGACTGTGTGTGTGTGTTTGTGCGGACACACAACAACGCAGAAATGTGAAGTAAATATACACGTATAGTGTTTCAGGGCTGCACAGCTGCTCTAGCAGGATTTCCTCAGCACATGCCAAACAGGAAACACTACAGAGTCTGCTGGGTATACAGGCTCACATCACCCAAACACCACCACCTGTTCTCCGTCTCACTCTGTTGTTACATCCACTTCTCCTCTTCCACATCCTTACCCTCCTTTGACCTTAACTTTCGCTGAAGGTTTATTCAGTTTCCTGTGAGCTTCTCTAACTCTCTGCAGTGTCTCTGTCTTTCCCACACTCCACAGAGCCTTTGAAGGACAATTCATTTCCTGGTTCTGACTCATACGTCACCCCCCCCCCCCTCTCATCCTCTCTCTCCTCCCCCCTCACTCCCTTCATCCCTTCATCCTGCCAGCTGAAGTGGCTCCAAATCTGAGTGGTTTTCTTGGGATTTTCCTTCACAAAAAAAGGAGGCGGGCGCAGCTGGCCCCGGAGCTGCCAGTCATCGTCTGAGCTGACATCCCGTGCTGGATTAGAGCAGATTAACAGAACAAAGCTCATTATTGATTTTAATCACTATCAAAGTGGAGACACTGTGGGGCTGCAGCCAAGTTCAAACAAACTATCTCCTGGGGAAAATCGATGGAGGAACTGGGATAATAAAAGCTGTTGCCAGGAGAGTGCTTAAAAAGTGCCGTTCCCTCTAAACTTGTCTCTGTGAAGTCAGACTCTCAGAGGACTCGAGCCCTAATTAACACCTTGTCAGGTCTTCCGCCTGCAGTACGGCAATACATTTAGCTCAACTAGACATATCCGCAAGGGTCCGCCTCATCATTATGTGCAATGGATGGCATGTATTGCCCATTTCATTACATATCATCCCAGGGTGGCAGTGTAATCAAGGCTTTCATTAACATAAAGAGAGCTTACACTTCATCTAGTAACCCTCAACAGAAAATTTGCAATTACAATTAAATGTGCTCTTTAAGTACAATGCCAACATCCTGAGCTGTGTGTGTGAGATAGACTGCGGCAGGGAGATAAAGCTGCTCAGCAGCAGCAGCAGCCGCTGCAGACTAATTGAATGATATGGTCAATTGTTTTGATGCTATTAATATTTAATATATGAAGATTACCCTGCTGGCACTTATTTAATAATGTACATGTTTGCTTAATGCTTTTCCCGCCTGCTTGTAATAGCTCAACACACACACTGTTACCTGTAACATTAGCTAGTGATTTTCATACTGTCTAATGTGAGGAAGCTTTGCTTGATTTAAAAAAAAAAAAAGTGAAACACTCTGAACAGATTATTTCTTCTTTTTATTATATATTTTTTCCTAGAAGCCATTTTCATTTTCTCTGTTTAAGAATTAGCTTTGCTGTTAAGAGATTATGTCCTACTGGATGAGGAAATTGCTTCCTTTATAGCTCTGCTTTCCATGAAATAATTATTAATGGGAGAAACTATTTAAGGGTTTGATCCAGAACATGTAATTGCAACAATGACCTTCTTAAAACACCACATGTCCAGATGTCAACAGCTGTGCTTTGTTTCCTGACAACACGTAATGCAAAGTGATTCCAGTATGTTGTAATGCAGTTTTAAAAGTTATAAGCAGACTTTGATGATAATCAGGATCATGTAACATTTTTGCCAGGATAATCGTGGCATGAAATGTTCATATCTTCCCATACCTAACTTAAAATTAAGGGACCGCTCCACCTGGACTTCCCGGATTGTCTCACTGGTGCCTCGCACAACGCATTCTAACCGGTGCAGCCCCTGCGTTGTTATAACAGAGGGCCGAAGTCATGAAACTCACACAGCTCGACTAATTAGCTTCCTTTCCTGTATTGTTCTGAACTCTGCCCAGTGTGCATTCTGTAGCATTTAGCAGCATCATTAGAATTAAGACAGGGGACAATTTATCAGAAAATTGCATAGAATTAAACATGCAGTAATCATACAGTATATTAATACTAGAAAGGCAACAATGACCCTCTTAAAACACCACATGCCAGATGTCAACAGCTGTAGTCAGCTACAGGAAACGTTCACTTGGGCTCCATACAGCCCGTCCTGCAAAGCCAAATGTGTAGAAGCCCTGAGATCACAAATTGATTTGAAAAGACATTATTTGATGGAGCACCTGCACCCAAAAAGTACTGCCAGCTGCTATCGAAATTTGACTTGATTGGTTACGATTAGGGCTGGCAACAATGTACTGACTTCAGATATTTTTGCCATATTTTTAGGCTATATCTGGATATTTTGAAATGTCCTCAACAGAACTTCACAAATGTGGAGACTGGGTGACAAAATCAAATATAACAAAATGTTTATGTTGGGATAACTATTGGTACTTTGACAAAAAATATGAACACAATGAGATTTTTGATCAATAACCATCAGTGACGTGGATATAACAAGTGGGTAAAGACAAGTATTAGAACAAGTACAACAGTCTGATAAGTTCAGAAAATGACATCATTTTACTGTAATGAGCCTTTAAAACTAGGAAATGACAACACTTATTACATATCATAATATAATGATATCCAACATCTACGATGATACCTGTATATGATATATATATCATGGTATAATATCATACTGATTTATTGCTCAGCACTAGTTATGTTTTCCTCCTATATGACCACATTATCATGTGGACGACATTAAGTTCACATCAAAAAAACATGTGAGCCAGCTCCATTCTCTGATGAGATCCAAAAACAACAAAACAAACAAAAAAAAAACTCCACAAATCTCATCACAGGGTACATTTAGTGTCTGCTCTGGAGCTCTCAGTCATGATCTTCCACCAGCAGATGGAGTTTACCCACAGAGGTCCCAGTGTGTCATAACCTTCAATGTTTTTACTCAAGACTTAATAATTATTTGTCTTTTGGTTTCCCAGATCTTTTCAACGCCACACTGACCACATGTTGTGGTTGCATGTTGATTCTTATTAGTTATAACTAAAGTTAATGTAGTCCCTTTTCCAGTGCACACTCCAAACCTGCTAATTTAGTCAGAACTAAGAAACTGAGACACAGTTAATCTTTGCGTGATTGTGAACCAGTGTCAAGATGGCCAAACATGTGACTCACAGACGAACTGCCAGCACATCCCATGTCATCTGTCTGTTCTGGTTACTTCAGCCAGCACAGGCATGTCCAGCATTACGTCAGCTGGCATTCCAGGACCCACCACTCACACACTCAACTACACACACACACACACACACACACACACACACACACACACACACACACACACACACACATACACAGAGGCTTCCCCACTCTCATGCTCAGTCTATTCTGGGGATGTGTGTGTAGGTCAGCTCCCCCCAGCCCATTCCCAGCTCATTCTCATTCCATCCCTCGCTGCTCCTCCTCCGTCATGTCTGTTTAAACGACTCAAAGTGAATGAGTCACACTTTGTAAGAGCGGTCTATCAGTCTGACTTAGCACCTCTCGGATATGGCATTCACTAGAAAGTTTTTTTTTTCCCTGCTGAGAGGAGGGAAATTGAGGAGGATGGACAGGAGAATATGCTGACGGCTCAAGGTTAGAAAAATGAACAAAAGATGACAGAAGACGCTTCCTCAGCAAATGTTACTGCAGTTTAATAACTACATTACTGTACGTACAATCCAATCAGTTTCTTTGAAAAAAACCTTAGATTAAATGATGGAAGCACTACTTTTAATATTTTTCAAGACAATGAGAAATAATATTAGAAATGAGAGTATCAGTGCCTTTATATTATTATTATGATTATTATTATGATTTTTATGATTATTATTATGATTATTGTTATTATTATTATTATTATTATTATTATTATTAAATAAAGATACAAGACATTTTTGTGATAAGAAGATCATTAAATTATAAAATCCATTATCTGACAGGGTATAAGGAGACATTTTGTGACATTTTCATCAGATACTGTATATTGCTGTGACAAAGGGAGTTCGAGCATAATGACAAGATATTTTTTCTCTAATAATGGCATCATTTGTGGTGATAACACAGTATTTTAAAAAGAAACACATTTACATTTATCACAGTAACAATATATTTTCCTCATAGTAAAGCAGTGCTTTGTTATGATACCAACCTACATTTTTTTATTATTATAGTGTGATTCATTTCCTCCTTCTGAGAAGTTACTTCAGGACTCCAGACTAACTCTTTACAATGGTGCACCGAACTTTTTCATTGCACCAGCACATAATTTAGCTGAACCCAAAAATACATTTTAACTTAATTTCTAAACACATTACATAAATGATTGTATGAAGGTTTCTTCCTTGAAATCACAGCACGCACAACAAGGAATAACAATAACCTCAATTGTTAAATGAGGATTATGCGTCTTTGGACCGTGACAGGTGGAACAGGCACTGCAACAGTAATCAATAGCCCGATTCAAAATGAAGAGAACTGTTTGAAGGTTGTGATGTCTCGAGTCCTCTCATTCAGGTGCAAGGAATGCAGGAGCAGTACAGTGTGGTCTCACACATGCGCACACACACTAACATGTATTGTACAAAACCCTGTTAAACGCTAAATAATCAGCAGAAAACATGTTTAGATGCTATTTGTTTAAAGGAAACTGTCTACACAGTTTGTGTTTGTTAAAATACATTTTACACCTTTTTTAAATCAGACCTGCTGAATATCAGGGCACTGGTGCAACCAATCGTAATGTTTAATTGGACTTATGGATTATTGGGTGAATATGCGACCAACACAACCTTGAGCCCTGTACTTTGTTGCAATGATAGTAATACTACTATTTCAATGAGGTACTTTTCATCTTACAATGAGCTACTTTGTTGCAGTAATTGGGCTCATTTTTCATGACATGATACTTTTCCCCCAGATAACCAGAGGCTTTGTCGTAATAAGTCATAATTTCCCCTCATATTGACATCCTTCGTTGTGATAATGATATTTTTTCACTGTGTGACAAAAAACTTTTCTATGATAACAAAATAATCTTTTAATAAAAGTGTTAATTTTGATTAAAAATCATGATTCTACTTTTAACAACATAATTTGAGGTGATAACATTACATTCTGAGATAGTCTTCTGTCTCAGTGATGACTACTTCTTCTAACGCTGACCTGCGTTGTGATAAAAGGTTATTTTTCATTAGAAGAGATTATTTTCTCCTAATGATGAGGTGCTATACAGGGAAAACAAGTTACTTTTATCATAAAACATATTTTTTCTCTTCGTAACAAGATGATTGAATGTGATGATCAGATTAGGAAAAGATGTAAACTTTTTTTAATGATGAACAATGCTTTGTTGTAATAAAGATTAGAGCCTGACTAACGGTTGGCTGATATGCGCTGCTATGAAGACTTTTTTTTATAGATCATAATGCGGAAAAAGACGCTTGGTTATTAAATTCCCAGCAAAGTTTACTGTTGCATTGCATTGATCTCATTTTAGACAATAAGGTTATTGTTGAACTATAAATCATCCTGCCTCTTTCTTTGTCACTTGTGACGTTTGAGGGTTCATTGCAAAAAATGTGCGTATATCAGCCGATATATCGACATCGAAACAGAAGTTGCCATCAGCATCACTCCTCAAAATGGGCTCTCAAAAAGAGACTCTTTGTTTTTATTAGATATTTTTCATCCCTGTAAGGAAATGCTTTGCTGTGATAACAAACTTTTACCATTACCACTTTTGTTTAATATACCGTACATCATGTTCTATTACAAGCAGATATTTTTTCTCGTCCTGTCACGAATGTAAAAGTGATGATCCTGGCCTTCGAACACCCTGCTTGTTCCTGGACATGTTCCAGTCCCGTCCCAGTGGAAGAGGCCCAGCAGATAAAATAAACTCAGTTTCCAGTAACATTCCCAGTGACTCCCCCATCAACAGAGACTGCCTCCCCAGAATGTGTCCCTCTTTCTCTGACCTACATTCAGACCAAACTCCAGCACGTCACTTGGCGCTCAACTGCTAGTTTAAAATAAACACAGACTCTGCCAGCTCGCCGTCCTCTAGTACAGAGTGTGGCTGCCTGTCCCACACTCAGTGTACTGTCACCACTCAACTGTGTATGTTTCTGTGTCCTCTCCATCTCATTCATCACCGGCTGTCTGTTTCAAGTGTGCCACTATTGTCTCAGGGCTTCTTCTTCTTTTTCTGCCGGCCTACTTAACTGTTTGTGTCAGTCCCTCCATTTGTCTCCTTTTACTCCAACACGTCAATCTGTTTCCAAGCAACTGGAATCGCATGCATCCAGTATGTGAACGCTGCCTTTGACTGAAATACTCAATGTGCCACTCGTTGAGGCATCTCGCACTCGCTCATCACTTTTGAAGTCACACACCTGCAGTGCAACACTTCCCACCTCCCTTCACAACAAACCAACAATCACTGTGACAAAGCCACAGTTAACAATTGACTAAAACAGCCACGTGTCGAATTTACAACAGACAAAGCTCGCAGCAGACAGCTGTGGGGCGTACAGTGCACCGATGTTTGAAAGGTAAAGTAAGATTTAGGATCACATCTGCAGGTCACATCAATTTTGCTTTGGCACGTTCATGAGCTACTGGCTTGGGACATCCCTGCCATCAGTTTGTAAGGCTGCGTAAGTATTCAAAATTCTTCTCATTGAGTAGGTAGTTGTATTTAAAAAACGATTCTTTAAATGTGGAAGTTTATATTGCTTTATAAATTTGCTTCATAAATTTGCATGATCAAATTAGTGCTATTAAAAAAGATGGTGTGAGTTGAAGCAGCAAAGGCTGAGATATCCTGACATTTTGATTACGGATCAAACTCCAGAAAACAGAACTTTACACCCTCCATGATGCAACTTGATAACATATATCGGTAGAAACTGGGTAAAAACTTTCAGCCACATCCAATTCACAGGACAAAGCCTCTCTTGAGCTTCAGGTGGAATAAGACATATATGCTTTGATAATAATGTGATGATTCACAAGAGGGTTATCAAAAAAATGAATTAAAAAAAACCTCATGAAAATGAAATGTTACACCTCTTTTGAGCTGTGGTATGTGAGGTACATGAACATACAGGGTTGCTTTTCAGGAGTTTATAGGGATCCACCATTAACCATGGCATAGTAAAATAAACACAAATCACAAATCATTATAAAATATATGAGGATGTCCACTTTGACTGTAGGCTCCCTAAATATATGCAATTCTAGACTTACACATTACAGCTAGAATAAATGTAATCAGTAGTCTAATGAGGATCTGTTTTTCAGGTTAGTGATCCCAGCTCTCATGAACGGGGGGGGGGCATTCTGACACGTTCGCTCCACCACTGGGCTTCATGAGCATGTTAAGTGGTCCACTCGGGAGTCTCGACACGTCTCTGGCTAATGTGCACGCACCACACAGAGCTCCCCTTGATGTTATCACAGAACATCACAACCTCTGCTGGCCTTGAACCCTGTTCCACATGGCCTTCATGGGACTCAGCGCTCATTCTGATTAGCCGTGCTTCTCTTTGTGCCCTGAGGTGTGTCACACACACATCCCCTGTTCTCATTACAAAGGAGCAGTTAAGTAGCTGAATCTATGATCCAAGAGCATGTCATATTCATCTCTCCTGAGGTAAATATGAAAAGCTCCACGTGCCACTGGTTAAAACCATGACTTCGCTTCTCAGTAGGGATGTTTTAAGAATAATAGGCGAAGACTCCTCGAGGTCTCTAAGAGTGTAAAAGAGAGCTCCAGCTCAGTCTGTTCCCGGGATCAGCTCGAGTTTATTGAGGTTGCTGTCTAAGACAATGCAATAAACTCTCTCGTAACAGAGTCTGCAAAACTCCAGTGGATTTCTTAAGCATTTTCGTTGATTGATGAAAGACATTTTTGGTAAAGTGTTGGAACAGGATCCAGGTTCCTCTGGCCCATTTTCTGGGCTCCTGTGACCCATCACATGTCAATCAATTATTGTGTTGAATAGAACATTAGCTCTCTTTTTCAGCATCAGTGATTCAGAGCTTTCTGTGTTCTCAACTGGCCTCACAAAATTATTTTTTAAAATAAGAGCTCAAAATTGTAGCTTTAGGGTGAGTGAGCTACCAGCTCCCATTAGTACTAGCACATCTTTTTCCTTAGGCGATCCATTCAATCCTTAATAAGCTTTCAACATGTGGAAACATTTAGTAGCCTTGAGCTTCTGTGGTACAGCACGGACTAAGCAAAATGTCCAGACAGAGCTAAGAGAGAAAAGGAATAGCTGGAGCTTTATGATGTCAATTCACTCTACATTCTCTGCCTTCCAATGAAGTCCGCTCTCTCAGCTGGAAGACAGAGGAGGTTATCAATCTGTTGAGGCAGTTAAGATGGTAGGAGAGAAGGAATACTCACTGATTACGTTCCACCTGTAGCACCAGTTGGAGGTCGTGGGATGAGAGCACTATTTCCCCTCTGACTGGGTAATCTTCCTGTGGAGTTTAGAAGAGAGATCACATCAGGTCACAGCAGCAGGAGAACTCACCAGGAACACTTTGCTTTAAGTGCATTTAAAAGCATCAAAGTACAATCACAGCAGCGTTTTGACTGAGTGTTCAGCCTGTAGGTAACACAGTCAAGAAACTGCCCGATGGCAGTTAATTTCAAGCAGAGAAGCCAAGCACCCTGAGTGGAGAATAAACACATCTGACACATCTATTCCCTAAAATGTATTTCAGAACAAATGCTTTCCTGGTATATTCCAGAGACATGGGGATGCATCAACATTTGAACCGCAACTTTTTTTTTTTTAATAATTGTTTTCTGAATTATTGGATGTATGTTTTGGTATGATGTCAGAAAACTATGAAATGATGCCTTCACAGTTTCTCAGAGCCCAAGATCACGTCTTACAATTTGTTGTTGTTTGTTTTGTCAAAGCAACGGTCCCAAACTCAAAGTTATTTAATTTGAGTAATGCTATGAAGGGGAGACAAGCTGCAAAATTTTACAGGTTATTGGCAATTTCGCTTGAAAAAGTTAAAAAATGATAATGTATAATAATGATCAAGTAATGTAGATAAAACTAGTCAGCAAGCTGTGCTGCGCTTTGCTTTTCCACAGATAGGGTTTGCTGTTCGGTGCACCGCAGCTGACAAGACTCTGAAACAACATAAACTCTTTACAAGCACCGTGAAATCATTACACTTGTCTCAACTGTGAAAATCCTTTAAAGAAGAAGAGAGTGCTACTGTATGTCTCTGTCAGAGTGATCTGAAGTGACACTGCATGCCCGCTAGTCCTGCAACAGTATCAAAGAGACAGTTTCCTAAACCCTACAGTGTTGTCACATGCTAGGCGCTCAAAGACAGGGTGGTGTGTTTGGTGCCACTGCGGGCATGTGGCCATCATGCCTGAGCTGTACCTCCCACACTGTGTGTTCTGTCACTCACTAAATGTCACAATCTCTCATGTTTTATTGCTCTCTACTTCTTACAATTTTAAGTTATGGGTGACAGACTGTGGACGTCGTTTATCAGCTTTGCTTATGCAGTTTTTTAGATAAACCGTATAAATGTTCATTTACACATGTAGAATCTGATTAAGGCATTAAGCATTGTAAGTTGTAGTCCCCTTATGCTACACAGAGGAGTGGAGTGTTGAAGATGAGTTGAGGAGTGTCTCAGTCTGAGGAGTGAAGCTGCTCTGTAGTCTGGTGGTACAGCAGCAGATACTTCTGTATCTGTTGTCAGATGGCAGCAGGGTGAACAGACGTGACAGTCGCTGGCCGGCTGTTGTCTTTTAGTACCCTTCAGGCTCTGTACAGACATCTCATTTCACCGATGTCACCGATGTTTCCAGTCAGAACGCTTATACACCTATTTAAACTTCCTCTATGTACACTTTCATAAGCCCCAAAGCTTCAGTTTAGAGGAAATAAAAAACAGTCCCAAGGAACAAAGGTCAATGTAAAACTCAATGGTGCAAGGGTGCAAAATTATATTTTTTGTCTAATGGCGAAATGGTTCAAATTTTACCAGCTGCTCAAACCAGCTGTTAAAGCAAATCTACCACCCACTTGCATATTTTAAAAGTTTAACTAGTGGTTGAAGCAAATTTTGTGCCCTATGTAGTTAATAAAGTCAGCTGTCTTAATCAAACTCTGAATGAAGAGAAATAATTTACTACATGAGATATAACCATCAAGTAGGATTAACCAAAGATGACAGGTCTTATCTGTATTCTGTCTATCTCCCACCTCTGAGCTAAGCACCAAACAAAACAACCCATTGTGAATTCAAGACCATTCGTTACCACATCATTAAACTCATCATTCCAACAACAAGTGACACATGCTCAGCAGATGCACTTTCACTTCTGTCTGCATAATTTTCAGCTGTTCAGTTGTGAAACTTCCCCAGCTCCTGAACTTGGACACGGCAGGGTCACAGTGGGTGGTGAGTGTGAAGTGTGACAATGTGGACAAGGTGAGAAGGGAGAGCACTGGTGAAAACCAGTAGTAATAGTGTGAGGATTTACATAGGAGGAGGAGGGACGGAGTGTTGACTGTCAAGAACACAATAAATTGGACAGTTTCTCACTGTGGAACCTAAAATCATGCCCAATAACACAACAATTGGCTGGGTGTGCTGAGGTATGAAAGTTGGCACCAATCGTTATCGGCAGGTATACGTTGTATAAAGTTTGATCAGTGGTTTCTATAGAGCCCAATCAGAGGAGCAGATCAGATAAACACATGAGACAGTTTCACTATGTGCCGCTAAAATGTCACACACAGCACAGGACTCTGCTGCTCGCCTGCTGCTAACAGCTCACTAGCTCTGATACAGATTTTCAGTGCCCTCTGGGTTTGACCAGCACAATATATCTGTGAGGTCCTGCCAGCCAGCTGTCTGTGACTTGACCTAACCTAAAGTAATGGTGTGTACATCCCGCCTCTTTTGGTTCCACAATGTCGGCGTGCTGCATAAAATGACACACTGAGGCGGCATTATGCCGGCGCTGCTTGGTTCAGTGTGAACAAACAAAGGCAGTTTAGAGACGAGCCTTCTTTGCTGCACTATTGCGTAATCTCTGTCTGAAAAGGGCCTTAGTCTGATAACTGCCAGCCAGCATTATTTGATTGGAAGCATACTGAGGCCTTGAGACAGAGGGCCCTGCTATGGAACCTCATTGTAGAAAGTTCACATCCGGAAAAGAAGGGGTTAAGATAAAAAAGTCTTCATTGGATTTTCTACTCATTCAAAATATCAAATGACCAGTATCTTTGCCATATGGAAAATAATCTCCATTTCCTTTTCCACTTCACTGCCTCTGTCTATATCTCCAGGCTAACATCTCAGGGTCAATTCTTCAAAATGATTGGTTCAGAGACTCTGCTTGCTGAGTTTGTTGTAGGGTATCTGCACATTTACTGATCAAAGGGCTTCTAAATCCCCATACTCCCTGAGTCACATTTGTCAATCTTTCACAGCAGCCATTGGTGTTTGTGCTCTGAGTGATTTAGGCTGCTGCTCCTGATTTCTTGAGCTATACAGCTTTAATCTTCACCCCCACTGGCTTAAAGAGCACGTACAACTTAAAGCTGCATCAAGTATACGCAAATTTAAACTGTGTGTAGTGACGTGCTTCAGTGTCAGTCAATTTGGATTTTGTTAGAATATCACATCCTAAAGGGTAAGATACAGGAGGAAAAGGGGCTGGGGTGATGAAGAGGGCTGGAGAGTTTGAGAAGTCACTGGATATAAGTTAGAAAAGTCCTGCTCAAGAGCTTCACTTGATGAAAACAGACAGTTGGAGAGACACAGAAAGAGAAACAGAAGGCCAAACAACAAAGAAAGAGGAAAAGACAAATCGATGGTGATAAACAACAGGAAAAGAGGGAGGAGGGAGCCTAAGACACAGCGCAAAAACGGAAGAAGACAGTTGTTGAATTCAGTTGTGCCACTGATGCTTATCAGCTTGGGGCTTGTGGATTGACATGGAGAGAGATGAAGACAGCAGCATCCATGCATCAGATGGAGCTCCCAGCCCGAGCCCTCTCTGTGCTCCAGTGATGCAGAGCAAACACACACTGTGCCAGAGGAGAGCTTATTAGATGGATCAAAGCTTGTCTAATCTACATGCTAAGAATATGATGAGAGGGCCCTGACAATCCTCCCTTTCCTCCTGAGAGGCAGTGATTATCATACAGGGGTTATGAACGGTAAACATACAAGGATGTGATGATGTATGCGCTCTTCAGATCTTTGATGCGACTGTGGGTTGCCACAGTGACAATAACTATGCTCTATTAAAGCTCATCTCATGCATTACAAGATGCCTGGCAATCCTCATTCAGTGACAGTTAATGTATGTTCATTTAATGACACAAGAGCGCACTTAAAGCTGCAATTTGGCACAATGGGTGCCCCAAAACGGCACCACGAGTCCTGACATAATTCTCGATTATTACAACTCTGGTATTCATTTTATTGTTTTTTATTGTAGTGAGCAAAGCAATACCTGACAGAGCATGGTGACATTGAACTCAGTGAAGTCAGATGAGGAAAGGAAAAAAGTAAATCAGATGGTCAGACGGGTTGGACACAAGCCAACGGCTTATCCACATGACCTAAACCACTTCAGTTTAAAGGTACAACTGAAGGTGAGCACCGGAAATGTCAATAATAATCCGTCATTACAAAGGAGAGCTGTGTGCGCACAACTAGGTCAAACTTACAGCAAGAAGTGGGGCTGTAAACTGTGATGAAGTTTTATGAAACCTGAATTAACCTTTCAAATGGAAGACAGCCCAAAATCTCTCCTTAAAGGTGTCATTTATAAGAATGGTTCTGGTGAGTTTTATTTTGTTGATGTTAAGTTTGAATGAAGTGTGTTTTATGATGAGTTAAAGAGGCAATTAAGCTTGCCTTAGTTCAGTGAATGAGAGAAACTAGAACTGCTGTATTTTTCTGTTTAGCGAGGGAAATAGAAAGGTAAAGATTTTTCCTGTCTTGAGATTTTGTGAGTGCTTTTGTTCACTTAGTGACACACTGCATACATCTACCAGCTGAAACTACAGAGACTACAAGACTATTGAGGTACAATGTGGTATCATGAGACGGGATAGGCCGGGGCTAGCTGGTTAGGATAGGATTAAGATGGAATTAAGAATGGGGACATCATCTTTGAAGCTATGGTACCTGTTGCTAGGAACATTTATCTGCAGCAAGCAAGCAGCATGGAGAAGGGCCAGAAAAGGTGTGAGGAGGTGGAGGTTTACAGGAGGAGGCAATAATGCCTGAGACCCAAGAGGGCTTGGAGAGTGAGGGCAGAGGAGGACGGAGCGCTGCTGAGGACGGTGGAAGAGAATTGAGAGCTGAGGCAGGAAGGGCTGCTGCAGTTTACTGAGGATGAAGTGGATTTGTTGCAGAAGAAAGGGCTTCCATCCATGGAAAATTGTGACAAAGAAACAGCAAGAAATGGCAACAAGTGTGGAAGAGATTGACACAGCTGTACAGGTTGTTGTAAGTATGCTTAGAGAAATATCTTTTCGATTAAAGTATTTCTTCATTTATCACCATAAGTGTCGAGATAAATGTTCCTAGCAACAGGTACCATAGCTTCAAGAATTATCACTGTTTAGGGGAAACAGTGCTTACCACCCACCAACATAAAACACACATGAACATATGTCAAACAAAACAGCTATTCGGTGTGATTATCAGGTCATGAGTCACTATTTCATGTCTTTATCGACAGGAGTAATGATTACTACAACCTTCACCTGTGCCTTTGGGGTGACAAGGTATTGCTTCTTTGAATACCAGTAATATTCTATTGATTTAACACCCACGATGAGAGAAGTGGAGCATTTATTGAAGTTCATCATTTTGCAAAGGAGATTCCTCACCACTAACTACACTTGAAACCTGACAGAATTTGGTAATGCAGGATTGAAACCCTAACGCTGCAAACCTGAAACACATTGAGGTTAGTTAAATCTTCTTAAACTATATGACAAAAGGGTAGTCTGTGTCATGTCTATTGCTGTAAAAAAGCAAATGTTCCACCACATGTCTGCCAACAACCAAATATTGAAAACTAAATAAAAGAGAAAAAGGTTCCAGGATGGAGCTTTCCAGTCGCAGTGATGATTGACTGACTGACTGACTGTGAGCCAATCACGTCTTCCTTCCTTTTTTGACCGTATGTCTTATCTGAGTGAAACTAGGCCATGAAATTCTTGAAGGAACCACAGGCATCTCCGGTGCAATTTCTCCCGATCAGTCAAGCAGCATGGAGAAGGGCCAGAAAAGGTGTGAGTGGATGGAGGTTTGCAGGAGGAGGCAATCATGCCTGAGACCCAAGAGGACTTAAAGAGCGAGGGCGGAGGAGGACGGAGTGCTGCTGAGGACGGTGGAAGAGGTTTGAGAGCGGAGGCAGGAAGGGCTGCTGCAGTTTACTGAGGATGAAGTCGATTTGTTGCAGAAGAAAGGGTTGCCCTGAATAACCGCTTCCTCTTGTACTGTGCGAGTGTGTGCTCGTATATGACTTGCTAAATGACATGAAGAGCCTCTATAATTAATCTATGTCAATGCGCGTCAAAGCTGCTAAAATTAAACAAGTCTTGTTCTGAGAGGCAGAGGAGAGCAGCGTAGGGAGGTTGAGGCGGGGGGGTGACTGGGTACGGGCACAGACAGCGAGGTACTTATTACTGTTCCCTTCAATCCTCCACTGATCCAGAGTGGGGTGTCGACAGCTTGATCCTTCAGCGCAAAAAGGCCAGCAAGGTATCAGTATTTTCACAGAATACCCATTACTTGCTTTTTGTTGTCTCTGAATACTCATGTGATGATATTCGTCACCTCAAACACTTGGAACAATTTGACTGATGAGAAGTAGGGATGTAATGACACACAGAAGTCACTGTTCACCACTTACCACAGTTTCTGGGGTCAGTTTGGAAGGAGTTTGGTACAACAGGGTAAAAGTAACAAAAATGAAACAGAACATTTTTAATTACACTGCCTGGCCAAAAAAAAGTCAACTAACACAGCTAAGCAAATAGGTAAGAGCCTTACATTGGATAATTACTGCAGTGATTGTAATGTTGCAGCTGACAACAAGTTATTTAACCCTAACTGATGCAGTGAGGAGCATATCCTGTGGTCGTGTCAAATTATTGGCCTGCATCAAGCAAAGAAAACAACTAAGGAGATTGTTGAAACTACTAAAATTGGGTTAAGAACTATCCAACGCATTATTAGAACCTGGAAGGACAGTGGTGAACCATCATCTTGTGATGAGGTGTGGTCAGAAAAAAATCAACAGTAGAACTCACGGCTATGTTTAATAGTGAAAGTAAGAGCATTTCCACACGCACAATGTGAAGAGAACTCAAGGGATTGCGACTAAACAGTTGTGTGGCCTCAAGAGAACCACTTATCAGTGAGGCTAATCGGAAAAAAAGGTTTCAATTTCAATTTGTTAGGGAGCTTAAAGATTTAGACTCTGGAGCAATGGAAAAAGGTCATGTGGTCTGATGAGTCCAGATTTACTCTGTTCCACAGTGATGGGTGAGATCATGCCCAGTGCCTACTGTACAAGCCTGTGTTATGTTTTGGGGTTGATTCAGTTGGTCAGGACTAGGTTCAGCAACGTTGGGTGCCCAAAAAATGAGGTCAGCTGACTACCTGAATATACTGACCAGGTTTTTCCATCAATGGATGTTTTCTTCCCTGATGGCACGGGCACATTCCAAGATGACAATGCCAGGATTCATCGGGCTCAAACTGTGAAAGAGTGGTTCAGAGAGCATGAGACATCATTTTCACACATGGATTGAGTCCAGACCTTTACCCCATTGAGAATCTTTGGGATGTGCTGGAGAAGACTTTACACAGTGACCCGACTCTCCCGTCATCACTACAAGATCTTGGTGAAAAATTAATGCAACTCTGGCAGGAAATAAATGTTGTGACATTGCATATGCTTATCAAACAATGCCACGACAAATGCATGCAATAATTGTCCATCTAGTTCAACTTGAGATACTTAATACAGCCTGTAGGGTGCTTGGCAGGAAGCAAGCACTCTTGCATAGGTCAGATTTTAATGGCGGGCTGAAGAAGAAGAAAAAAACAAAAACAAATGGGCATGTGATTTAAATGCCAGTTGCTTCAGTAATATCTTTGGCTCTGTCTGCTGTCACATCTAGAGACAGCTTAAAAACAGCTGTTGTTTTTTGCCTCGCTTCAGCAACTGCCACATCTGAGTGATGTCGTGGAAGGGCCCAGACAGAACAAACTAAGAACTAGTAGCGATGAAGGCTGACTATTGCTTTGACACACATTACCTGCATCTCAGTCAAAAAGCTGCACCACAAAGTCTACAGCCAACAGCCAACTAGCTCTGCGCCTGCATGAGAGGAAACAACTCTTCATACCATCGGTAGGTGGCAGTAGTTTAAATTCTTCATTGGAAAGAGGAAACCGTAAGGCTCAGGACTGAGGACATACAATCTGTTCTAATGATGAAAGCAGTGTTTTTAGACACCACTGTCACAAACTGGCTCAGGGTTGTGACAAGAAGGGACCACACGCAAGAAATTTTCCGTAACACAACAGTAATGTATTAAACAAGGTGGACACAAATAATAAGACAACCCAAAGACAAGCCACAGGGTGGATGCCAGCTGTGAAAAGGGAGAGAGTGGAGGGCAGTCAGCCACCTGCTTATATACTCTGGCAGCCAGAACAGGTGAGCTGAATCAAGCCAATCCAGCAAAGTTATGTTCAAAGGCTGGATTTTAAATCATTTTTATTACTACAAATTATATTTAATCTAAGCTAAACTGAATTCTATCTAGTTGGCTTTGAACCACACTGTCACTCTCAAATGAATGACATACATGACCCCAACTATCTATGGATTTACCTACTTATTATTTTCTCAATCATATTCATTATAATCATTATTTATCATACTTATACTTATACTTATTAATAATATATCCATTGATTTGTGGATGATGTAATGTTTAAAAAAGTTGAACTCCATGTTCGAGCAAAACCAGTAACGCATCCTCGCTTCACTGTCCAACAAGCAGCCATCAGATAGCAGTGTCTGTTCTGAGCCAACAGCTGTGGTTGTTCTGATTCCAGCTTGTTCGAGAATGTGTTGATGTTTGTCAGGATCTCCTGGCTCTGATGCTACCTCATGCTGTGACAGACATGGTATCCAGGCTAATCACATGCATCACAGCACCCAGATCCACTCAATGAATTCACATTGTAGAATTTCCTATGCAACAACCAACAACAAGAACTAATGGCCTGCTTAATCGCTGCCAAATCCATCTAAGAAGGGATTCAGAAATGCATGTTATTGTGATCGCACAGCTGGATACTTGTGTCAAACAAAAGGGTGACAGAGGAGAGTTTTCTTATTAAAGCATGGCCAAGGCTGAGTTTTTGGAAGGCTTTTCTTTGATTGTAGTGCTAACAGGCACCCTGCATTTATTTTGCTCTATTATTCTCAATTGAAACTTACCAGCATTTGTAATAGATGGAAAGACAGATATTTTATTGATCTCGAGGGGAATTGAAGATGAATATTTATTGTGAAAACAAGTGACAGCACCAGCTTTTCCAGTCAGTGTTAATTTTCTGTGATGACTTCGATGCAGGGGACAAAAAAGAAAGCGACAGATCAGTGATTGAAGAAAGGAGAGTTCAGGGACAAGTCTTTGCAAAGTGCTCTGAGAGAAAATTTATCACTGATTAAATCCTCCCGAAGCTACGATGGAATGAAGATAAGAATACATTCCAAGAACCTCACACAAAGCTTCTCTTTTGATGAGTTCACTCTCTGCTGCTGCTCTGACCACGACTGCACATAACTGTCCAGTCCATACAACAAAATTGCAGCAGGACATGACTGGCAGTGAGATTGCAACAAAATTGCTGGTGAGACTGAATTCCACAGTGCAGCTATTGTTGGACAGAACGATTTACAATCAAAGGTAACTCTATGAGTAAGATGTGAAAGAGCTTTTGTGATGCTGCTCTTATCCTGGACAACAATACAAGCCACCTGGGGAGGATACACACTCTGTTCACAACAAGGCCAACAGTATATTACATTTGAAAACCAAAGTGGCGATTGAAGTCGCTGCAGTGTGCACAGACATCCAGTAGGTACTGTCAAATTTACACCAATGCTTGCTACTGGTTAACAACATTTTACGGCGCATATTTACATTTCTTATTAGGTGGCAACCTCTAGTGGCCAGAGTAATTATTACAGCAATGGAGGAAGTCAGGTGATATAGTACAAAAAGTCCACATAAGGAGGGTGTGGGATGGGTAGCATAGGACTACCACCAAGGAGACGCTGTTCCCCCCCTGTAGATCCCACAGCATCATTATCAAGCGCCAACCTCCAGGTCTCAGAATTGAAGCCTATGCAGAAGTATTTAATGTAATGTTTATTTGCACGGGGGCAAGTATGTAGCATACGCTGCCACAAACTACAGTGTTTATAGCCAAAGCTAATTTGCAATGCCTGTCCCTAGATTCAAAAGTTACGTATATAATATATGCATATTAGTAACTGAACTTAACATAATTATCATAGTTTTTTCAACCCAAACAATGATGTTCCCTGAAACCTAACCAAGTAGGGGATTTTTTTTGTTTATTTGATAAAACAGCTGAAGAGAGACAAGAAATGTGATAAGAGAAAAGTGGGAGGACATGCAGCAAAGAGCCACAGGTCAGATTCAAACCCTGGGCTGCGGCGAGGACACAGCCTCGATATATGGGACACAGACTCTAACTACTGAAATACGCTGACTTGCCTGTGATCTGAGACATTATGTCAAAAACAGTCTGCGATGGCAAGATTATGGCTAAAATCCTGTGGTGTGAACTTGGCATAACCAAACCTATTCAGTCGTTTGACTCTTTTATTTTGACACTAGCAAGACATGATGTGTCACAGTTGTCTTGATGGATTGTGGTGCCACATCACTGTCAGTCATGTGCTCTCATTATGATCTTCACATGCCACACAAGTGGTAAAATTCTGAATTAACGGTCGGGTATTTGGCTCAATATTAATCCGGGTTGAATTTTTTTATATGGCCAATACCTCGTTCCAAGTAAACAGGGAAATTAATAGCTGTAACTCTACTGTCACTGACTCATTTACAAAAAAAAACACAGAATAAGCAGCTGCTCAGCATCTGACAATGTCGCCCCTGATCCTACCTCTCCGGATAAGAAATGTCCCAGTAGTCGTTTGGAATGTACAGAATCCTGCAGCTATCATAGTTTTTTAATAATGACCCATGCATAAAATACATGGGAGTTGACCAAAATGGAGGGTTTGAAATACAATGCAATGGAATACAACATACCAAGTTAATTGTCTGACTTTTTATTTGTGTTTTTCAATGTGATGTCCTGCTTTTGGATGGAGAAAGATTCCTAATAACCAGAGTAACTCACTTTGAAAGATTACCAAACCAGCTGGCACACATTCACCTCCTCGCCCATCCTCATCTGTTGCCAGAAGACAATAATCTTGCTCTTCGCTGATTGGTTTGGGGAAATTTAATGTAGCCACAGCTCATTCTGTCATTGTTTTGGAGCTCACCATTGGGATTATTTCCACTACCGGTCCTTCACTGCAATTCCACCTTTCTGCTGTGGATGGACAAATCTCTGCTACAATGAGTATTTGCACCCCTCACTGTGTAGTCAACAACCTTTGAGAATGTCACATTTGATTGTGAAATTAGTAAACCAACGGCTTTACTCTCTCAACTACTCTGTCATCAGACACACAACCCACTACCACTGACATGGCATTTAAATGGCATCAAACACAGTTGGGAACTAAGTGTGAATTCCATCAAATAAAGAGCTGTTTGACTCGTCATATCTTGTGTGTCAGAAGTCCTCAGCAACAATCATAAAATGAAAATAGGAAAAGTCAAGGCATCGTATGTCCCTGAACTCCACAAAGGACAAAGATGAAAGACTGATCCCAGTTCATCATTAGCATATTAACTCATAGTGTTTACAAGAAAACAACTGATTTGTGACCAGATCTTTCATATGCAGCTGCATTGTTAAGTCAGTTTATCATACCAGGGTTGTTCAGTTCAAATCTAAGTCATCTAAACAACTTTACTTCAAAATAGGGGAGTCAGAACTATAATTTTATACAAACAATTTCCATACAAATCGAAGTCATTGGAGCCTGCTAAGGCATACGTTTTCTTGCCTCTTCCCTTTGATACCCCACTTCCTCTGTGGCTCAGCACGTAATATTTCACTGGGCAACTTCACAGCATGTTGCCTCTTTTAAGGAAAATGAAAAACCCTGTTTACACTACTAATGGCCATGAAAAACAATACCACCTCCGAAGAAACAACAAATATACCCAATTAGAGTTGAAGGAGCCATCAAAGGAAGACGCAACCAGACAGTTTGGATTTACTTAGTCACCTACAACTTGTGCCAAATCATCTAAACCACAGTCAGTCTGTACTTTGAGCCAAAAAAAGTCACTTCTTCACACAGCTGAGAGCATTCACGGAAGATACTGAGGCCCAACGGTAAAAGAATCTCTTGCAGAAGTGATAGGGACTTGTGCATACTGCACAAAAAAACAAAAAATACAAACGCACAAATATAATCATTCTGGCAAAGTGCATTATCTCTTGCATTAGGACTTCAGTTTCTTGTGTTTGTTTACTCAGATACCTGAGCACGATGAATAAAGAAGTTGAGATGAACTCCTTAAGGGTAATTTGTCAGCTAAGAAGTGAGTCGCTCCTTATTCATAGAGCTTAGCATCTTGCCCCACTCTTCAGCAGCATGAAATGTTTTAGGAAATGGATGTGGGTGGTTGGCTGGATGAATGCTGATATGAGAAATGGTTTCTCGTTTGCAACTTTGGTATTTTATCTTTGCTGGAAAGCTCCTGTGTTTACCTATTTAATATTCACCTGGAGCCAGGCACCATAAACAGTGCTGCTCAAAATCCATTTAAAAATAAAAAGCCTGTTAGGAGAACTAAGTGTGAGCAATTGACAGAGCATTCTGCATGCAGGCTAATATGAAAATATCTGCTCTGTCCTTTGGCCTGTCCACTTTTTCTAAATAAACCTCTCTACTTTTGCCTCGAACAAATTTACTGATCAATAATGTGGGCTACTTCAGCCACTTCAACTACTACAGGGAACTGCATTACCAGCCGCAACCAAAACCACAAATATAGACAGGTTTTTAGTTTTTAATTTTACTCAGCAGGAATGGTCTTAAGTGAGCAAGCAGCAAGTGTGGCATGGGATAGTTGTTCCTCAGATCCAGGATGAGACAACAGGTGTGTTTTTTATACGCTGAGGTATAAGCAGATAAAGATAAACATAAACATAATAGTGAGAAAAATACATAGGATTCCCTGGCCTTAAGCAGTGCCACTTTTACAAAATTGGCTTATTCTAATGTTTAATAGAAAATGAATATCTTCATGAAACAAAGAATTGTTTCATATCGTATCGAAACCGGATCGAATTGTACCGAATAGTTCCATGATAAAAAGTATTGTCCCTGAATGGTATCGTAGCCCATGTATCTAGATACGTATGGGATTGTCTTATGAAGGAGGCATGCACACACCTAGCGGTTATTTTTCCCAGCCATCACACTTTTTGAAAATGGTAGATTAATTGTTCATTAATATCATTATTAGCACCAGTACCTTTCCTTTTATCTTTATAAAGACCAGATACTCCAGGGTGGGGGGTGACTTGCTTTTACAAAGGACTTGACTTGAATTAACACAAATTACTTAATTCCCATGTCTGCCAGGTAGCTGCTCTGTGTGCCGCTTGGTGCTGAGCAGGTACAGTGGGTGAATTAGGTCCTGTGGGTTACTAGGAACAGAGAGAACCAGAGAAGACCTCTAGAGCTCATCATTTAAAACAACTTCTTCCTCATTATACGCAGCAATGTAAGCCCTTGTTAAGGCAGTGTGTATATAAAACTGATATAGTCTGCTTCAGCAAACGCTGCTTGTAAAAGTACAAAAAAACACTCAATTATTGAGCTAAAAATTCTTGCTGTGTAGAACAAGATTCAGACTACAGTCTGGATTTGAAATATTTCTATTTCACAGTATATTACAGGGCTGAACAGACAGACAGAAGAAAGAAAAGTGCAAACATTTCAGTCCATTTTGGACGTTCTTCAGTGCAGAATGAGGCATTGTGGGTCACCCTATGTATGGGTTATCATACAGGTCCATGTAGTCAGTCATCTAGGGCTTGATTAAACACACAGGAAGCTAAATACCCGCAGGTCACATTGTTACAAACACAACAAACAATACAACTCCACAGCACTGATGTAGGCTAAATTCCAATCAGGCCCTACACCCTCCTCCTACCCACTCTCACTCTGTAGAGTGACCGCCATGTTGTCATTCCAAAGCAGTTTGCCATAAGGGGGAGCGGGTTACAAAGCCCTCTAAAACTGAGTCTGGACTGATGAAGGTTTACAAACCATAAAGATGTTTAAAAAAGTAAATAAATAAAAGTTACAGTGCAGTTCATGATATAAAAACTGCCACTTTGGGATTGTAGGAAGGGTCGCCGCCACATTGAAGAGTCATTTTCCCCTGAAGTTAACATCTGCAGCCATAAATAATAACTGTTACAGCAAGCCCAGCTAATCTGCCAAGATCTGAGGAGGTGCTGTCAACTTTGCTGTCCAACTCTGAGAGGTGTGTGCAGCGGAGTCAATAAATGCCTTCTCTTAAAGCTGCCATGTGAAAACAATATTATTGTAGATTACAACAAATGTGTAAGGCACTGCAGATGGATAAATGTTTTGAAAAGATGCAGCTTTTATTTTGAAGACTGCTGTACATTGGAAGATTATTGTAAGGCTCCAGAATGGAGCCCTGGGGTGATCCGATGGACATTTTCATCCGCTCAGATGTGTAACTACCTATAGACACAAAGTACTCTCTATCATTTAGATAGAATTTAAACCCATTTAGTGCTTCCAGTTGGTCCAGTAGTGTATTGTGGTCAGCTTTTTCAATGATTTTACTTAAAATAGGGAGGTTCGATATGGGCCTATAATTATCCATCACAGGTGTGTCTAGATTGTTCTTCTTTAGGAGTGGTTTAATAATTTCCATGGCTTGGGGGAAGACACCTGAGAGAAGAGACATATTGACAATCTGGAGCAGATCTGAGAGTCAGAGTAAGAGTCTCAGAGTCGGAGTCATGCAGTCTGGAACTTTTTGAAGAACCCTGCTGGTAATATATCAAGGCAGCAGGAGGAAGATTTCAATTGTTGTATTATGTCTTGCAGGTTTTTGTGATTCATTGGATCTTATTGTTATTTGAGTTGGTTTTAAGTGGACACACAGACAACACATACTGTGCTGTGAAGAAAAACGTTACACATGTCATTTTGATTCGATTTCTTTGACTGTTTTGTGTAATTTCAGCGACTGTAGAAAAAAAAGAGGACCTAATCTGATTAAAAATGGCAAACGAAAAAATGTCCAACAATAAAAATGCAACAAAAGAAGGGTGTGAGTGAGAGTTCATAATTCAATCAATAACTTTCCTTTCACAAGCTTACTGTGAAATCAGAATCAGAAATAGACAATAAGCTCCCTTAAATAGATAAAAATGGAATTAAAAGAATAAAATAGAAAACAATATAAAATATATGCTGTTATATAATAATATATAGAGAATAATAATTAAAAAAATTGGCATCATATGTGAAAGTTCCTGTTTATGAGAAAGCGAGGGCTTCCCAAAGCTTGCCAGTGTATTATACCCTCCTCCGTAATGAAGAGACACCCCCAGCCCCACACGGAGTAGGAGTGTGTAGGGATTGGATTGGAAATGTGCGTACACATTTGCCTGTACACTGCAAATTGGACCAACAAGTACAGACAGACAATATGAGTAAGTGACATAAACATTAGGGTAATAATGGGAGCAATGGGGTAATCGCATTTGGAATGGTTGTGTCAGTGCCACAGAATGGCAGATCTGTGACAAGCGTCTTGCAACAGCTGAATTAAGTTTAGTACAGCAGATATCACTTTACATTCATTGATGCTGAATCTAAGATGTCTCCTTGTTTTTCCTACATACTGAATGTCACATGCTCGAAGGTACATTAGTGGAGCATGTGTACCAACAACTCTTGCTCCCGAATGAAAAAAGGCAATTTCTGTGCCATCTACCCTGGGCCTCCCATCTTCCATGAGAAGTCATACATTTATAGTGCAATTTACCTGTGCTTTATAATACAGAGCTGACCTACAGAATGTGGACATATCTTTAAAGCTTCCCTCCGGGGTCAAGTATTCAAGGGAAGAGTTTCCATAAGAAACTTTTAAACACTGAGGTGTTCTCCACTAGCACTGAATGTACCAGAAGAGCAGAGATGCTGAATTTTCAAAAAGAAAGAAATGAAAGGATGCTGTGAGAAGGCGTATAAAAAACGAGGGCCTTAGATACTGGACGAGTGAAGATGGTACTGTACAGCTAACCATCCACTCCTTCCACCTGCAGCTTCACATCCCTGGTGAGCCTTTCCACTTTCATTTCTAAACGAGTCGCCCCGAGGGCTGTGAGGAGGGATTCAGAGGGGAGCTGAAGCCCCTTGGGGATTTGATCTAGCATGAGGTAATGAGCACTGGCATGGTTAAGGAGTCAGCTGAGCCCTTATCAGAGAGTGGCAGGCTCAATTCCCAGGTGCTGACACTGTGGCATGTAAAGGCGAGGAACCCCGGCTCGCAGATTGCTTTTGGGGCCACGAGGAAGTCCATCTCCATCCCGTCCCACTCACTTTGCTCCGTGTCCAGATGGATGGCACACACAACACTCAGCTCACTAATTGTACTTGATGCCAACAGGCAATTAGACCTTCTTACTAGTATCCAAAACCCAACGATGGGATTACACTTATACACTCCAACAGACAGGTGGTATACACAAAGAGATGATGAAAATGGATTTAGTGTTTCAATTAAGACAACAGACACATAGAAGAGAGCACTTTATTCTCTCTGTCTGCTCATATCAGTAAGCCTGGATTCATACAGCTGCTTTTACCCCATTGGACCTGGACTGGTGGTACTTTTCAGCTGTGTGTGTATTGTTTTTTTAACTTTTGGTGAGACTTAAAGGAACTGTCTCAAATGATTGCTTGTAGCTTTGATCAAGAATGGTTATGATAAGCATTATAGGAATTGTGGGATAAACTAATTTAAAAAGAATTACAAGTATAAGTTGATGGGACGAAGCTAGATTTGTGAATTACATTTCTATAGGAGTCCTGTTTTAGCCGGCTCTAGAAAAAAGGAAGTGATACAATGTGGATGTAAACACTTTTAAGTGAGAGTCAGCATTTAAACCACACTGACATTGTTTCATTTCACATTCATTGTGTTGGAGTGTAAGCCAACTGATAACATGTTGCTTTTCAAATGTCTGATTTCTGGCAATGTGACCCCAGTGTCAACAGTCATGGTGGAATTAATGCAGTTCAATACAAATCATGGTCTGCATGCTTTCTCTGTGATATGGGTCATTATGGGTAAGCATCTTTCCAAAAATATTATACACAGAATGGCTGACGGCGGTACTTGCAAGTGCCCCTCAGCAGCCTGAAATCCTGCATGAATTCTGATTCCGAGAACCTTCCTAGTAACAAAGCCACCACTCATGGATCCTAGATCTCCCATCCAAGAATCACTCTGCGCAGAAGTGGCTGTCAGTGTGCCATAAAAAGCAAAGAGTCTTGGCTCTCATTCCCTCATTATCATTTTTGTAACAAATTCACAGGACTGACTGCACATTAAACAGCACCATATGTCATATGAAAATATCCTCCACTATATTTGTGTTCCTGTTCATGATCATTCAGAGCGTTGTTCTTTTATGCATGTATGTCAGTTTAGGAAAATTTGTTACACTGGCTAATGGTAAAAAATCTGACCTCACAATATTTTGGAGCTGAGCGCGTTGCGGTGTGAGTGCTCTCAGAATGCATGCCCTGATGAGCACAGAGACAGAGTTGTTTTTCTTTTTTAAAATGCTCTGAATTGCATGACTGTGATTACATTTCTCCATTATCAGCTCCTCTATAACCTTAGTCATGCTTGTTGTTGTTCTCTGCTACACTTTCCCAGCCCTCATGATATAATCTGATTTACCATGGCACCTGGCCCAGACAAAAGTTATTTGAGCCAATGTGTGCTTGAATTGACCACATTCAGATGATTATGAATGGCCCGGTGCCCCTGATTCACTGAACACATAATTTATTTTGTCATACACACAAGTGAAGTGATTTGCATTAAATGTCAAAGACCTCACCCTTTTTTCCTTGACACCACTGTCTAATCATTAGCAACTGAGCAGCGTTCACAGGATGACTGTGAGTATCGTTTAAAGGCATAGGGAGGTTTATAAAATGTTCGCTGCTCTAAAGTGAATAACATGCCAAATATCAGCGGAGTGAATGTACAACTGTGCCAACCACCCCAGTTCTGCATCTCTAAGCCAGTTGAAAATGAAAACTAATCTTTTTCTCTTTGTTTTAGCATTTCATCCACAGTAAGCCAACTTTTTTTATACCCAGGAATGAAACTATTCCAAAATGCTGAATAACTGATAACAGCAATTGTCTCATTTTAGTAAGGAGGGAGAAAACAGATCATCAAAAGAAGATAAAGGACAAGATAATTAGCGCTTTTACTATAGATTAGGCATTTCAGTGTGAGCGAAGTCAAAACAACCTGAGAAAATATGTTTTTTTCACATATGAAATGTGTTTTCAGATGAAACCATCTGATTGATTAATTGACAGCTGGCCAATTAATCATTCAGTTGATATTAATTAAACTAATAAGAAATTTTCATAATAACATCAACAAGAGTTTTATTAAATCTGTCCAATACTGATCCTGACTAAAATATCTCAACTCACTTTTAGATTGTCATGAAAATTTGACATTCAAGGTCCCCAGAGGATGAATTCTGACTTTGGTGATCGCCTGAAGTTGCCTTTAGTGCCACCACGAGGACTACATTTCTGTTTCTAAGTAAAGTGTCTCAACAACTATTGGATGGTTCGCTATGAAATTTCATTCAAACATTCACATTTCACTTGGTATGAATTACAGAACTTTGGTGATTCTCTGACTTCTCATCTGGCACCACCATCATGTCAACGTTTACATCTGTCATTTTAGTACTTTACTACTAACATCAAAACAAGTGTCTTACAAAAACCTCTGAGCAAAGTTGGGTTTTTATTACAGAAACAAATGCTGTATTTTATTCAAGCAACGCTTTTTATCAGTAATTGATTATGGTGATACTACTACGTCATATTTATTATTTTTCATATTTATTTATGACATCAGTGAAGTGAGACGTCTGCACAGAGCCCAGAGACACTGAAAGACAACAGCCACCCAGCCACAGTCTGTTCACCCTGCTGCCATCTGACAACAGATACAGAAGTATTTGCTGCTGTACCACCAGACTACAGAGCAGCTTTACTCCTCAGACTGTGACACTGTTGAACTTCTCATAAAAATATATAGCTTTTTTGTCTAATGAAGCATTAAGAGACTTAATTTTATTCTACAAACCTGGTGCTGCAACATTACTATGAAATGAACCTTGGAACCTTCAGGTGCCAGCCAGCCCCTTAAAGGTGAGTATTTTTCCAGTTTTCTCTGTCTTCTATAGTAAACTGTTGGTCGCACCATACAAGACACTTAAAGGATAACTACCGTTTTTTACAACCTGGACCTTATTTCCAGCAAAATATATGTTCATTTACTCACCCAGATAACTTTGGTGTCATTCGGCGTCGTTCGGACGAAATAAGATCCGGTGTAGCGCCGATATATCCATATAATGCGAGTAACGGAGCATCGACACACAGCCTCTATATAACACATTATCTGCCACAAAACTAGTTCATTTCACCAATATTTTGTTACGATATGCTAGTGCTATTCCCCTCTGAGTCAGGGCTCGTCTATTGTCAACATCCGGGGTCTGTAGGTTGACCTGCTACCTCTGACCTGGAAGATGTCGTCTCTGAGCTGCGCGCGCACCCGCGACAGCCGGCTTGTTTACCTGTAGCTGCTACTGCTAGTTTGACCCTGGATGTTGATAACAGACAAACCCGGACTCAGAGGGGAATAGCACTAGCACATCGTAACAAAATATTGGTGAAATGAACTAGTTTCGTGGCAGATAATGCGTTATAGAGGCTGTGTGTTGATGCCCCGTTACTCGCATTATATGGATATATCGGCGCTACACTGGATCTAATTTCGTCCGAACGACTTCAAATGACACCAAAGTTATCTGGGTGAGTAAATGACCGTATAGTTTGCTAGAAATAAGGTCCAGGTTGTAAAAAACGGTAGTTATCCTTTAAAGATGTTATTTTATGCCCTGGGCATTTTGACAATTTGTGAACTTTTTTAAACCAAATAAAAAAAGAAATGAATTAAATTAGAGGAAATAATCAGTAAGCGGTGATGAAAATAATCATTGGTTGCAGCTCTGGTGCGGATGTAGATTAAAATGTTCATTACCCCTTGATGCTGAGCTCTTTCCTGCCTCCGACTCTGACCCTGACTGAGCACAAAGACTTAGTCATCTCCAGGCAGAGAGACACATGAACGCAAAGAGAGAGGGAGAGAGAGAGAGGGAGAGAGGCTGTCAGACAGCATAAACACTGACTTATGAAAACCGTCTCCAGATGCAAGAGCTATGCTACATTAGACATTTAGCTGTGGACACCGCCCAGTTTCTCTTCCTGGTTAATACACGTCCATACATCAGACTGTAATACGTGTCACCCATCCACCATTCATTTCTATTATAGTCAGTAACAGGCAGACAAAAGAAAGCCATGTTTTTGAGACGTCGCTGCTCCTCCACCCACCCTCCTCTGTCTGCACGTTGCCTGCATCACTCTCTAATGATAATAGCCTGTTTGGGTATTCTCTGTCTGCCAGGAACTTATAAGACTTCAAGCTGAACCCGAGATTGTTATGGCCCTTTTTATTTGCCTGCGCTCCCTTTTGCTTTCTGCTCGTCACGTTATTACTCAGGCTTAGAAGCGGGGACCACATTGTCGCCGCTTTCATTATTTTACGGTTTTACTGTTTTGTATAGATTTTTTGCTGCAGAAGCTAAAAAAAAAAAAAAAGTAGGTCAAGAAACTTTAATGTTAATAGTATATCCAATTCTGTGGCTGGGATGGATTTGCATTACATTAGGCAGCAGGTAAAATGGTAAAAAGTTACAACCTCTATTTTGCAGAACAGGAAAAAAAAGAGAGAGAACATGATGTATAGCAATCTTCAGTGCCAGCAAAGCAGGAATTTTATTTATTACATCTTTTCATTTCCGTGCTTTTCTCCCTGGCTGGCTGCAAACCTCCCCCTGTTCTAACTTTTATACATAAACACTGGGCCTCCGCAGAAATAGAAAGAAAACAGAAAGAGGAAGAGAAAAAAAAAGGGAGGGGGGAATTGGAGACATAAAGAAATGAGAGAAGGGTGAGGACAAAGAGGAAAAAAAGAAGATGGCGAGGCAAGAGAAGTGAGAGCAGTAAAAAATCAGACCTGTACATCACGAGAGGTGAGAAAATCAAGGAGGAAAAAAAGGAGAGAAGGAGGACGTTTCTTGGCTCTCACTCCTCCTCCCCTCGTGTGCAGGCCATCTTAATGAGAGCCACATTTAGGTCAGCGGCGGTTGGCTCTCTCTCTTCTTCTTTTCCCTCACCACCCCCACCCCCAGAGAGAACGATAAAACCCAGCACTGTGTGGTTTGGCTATGAAATTACAGTGATTCAACACAAGTTACAGAGAGAAAAAATAGAAAAAGAAGAAGCAGTGTTTTTAAGTGCATGCTGAAAGTAGGTTTTGTTGGTGGTTTTAATGCTGCTGGTCGTGATGGTGGAGCGTGTGTGTGTGTGTGTGCGTGCGTGTGTGTAGTGAGGGTTGAAATCACTATGATTCTTCTCCACAGAAAGGACACTTGTAAACAAGACACCCTTGTGCCCACTTGAGCAAATTCTCAGATTCTCAACCTATACTTATGAAGCAAGCAGACAAAGAAAGACTAAAGAAACCACTCAGATACAAGATGACACTTGTCCTTCTGCATCATCACATTTTTGTAGTCTTTCCACTTCCTGAAGCTATGGAAACAAAGCACAAGAGCAACATATTCCTCATTGGAGCTATTTTTTTTTTTAAAAAGGAAGGCGTGAGTTTAAGAAATGAGTACATTTGCTGATGAATGTACCCTCGGAGGTTAGTCTGGGCAGACTGGCTGATGCCCTACCAATAATAGATGAGTATGGGTGGGAAGGGAGCATGTGGAGAGCTTCCTGATTGGAGAAGTGTGCTACATGAAGGAAGGAGAGAAAGTAGGGATATGGAGTGTAAAATAACAAAAAAAAAAAGAATGAGGGAAAGAGAAACAGAGGAGGGGATTGAATTCACAGCGTGCTTTTGGAAAAAATGTTCAGTCCTTTTGTTTGATCTTTGGAAACACACCAGTATAAGAGTAATGCAAGTCCTCTTCAAAGCCTGTACGAGTACTACACTTACTCTACTGGTCTTTTTCCATACAGCTGGAATACAAAAGACTTATCGAGGCATTTGGAGACCCATTCATAATTCACATTACATATTCACATATTAAACAGATAAATTAGACGTTATGAGACCAATTATTATTTGAATAGAGCACAGTATGAATAATCTATTGCATTTCCAAAATTAAGTCCATCATTATGAAAAGTATTTCATCCAACTTCTTTATACATAAACATTTCATTTTCTTCATTTCAGCAGAAAATGTTCGTTGCCCTAAATTGCTCCTTCCTTCCTGGAAGCTCGCTGCCATCGGTGTGAAGCAAAATTACAAAGCACTTTTGATAAAGGGGATATATGAATGCAGACACTGGTGGCAGGCGACACACGTTAAAGCACCAGAATTCACCACTGTCTGTGAAAAAGCACACATTTTTAGGGCAGTCCTTAATACCATTGGGTACTATTGGAGCTTGGAAGCTTCACTGAGAATTACCTGTGAATATAGAGGAGGGGGGCAACACAAGCTATGAAACAAATCATTATTTACTCGCATACTTAGAGTATGCTATTAGGGGTGTCACGACCTTGACTGTGAGTCGGATATCGATCGAAATGATGTCACGATCTCGACCTTCGAAATCAAAGGTGAATCGAGGATTTAGCCACGCCACCTTATCATGTCTGGCAGGCGTAAGAGGGGAAAAAAACACACACAGCACATTGTAGAGCGGCAAGTACCTCCTCTAACCTGGAGCTGCAGCCAATTAAAAGACACCATGGCAACTGCTGATAAAGCAGTCACATCAACTGAACTCGAACCCCCTCCTGCTCTCTGAAATCATCGTGAGGAAATATTTTGCGTTCCTGGTGAGTTATGTCAACAACGTCCAGGAGGGTGGAGCGCTCACTCATCACAGCCCTCTGTTTGGGAGACCCCATTTGTGCACATGGTACAGACATGCTTCCTCCCTGGTTTTTACATGTGCAGGATGAGCTTAATTTCTTGCTCTTTATAAGTCGTTTGCCACTTTTTTGATTCAGCGGACACGTCTTCTTACTTCGTATCCCGATTTGGACGTCCATTACCATGGCAGTGGTAAAAGCCCCGAAGCCTTTGGGTGAACCTTACAAATTTGATAAACCTCAGTCCCCAGACTGGAACACTTCCTCTTTATGTGATAGCTTTTAGCAGTGTCAGCATCTCTAGGCCACAACACACACATAACATGTCCAAATGGAAGATTCATATTGGAGGAACACCACTTACTCTTTTTTTTTTGTCCCATGAGATCTGACTTCCTGGTGAAGGCGTGACATGACATCTAAATGCATTGGAGTTTGTTTTAAGGTGTAAGGCAGTTTAAAAAAGTCTTAGGGTCTTAACTGTTTAAAAAGAGATTGCCTTGGAGTTTTCCAGTGATTCTTATCAACACGTACCTCAAACAAAAGTGCTGTTAGCCTTAAATTTTTACAGTTTTTGAAATTCGGAATATTGACTAGAATCAATGCTTCAAGAACAGACAGAACATCTGGAGCACCTGCTGAGAAAACTAGATTTATCTCCACAATTTTCTGCATGTCTTGTTCTGCCTATTAAATCATTGTGTGTCCTTCTGTTTCCTCGGTTTGATGTTTTATGCTAATTTACCGCAGGTTCCCATTTTCAAACCAGTCAGCCAGAGAAACGAACAAGTCCAAATGCAACAAGAGCAGACATAAAAGCAGTATGGGGCATAAAAAAATAGAAAATGCGTGGAGGGCTGAAGATAAATGGGCAATGAAAGGGGAAAAAAAATTAGACATTGAAAAGACTGAAAAGGCCTGATTCAAAGAGAAATAAACAGGAACGTACTGGCATAAATGCAGAACAACCCACACAAAGCTACATGGAATACAGAGCACTAAAGAGACAGAGACATCCAAGTGAAAAGCTTACCGGTAATGTGTGTGGATGTGATGTGGAGTCTAATTGCCCTGTAATGGAGGCAGGTGTTGTGTGCTAATTAAACACACATGACCGCCCCTCACACACACACACACACACACACACACACACACACACAGGCCTGGCCTTTGTCGAGCAGCTAAATGAGGGAAACTCAAATCGGCGTTTGGCCCTGGACGTGTCAAATAGGCCTAACTGTGTTAACACCAGGGATAAAAGGGATGAGTCATGACTGTGTGTGTGTGTGTGTGTGTGTGTGTGTGTGTGTGTGTGTGTGTGTGTGTGTGTTTACACTATGCTTGTAAGTCTTGAAGAGGGTACTCGGTGCTACCCGGTGCTCACAATGAGCATGTGAGAGATTTTCTTGGTAAAAATCCTTCGGTGATGGCTTTAATGACTCTCTTTCCTCAGCGTCTTTCCAAGTACAAATGACCACGCTGTTTCGGGTGTTATGTTACATCTGCAGCTTCTCCACTAATGAGCCACACTGTCTGATGAGCAGCCATACTGGGCTGGACCTGGACTTACATTAGAGCTAACTGTTCCACTACGCAGACCCGTCCAGTACATATGCACCAGAGACATAACAATGCCATTTTTTGTGATTTCCCCCCCGGGGGAAGCCAACCACCTGGCAATCATGCCCACATTGGCCAGCTGTGCAGAGGTGTGGATGTAGTTGAACTCTCAAGCTCTCTTTTCACTCATGACATGACTGTTTGTCAACAACTGACTGCATCACTATATATGCTTCAAGCAGAGATTGTTTGAGCATGTGTGCTGTTATCCCAATTGCAGGAATCATTGTCATCTTCTCCGTCTCTACGATGGCAGGCTTTTCACCCTGAGTTCCAGTGTGGCCGCACAGAGCTGCTATAAACCCTTTTGCCTTTGGATGTGGTTAGTCTACACTTTTGCGTGTCCTGCTGTCTACTTTAAAGAGGCAAGGGTGTGGCTCTATGGTTTTATTTGTGCTTTTATTGTCTAAAGAAAAACTTAAAATGCATTGTAAGCAGAGGCTAAAAGAAAACCAGCCATGTTTGATGGTAAGTTCAGTTTTTCAGACCAAATGCTGATATTCAACTATACAGGAAAAACACTGGATTCATTGGAGGGGTGTAAGGATCAAATTTATCATTCTGGATCATTAAATTGATTCAATTTATTACATATATACATATTCAAGATATGGCAAACAAATGTTATAGTTAAGATCTGGCTACTAACAGACTTGGTTAAGGTCAAAGACAGCATTAACTGTTGGTCTGTTACAGGCTGGGCTGGCAATAGTCTTTCTTTCTCCTATTATCAACAAATCCCATGAAAAAAACAAAACTAACTATTAAAGTATCCATGGAGGACCTAATGACTTTGTATCGAAAGCCTTCATTAAGGTCACTCTAGTTTATAATCATCACAATTGCACAATACCAATCCGGAGCATACTATATACTGTAGTTCACAAAAATACTAACCGACTGTCTGTGGCGGACTGTCTTGCACTAATGAAATAATTCAAAATGGTTTGTGTGCGGCAGTAACTATTAAAATGAGGGAAAATTGATCTGCCAAATCCATTAGGGGAACAAAGAATATGACAAGCAGCTTTTCACACATTTTTTGAGATGGAGTGATGCAATTAGAGTGGAATTTGGAAAACATAATATAGTGAGCATGAGCAGGACCAAGAAAAACAATTGGAGAAACAAAGACCTGAGCAACACAGAAACTCAAATTAATCTGAAAATCCAAGAATAAATGATGACTGTGATCGAGGCAAAAGACTCAACTGTCTCTGAGCCAAAGCCACGACGGAAGCTTGGCGAGCACTCTACGATAATGAGTGATGCAGATGTGGCTTTTTGGACTGTAGATAATTAGCCTTGTCACTTTCATTCAACCAAAGTGACGCAAAACACCATAGAAACAAGGGATAAGCACACACGGTGTCAACAAATATCTAAGATCCTGTTACTTAACTTCTGACCTTAAACTTAACGCCATCTTAATTTCAACCCAAATCATTTAGAGCAGGCTGAAGGTTAACTTTAAACCTAATCATGACTCTAATGTTAATCTGAAACCCTGGTCCTAATCCCAAACTAGCTATGCGGGAGAAATGAGAAAAATATTCTCACTCTGGAGGATTTTAATCATCTCTTTATCCTTATGAGGACACCAGGTCCAAGCACAAGAACAACCACACACACAGATTTACACACACCCCTGAACCCTGAGCCCAGATCAGATGTATGAGTGAAGCTGACAGTGGATTATAACATAAAAGCCTGTGAAATGGAACAGAGAGTAAAGGAGTTTCTTATGAAGTAGCTTTGGCTGCTCCCTGTACTGACGGCAGGCAGAGAGCTGGTGAGGTGACAAATTAAAACATGTCCTCTGTGTGTTTCCCGCGGATTGCATGGTGAATTGCTACCTTGCTGCGAGCGCTGAGCTCCTAAAAAGCCACTAATCCCCAAAACAGACCTCCAGAGTTTGGAGAGAAGCATGGAGGGGGTCTGGCGTGGAGGGGAGGAGAGGGCGCCTGCAGCTATGGATAATGTAATACCAACCATATAATCTTACAACTTCTCAACATTTACAGCTCTGTCCCTCTGTGTGGGCGAAGGGGTTAATGATACATGCTTATGTACTGTAGTACAACCACCATTCCAAAAAAATTGAGACGCTGTGTTAAACAATTTGCTAATCCGTTTTGACATACACTTTATAGAGAACAGTCGTAGGTCAATAAATATAATGCTTTACCTCATCGACATCATTGATCTTTTAAAACATTTACAGTGGTGTTTGAAAACTGCAACTTTTCCGTGGCACAATTACTTATTATATCGACTATGGAAACTCTATATTTACATGTACTCTCCAAAACTGACACTTTCAGATGGCAGCCAACCCAACCTACAGCCCCAAAGTGTCAGTATTTGATGAGTTGGGAAACCAAAAGCATCAGTCTTTTTTATCTGACCAACAGGAGCTTTGAGTTGAACTGAGGTAGTTTAATCGGTGTTCATGTGAAACACTTAACCATTATAGGCTGAACCATTTGAGGCTGTTTCTCCGTGGACTTCAAACAAAATGACTGCTCACTTCCTTAAGATATTATTTTTTGATAATGTTCCTTCTGTCTTAACTATTGTTCCTCCTCCCCCAAACACATCTCCAAATTAACAGTTGTTTTTTTACAGTTGATTTCTCATATGAATAGTCTCTTTCATGATTGACTGCAGTCATTCCATCAAAAATGCATCTACAAAACAAGACATGGTCATTTTCAGCACTTTTTTTCCATCAGTGGATCACTTTGATTTCTTTCAGGGGATAATGAACAGTCAGGAGCAGCCACAGTGAGCTGTTAGATGAAGAGCTGCAGGCAATAGGCTGAACTCTTTCAACTCCTCAGTAAGGTAGGACACTCCTTTAACTGTGTCATGCTGTTTCCAGAAAATTACTCAGGGCTGCGTGCAGCATTACATTAGATCACAGTTACCCATGACATGATAGAATAAGATTGGTTGTAACATTTATTATAGGTGTCATTTGTAAGAAATGGCCAGAATTCGAAGGTCGCTCCAAAACTATATAAGGCAGCATAACTGCTTACTGCTGCTCGCCACATTGGACTTGCTACTCTTGACTGTAGCCTTTTTGTGGTTGTAGTGACTAGCTCACATTAGACAGTCACAGGGAGACAGAGGTGATTTGCAGCGACTCTGGCAAGGACTATGACTTTAGCAATGATCGATAATGTTGGTTGTTTTTTGTTATGTTTTAAACTAAGATTGTGGCCATATCTTACAAATTACCCCTTTAAAATAATACTAGCTTCTTTTCTGGTGTATTTCTGACAAAGTCATTTCGGACCAGGACTGGAGCACCTTGGTAGCTGAAGTTTTATAGTGCATGCCACATGGCTGCATGTTCCCAGTAGACCCTGACCAACCATTTTTTGCAGCAGATGGCGGTACTGATATTGGGGTAAACATTTTTGATATCAATATATTGGCCAATATATACACATTTTATCCCAGCGATCCCTCAAATATGGTTGTCAAACGCGTAAACATGTAATGGAGGTAAGAGATTTTACAGTTTAACCTCAAACTTTTTTGTCTAAAATGACATCAATGAACTGAAACAGTAAACTTCACTTGAAATTGTATAATTATAAATTACCACGAGCATATATATATGCTGATGCAGATATACGTATCTGCGATAGGCCATAACATATTAGTCGATTTGTCAGTCGGGCTTTAGTTGCCCATTCCATTATAGCACTACCATGCTTGTCAAACAGAACTTCATAAGTAGTTGGTGATGCCTCCTCTTTCGTGCCCCCTCTGACTTATGGGGTTCGCCAAGGCTCCATCCTTGGTCCCCTTTTGTTCTCTGTATACATTCTTGTACGAAGAAATATAAACTATATTATCTATATCATACGCAAACACAGCATTCATTGCAGTTGTAATTCAGATGGCACACAGATCTATGTCCAATTACGAACCTCTCCGTGAGAATTGACAGAACCGTAGTTAAATAATCAGCTCTCCTCTAGATTTATAAAATTAAAAGAGACTGCAAGCCTGACAGTAACTGGGTCACAGCTCTGTGTATATCGAACAAGTTATGCTGCAAGTGTAGACAACTGTATTAATTAAAACAGACAGGCAACTGGAAACATGGCTGAAACACATCCGGTGTGACTGTCAGGAGTAATCGCATGAGCAGAAAAGGAGGGATGAACTCTGGATTTAAATTCTCTTTTTTGACTATGTAAAGGGGGAGTGCTCAAGCTCCAAGCCAACAAGGTGTAAAGCAATTATCAATCATTATGTTGTTAGTTACTAGAGGGCCAACTCAAAACTGTGTGGTTAATTAGCCTTTCTTTGTTTATTTTTCCATATGCAGATGAAGTTTCACCATGTCATTAAGGGAATAATGGAAATGGGAAGTATTATACAATCACAAATTGAAATTGTGCCTGGTGCAAGCAAATGTTCTTAGACACACACAGACAAACACACATAATACACACACACGTACACATATACACACTCTGTAAAAACAAGTATTTTCCTGAAAAGCAATAAATTACAGACTTGACTGCTTATGAGAAAAGAGCTCCAGATGCAGTAAAAGAGGCCTGAGCCGGCAACTAAGAGCCAACCACCCTCAATACAAAAACACTCTGTACAACTGGAGGGTTTCTGAGCATAAAAATCCCCCATGAATACTTTTAAAGATTCTAATTAACTTTTCTGATTCAACTAATTTCCTGTCCCTTGCTGAAAAATCACCACAGTAACTCACCACCACCAACTCACATAACATGATGGTTAATATCCATTCTCTGCAGATTTTTTTATGGTCTTACACTGAATGCTCATTAATGGCTTCAGACCTATCCTTGCTTTAGTGGCACCATCAGCTTATTATGATGTTTAGCATCACACAGCTGCACAAGAAATACCACCAGCTACAGGTAGGTAGATAGGTAAGTTCAAGTTGTCAGTTGAAGGGTTCTCAAATTTATAATTAGCACATTAAAATCATTCTTAAAGATAGCCATAAGAACATGTCTAATTAAATATGTTTAGCACCATCATTGAAAGTACGGGTGAATATATAAAAGGCATTAGGCTATACAATACTTGGTTCATTTGTTATAGGCTTATTTCAGAACCATTTCCCATCTCACTAGGGATTTGGTGATCCATTGTGCTTCCACACATGGCTAATCATGGTGGTTGTTAAATATGTAACACATCATTAACCTTCAGCTGGGACATGGCTAACAATAAAACAGCTTGATCATGGTGATTAGCAAATAAACACACCCATCATCCCCACAGTGCACTTATGAAGCAGCTTTACTTTCTGTCTTACTAATTTTACATTAGCAATGCTAAAGAAATTAGTGTATTAATCCTAAACGCTATATCATAGGCAACTGGATTGGGATTCATGTGTGTTGCTAGACCAACTGGACGTGGCAACTAGACAGCCTTCATGTGGGTTGCTAGGACTAGGTGAGCCCAAGTGGGCTGGGTCAACGACCCACAAGTGGCCCTAACGACTCTGAAATTTAGAGCTCACACGTGTCCTTAACGACTCTGTAAGGACACTCCCACACCGAGTTTCAAAGCCTGCAACTCCCCTCCAGTTAGTCAGAACTGAAGAAGCCTCTTGGAACTGAAACACGTCCAGTTGCCTACGATGCAGCACTTAGAATTACCATGACCTGGATGACTGAGAACCTTCATCAATATAGTGTATTAATCAGGACAGACCAGGTGGAGAAAGCAGCAGACCACCAAACCATGTCCTTGTTGCACTGTAAGGAGTCATAACTTTTCATTTTAAAGCACAGAAGGTGTGAAGAGGAGGTTCTGAGAGAAGTTTTCCACACTCCAAATTAGCACTTGAAAGATGTCTTTTAATGATATCCTCAGTGAAACAATGAAACAAGACAGCCCCTGGAGATTATGACAATAAGGATGGTATTGTAGCTTGTTATGTTGTAGCCATTCATATTAAAAGGAGCACTCTGTAGTTTTGTTGAAGAAATGTTAATGAGAAGAGAAAGATGTTCATTGGCTGATTTTTTTCTGCCTAAACACACTAAATAATCAAACTCTCTTTGTTTTCATGACTGAATAAACTGAATAAACAAACTGACCTTAAAGGACAACACAATTGATACTGTTTGACTTTGTTTATATGTGGCGGACCCTGCCACCTTTCTAGCTTCAAATAGGGTTCTAGGACCTTATTTTCCTCTGAGAACAGCTTGTTTATTCACTTATGGAGAAAATACATATTTCTGAGTGTGTATTATTACCTCATATACCTATTACCTAATATTCTAAATATTAAAATTTTGAATGTGAATTTATTTTCCATTGGCCAGTTTAGATTTGTAAGAATTGCATATACCAAAGCAGTAGAAGTAGTATTAGTAAGCAGTAGTCCATGGATTTTAGATTAGCCACTACTTTATTTGGAGGTGGTGAGTGAACCCATGATATCACCAATTATATTAAATGGAGCAAGAAACCCTGCCATGGTAAGAAGTGTAGCTCAAAGTAGAGACAGGAAGCAGGTCTTGAGGATAACTTTCTCACACAAGTTACTCTGACTTCCCTGGGGGCTTGTTTCCAACCTGTCTGATAGTCTGGCCGCTCTGTTGGACATGTTTTTACTGATGCTGCCATGTTCAGAAACTTTTTCTCAGGACGTGGCCAGAGCTCCAGTATAAAAACAATGTTGTAATAAACCAGCTCTACATACTACAGAACCAACGAGCCTCAGCTGCTGCTGCTGTGGAGAGGATGCCCGTCTTTGAAGAACAAGGCTGTATGCTTCATCTTTGCCAAATAGCTGCAGAATTCATACAAAAACTGACCCAGAATTTGAAAATGATTTGAACTACCTGTCACCTTCCTCACTGCGTCATTATGTACACAGGATTATGATCACAGTGATAGTGATGGTGGAGAGAAACAGGAAAAGCAGGGAAGAGGCAGCAAAGGGCCCGCGCCAGACTTGAACCAAGGAGTCAGCCTTGATACTTGGTAATGCTAAATGGATTTGTATTTCTATAGCACTCTTTAAAGTCTACTGACCGCTCAAAGTGCTTTACAACACTTGTCACATTCACACACACATTCACACACATGGCAGAGGCTCCCATGCGAGGTGCCGACCTGCTCGTCACGAGAAATTTTGGGGTTCAGTATCCTGCTCAAGGATACTTCGACCGGGGAGCTGGGGAATCGAGCTGGACCTGCCGATCCAAAACAACATTTGTTTAAAAGGATAAAATGAGCCCTTCTTTGCACATTCAAGTATGACTAGTTGTGAACTAAAGCCAGACTCCACTGGCAGCACTGCTCATTAATTTATAAATGAGCTGATGAGCAGTGTCCACAAATAAGCAGAAAAACAGGACACGAGTACTGTGTGCTGTTTAAACCTTCCCCTATACGAACAAACCTTGTGTTGGGGGCATTTGTCATCAGCATGAAACAAGCAAAGGTTTTTGGTTTGTAAGCACTAATTTAGCTTTTGATAGCAGCCCTGCGTCAACCTCCCCCCCTCAGGCACATTAAGAGCTGTGGGAAAAGTTGTTTCCTCCACTCCAAAATACAGTTACAGTGTTTTATTGCCATCCTAGGCTGAGTATTTACAAGCCTATCTTAGTATGTGGCAGGGCATTAATCACAGCCCAGCATCAGGCTGCTGGGGGATGCAGATGGGTTCATTGGATTCAGGTTTCACTGGTCCACATGGCATAGCAGACAATGTGGTACACACAGCCGCAATTGCATATACAATGTATAAAGTGGTGAACAGGTACAGGTTTAATCGAACTACAGCCATAAAAGTGGCAGTCATTAGTTGCTGTAGACAATAGAAATTAAAGTAAATGACACCCTTGTGTTGTATTTATTTCCAACCATTTTTGCCCATAAAAATAATTACTGCAGCTTGAAGAGCCACGTTTTGTTTTGTTTTTTAACCTTTTAAAACGAGTCACCAGCTACTTCAGCTGTTTAGGAGAAATGCTGCAACGCTGCTTAACCTGTTAGGAACTAGCCTCTATTTTGTGTCTCTGCTCGAGAATTAACAGAGTGTATCTCTGCAACTACAAGGTCTATTTGAATAATCAAGGTATCATAATAAAGGGAACACTTGAAATATTTGCTCAGATGTGTAAGTATAAGTATTTAAGTTGGCACAATGGCATAAATTAAAGATTTTTTTTTTTTATTACAATTTTCAAATGAATATCTCTGAGAAATGATGCAGCTGCAGCTCCAAATCTCTAGCAAACCATAGCAAAACATCTGAACATTACCTCTGCCAACTTTTATGCTATTAAAGCGAATCAGAACAAAATTAGAGAGGCTTTTGTACAGATGTTGCCAAAACATTTTGGCACCATCTGTGCCATTTAAAATTTCTCAGGTACCAACCTATACATTTCACTTGTATGTTACCCGAGGTGCTGAAAAAATAGCCCATAGCTCCGCTCGGTCTTAACAGGTTAACTGTGAAGCTCCAGAAATGCTTTGTGGACTATGACCCGACTTTCGACAGAAAATGTTTTGTATTCTGTTGTTCCTGTCAATAACAGACACAGACACATTAACAATATTCACAGTAAATTGTAAGTTCACAGTGTAGAAACATATATAATATGAAACACATACTGTATGGGCCAGTGAATGACCTAAACTCAGTTCCATCCTCCCCCACCACAACCCCGTGTGAACACAGAGAGGAGTCAACCTCAGTCCAACTTTCTGTCACTGACTCAGGCTTTGACAGAATACCGTCCCAAAATTAAATACAGTGCTACTCGTTTCTCAGAGATTTCCAGCCAAATGTGCAGCTTCTCTCTCTCTTCTCACCTCATTTCATCGTTATGATAAATTCCCTGATGCTTCCTTTGTTTCGAGCTTCACCGTGAAACCATTTACTGATTCACACACTTCCATATGCACACCCTCATCCCCCACATCAGACTATTCATACACAAAATCACTTTCAAACAAACAAGACCAGAACCGTCAGACACGCACACATTCATACGCAAATGCTGTTGAGATGAAATTGAAATGAAAGCACTATTAGAGTATCAATCTTTATCTAATCCATTCTGTGGAGAGCCGATTGTAATTACCTCCAACTCAGTTGTCTCTAACAAGGGCCAGCATTCACATCACTCTTTCTAACCTTTTCTTCCAATTCTGTATTCTGCAGTTGAATACCAGCCACACAATACCAGTGGCAATCAATTTCCTATCATACAAAAGACCTTTGGGGGCTCTCCATTTCATTTTCAAACAATGCAGTCCAAGAACATGGCTTGAATTAAGATGTTGCACTAGGCTGTCTGCTGTAGACTGGAGAAGAAGGAACAAATCAGGGCATAATTTCTGGCCAACAAACTGCTACCAAGAAATTTGAAAAGAGTCAAAATCCTTTTTACATCTGTTGAGTGCTCATGCTGTCTGATTCCTGCTTCCGGTTCTCACTGAGGGACTGGGACAAAGCCCAAGCTCGGTCAATATGACTGAGCCCAAATATGACATGACAGGATTATCATTCCGGAGCCAGTGCAGGCTATCTGCTAATTCAGTTTCTGCTGGCTCCATGTGCGCTCCAAATGTTTCTCAATTTTCAGGAAAGTGACTGGAGAGCAAAATTTGGAAGCAGGAAGGACCCTGGTGTGACAGACTCTGAGCTTTCCGTGCAGTTGGCTGACTTCTTGGAGAAGGGATATGAGAGATCCCCCTTCTGCTCGACTTTGGGTTTCAAGTCCTGGGAACTCACCCTTCACCAAAGCTGTTTACTGACCAAGTCTCACATTCTCTAAGTTCGCACTGATCCAATGCTGCATGTCAAGACTGCTTAATGCATTACCACTTCGCGCAGCCTTGTCTCCTGTATAACACATCTCTATACTAATATGCTTAGGCAAATATGTTTAGGAGGAAATGTAATTGCTGCTGGAATTAACTCCACTGGCAACGTCTTTTCCAATCCAGTAAAAGGCTAAACAAACCAAAGGTGTCTCGACATAACTTGTTTTGACACCTCAATGTCCCATTTCCGAGTGCTTCAATTCTCCAAAAGCAAATGTTAATCATATACGCTCCCATCCGTCAGCTGAGTGCTCTCCATCAATTGATGTATATCAAATGGGTAAATGGAGGTTTATAGGGTGTAATGGATGGTTGGGCTGAGCATAGAAGAAGTATAAAATAGCTGGATTATGGTTTCTAGTAACATAGCAGTCCTGGAGTTAAAATGTTTGAATGAAGGATACGACTATGGCTCACTTAATTCTTTTAAACGAGTGCAAATTAAGTTTACAGAAGTTCACACCACAAGGAGTCATGAAGCTGTGATTCTGAAGTCAAGTCAGGAGAATCTGTTGAGGGTGGCAGCGTGTTTATTATGTTTATGTGCAACGATAATCATATCGCAAAAGGGAAATTAAAGTAGTTTTTAGGCAACCAACTTCTCTCCTGATATCACCAAGAAAGCTCATCCAAAAGTCGGTGAAGATGAATGGTTAGGACGAGACGAAGGAAGGCTCGTTATAAATGTGACTCTTGTTCATGCTGACAGTGTTTTAATGTGCTGCCTGTTTGTTCACTGAAAGCCAGCACCCTTATCTCAAAGGACAAGATAGATGGTTTACGAAGGTGCTTATCCTGAGAAAAGGGATCTTATTTCTGCTGGTTGTCATGGTGAATGTAACAAAGAAGTGTTTTTCCAAGTGAGTGTTTATTATATGTTCTGGTATGCTGGTGTCATTCGCCGTGTCGTCGCCTGTATGTTTTTATGAGTCACGGTTGAGTGCATGTTGGCATCTGTTTAAAGAAAAAAAAAAGCTCTGCTCACTATTCAAACTAAAAATTTGCTTTGAAAACAAGTCATATCCCATTTGTGCTCCTTGAAATATCCCTAAACCCCAGCAGACTGACATCTCCCTGCTCATTGTCGAAGATGTCTCTGTATTCTAAAGAGAGCCTGATCAAAGGAGCCTCCTATTGGAACGGCACAGCTGTAGACTCTCCCTCCATGGTGTTCAGAAAGCCGACCCTGCTGCGATCAAAACAAGACTCCCAACGGATCTATCCATGCTCTCTTTTACTGCTGCTACATCTGTTAATGTCTCTCTCCCGCTACCTTTCTCCACCCAAAACAGTTCATTATATATAAACTGTAAATCCTTTTATCCTCTGAGCTCGCTTCAATTTCTGATGTGAATGACAGGAACATAAGTACCGGCAAAATAAATAGCCATGATTGCTTTCAAAGCTCGGTTTAAGACCTTGAAGACATCCTTTATACTTTTGACACGTTATATTTAGCTGTACCTTACATGTGTTTTTTTGTTATATGTTCTGGATATATTTAGCTACAAGTTTAACGCAAATAACAGATTGTAGAGATGACTATGTTTGGGTGGAGAGTGCTGTTGCCAGGAGGAGGGTCTTCTTGGCCTGCTGCTATGTTGAATGGCTGGTGCATGTCAAGTGACATCCATATGAATGTCAAGACCCAAGGTTTCCCAGCAGAACATTGCATTGTAACTAGATGATGGATATCATTCACTTCGACTATTAGTCTGTTTTTTGCTTTGGCTGATTGGTGTTAACATCTTTGATGTGATCATATCGTACAAATTGCACCTTTAAGTCGCATTCATGGCTGAAACTAGATTTTCATTATGAATTAAACTACCAATTATTTTCTTGATTAATCATTTGGGCCATAAAATATCAGAAAAAAGTGCCCATCACAATCACAGTTTTGCACGACCAGAGGTCCAAACCCTCCAAATATTCAATTAGAGCAAGAAAAGGAAGAAAAGCAGCAAAGTCTCAATTAATTAAGAATTTATGTCGCTTCACTGATTGATTTGATTAATTAATTATCAAAATAGTTCAATTTAATGATTTGACTAATTATGCAGCTATACAAAATAACCAAGCATTTATGATTGATTTTTTTTTTTCTTTAACATTTTTTCTTTATTTCTGATCTATGCATTTCATATATCAGTTGTAAAGCACTTTGTAATGTTGTACAAAACAATTACTAACATCAGTGATCAGTAATGAAATTGCATGCGAGTATCTTTATGCTCAGGCTTCATCATGTCGTTTTAAGTCTATCTGAACCTTTATTGAGGAGAAAAAAAGTGAGTTGGCAGTAATGCTAAAAGAATGTATGTTGTATGTTCCCATTTAGAGAGGCATTCTTAAATGTTCTCATGTCACTGGCTAACACACAAGGACACAAACCACTGGTTTAGAAGATTTTGTGTGAGGACAGACTGGAAAGAGTCTATCTGATCATTGAGACTCGACACTCACTCGGGGAGAGTGAATCCCACAATATGATTACAGCAGTCAGTCATATACGCTGTCTGGCTGAGATCATTTGTAGAGAATTAAATTAGATCTGAATCAAACTAATCATCGGGTTGTTTGAGATCCCCCTCAACAGCCCTCTGGACCCAATTCTGAGAATCACTGATTTCTTTTACAGCATCGCTTCTGAGAATCAGACCCACAAGCCCACCCTCCAGCAAGATGTGAACAAACACAAGGGAATTACAAGATATGATCTCAATGTTTAAAAAACATTACAGGAGGAGTTTTGGATGCTGCGCAGGCAGCTGCAGTTGCACATCTGCAAGACATCAGCTGTGTTGTTCCAAACTCTTGACCTGACTGTATAATAAGAATCAATTCTAACTTTCTTATGCAAAGTTGGAGAAGCCTACAAGATCTGATTGTTGATTGGTCTGATAAAAAAAACTGGCAACAAATGTTCGATCCTGGATGATAAGGTCAAAATAAATGTAATTTCTGAAATGTATCTGCTGCTGTCAGGTTTACTGATGAGTGCTGTGCAGATGGATGACTCAGTCTAAGGACTATGACCTGTATTCATTCACAGAAGCATATTGATCCAGCATATGGCCACATCATGTTCATTATCATTTAACCCGGACAGGAAAATAACCACAAATCACATGAATATCTATAATATTCACACTATTCAGAATGCTTAAAAGAGCCAATATTTTGGTCCACAATAAGAAATCTTGACAACTAACTGAACAGACATTTGACGTAGATCTTTGTGGTTTCCGGAGGATGATCCCCAAGTATGTTCAGAACAAACTAGACTGTCTGATGTCATAAAGAGGTGCAAAACACGAATCATACAAATGAGGATGATGGTGTTCACCGTCTGTCAGAAATCATGGTGTTACACCAAAAGTGAAAAGTGTGCTTGTCCGATTATCTGTTTCAGAGCATCACGAACATTGCCTGACACAGTCCCACCCGATTCTGTCATCATAAAGCAAGTGTCAAACACTGTGGGCGGACATACCGACTGGAAACTGTATTGAAATGAGGCAAGGGGCTGCAGTGGTGGGGTTGTGTCGCTTCAGGTACCAGTGAGACAATAAAATACAATCCAGGAAGTCAACTGAAGTCCAGTTTTTATCCACTATATAGCATTCCCCGTGCAAGAACCATGCCACTCAGGATGCTTTCGATTGCTCCTCTGTAAAAGTTGACAGAATTTGGCTCATCTTAAGTTTCCTTAGGAAGTACAGCCATTTATTTGCTTTAACCAGGGTGGTGATGTGACATGACCATGAGACGTCCATAATGGTTTCTGTGAACAACTCAGCAAGTGCGAGTGTGGTCGTTGGTGTACAGTGTGAACAGGAGGAAAAAACTTAACATTTTAGCCACCCTGCTAATAAGGCTCTGTGACAGGCAAAATATTCAGAATGTCATTCGTTCTAGTGTAAGGTGTAATTAAAAATGCAGCCAGTAGGGGCTGCTAGCAGAGCTTAAACTTAAGTTAAAAAGCAAACTGTCCGTTTTGTTATCACAGATTCATTTGTGCATCTGGCCACTGGTGTCATGTGTTTGTGTCCAGATGGAGGGTTAGTGTAGATGGTTTGCCAATGTATTGCTCAACAATAGTCATATGGGGAAGGAAGCAGATATACACCGGGGACGAGCAGTTCCAGCATTGCTTAACATCTTATTGTCAATCAGGCCGGGAAACAGAGTTTGAGCACAGCTGTGTCTACAGCACTTGGCGGATGGAAGCACTGGGGGTCAATTCCATCTAAATTCATTTAATGCAGTGTGTCTGTGCAGTACAAATGTAAGACTGAGAGACTTGTGGACAGAAAATGTGTATGAGAGACTAATGCAATCTCAGCAACAATCAGACTGAGGAATAACAAGAAACATAACGCTAGCAAATGTGATAATATGTGGATTCTTCAGTTTTTAAGCCATCTTATTTGCATCTTTCATGCCAGAAGCTCACTGCTTTGCTGCTTTAGTATTTTGATCAGCTGCCAATCAAACAGGGAAGGCAGTTCTGTGATGTCTTCTCCCTTTGATGCTCTGTTTGAGTTTGTTTTGGTGGCATGTGTTGCTCTGTCTGTCTGTCTGCCTCCTCTGAATAGACCTTTCTGATGGGGTACATTTTGCCTTGTCAAAAACAGGTATAACTAGTGTCATTAACATAATCTGCGTTACATTTAGGTATCCCAGTGTTAGGGGTACTGCTTTCGCTGGAATGGTTTCCTGCCACAACTACAGTGAACAGAAAAGAGCCAAATGATTCAAAATGTATGCAATGACAAAGATTTCCTAGATCCAGATGAGGAGGCGGTGGTACCTCAACAGCAACATACTGGACCGCACCAACCTAATCTGTCAGAAGCTAGGTAAATAGAGGATTATCTCCCCTTTAATTGAAAACATGATCATTCATAACAAAAGAGGCTCTTTTAAGGAAACCAAAAAAACTTATCCGTAACACAAATTCAATCCAAAGCAGATGGTGCTGACACACTGGTAGACACTTTAGGAAGTTCTTCAGCGCTGGAAAGATGGCTCTCTAGTAGAAAAGACTCATTTCTGAAATTTGTGCTACATGAGCAGAGAAAACAGAGACAAAGGGCAGTGTTATTCCCTTTTGCTCACACCAGACCAATAAACACGCTGCTGACGGGTGACTTACTCTGAGTTGGGTGATGCTAGGTTTTGGCTCGAGGTCCATTTTGAAGCAGGCAACATTAAAGCAACCAGCTAGTAACAAGCAATATGGTATTACAGTATTATAGCTGTATAGCTATCCTAACATGTGTTGCTGAAAACACTGCCTTGTCTCCTGGATGACCCTGGAGTGCTGTTGCAGTTGCACCCCAGGTCATCACCATAACTTTACACAGCAGATGTGTAATGTAATGTAAAACACCCTCCAGAATACTTTATGAATTCATACTTTGCAAGTGAATTAATATTTAATAATCCCACTACTATAATCTACCTTTAATTGCAGAGCTAGTATTCGTAATAGGACTGTAATACAATTTTGACATTTCCTCAAGCCATATGAATTTAGATTTGTATAACACAATCTGCTGCTTTGAAGTGCTTCAGACTTTCTCTTTTTTTTCGAGAAATGTAATTCCTCCCCCTGAATATTTTCAGCGCTCTTCCGCCCCCACACAGCCTACATTATTGTGCTGCAACATTTTAAATTAAGACTGACAGCTTGGATGTGCATGTAGAAAAGGCGGTTTCAATTTTGTCTGGTTAGTACATCGCCAAGGTTGGGACAATATTTGGATTGAAGCAAATACACATTTTCACACACAGTAAACACACACACACACACACACACACACACCCTACTGTTTTCACACTCCTGACCCAGCAGCCTGACCTCAGATGATACAGAGAGGAAGAGAGGGCCAGCAGAAAGCTCACTGTTATTACTTCCAAGCCTCTGCTTTTTTCACAGCGGCCCAGGGTTCAAGTCCGATCTGTGGCCCTATGCTGCGTGTCATTCCCCCTCTCTCCAATCCCATTTCCTGAACTGTCCTGTCAATAAAGCCATAAAAGGCCAAAAACAAATTTCAAAAAGGTTTTTTAAAGTGTAAAGTTGCTGTGAATCATTGACCTTGGGAGGCAGCTGGATTTGCGTGATCACAGGTTCACGTGAGGTCACGAGATCACACAAGAATCCATCTCACCAGGCTTCAAGTTATGCACTCATGTTCAGACCTCTGTGGCTCTGACCAATCAGTTTCCTATGAGAAACTACTGGCAGATAGGGACATATTATATAATAATATATACTATTAAGATATAAAGCAAAAAGGACTTAGGTTTACTCATTCATGTTGATAAAAACTTGTCCTGTAAATAGTTCTCTCAGATAAGATAAAATTGGTAACTTTTGATCAACATATATCTTTTTCAGGTATAAATTCACATTTTCCGATTAGACCCGCCCACCTCTGTTTTAAGGTTCACAGTTCATTTAATTGTCATTCTACAACACAGGGTGGTCCAACCAAATGTAAGTTGTAAGTCTCTTTATGCTACACAAGAAAGCAGCAGATACTTGTGTATCTGTTGTCAGATGGCAGCAGGGTGAACAGACTGTGGCTGGGTGGCTGTTGTCTTTTAGTATCTTTGGGCTCTGTGCAGACATCTCACTTCACTGATGTCACTGATGCTCTGGTACTAATGATGTGCACCACCCACCTCCCATTTAAGCCCCGCCTATTCCCAGTACAGATACTGATACGGATCATAAGTTGATTGAACAAATACATACACAGGTACAGATAATGACGTGCTTGTTCATTCATAGTTTTTAGTCTAATACCAGTATTTTTCAACCAAGTATTCTTTATACCAGAAGAAGAATTTTATTCAGTGTGTAGAGGAATCTGAAGTCTAATTTGACTGTCACATTAGAGAATAAAATGGTAATGCCTTACTTTATATGTCTGTTGTTTCCTAATAATTTCAAGGAATTTTCATGGAAATAACTATATAATCTGTTATTAATCATATGGAAAAAAGAAGAGAGAATTATCACAGCGAAGATTAGTTTAGAAGCAGATTTTCAATGTCCCAAGAAGAACTCCTTCACTTAATTAAAACTTGCATGGAATATAATTGAACGGATGTGGAGGGGGGTGGAGGGGGGTCTTTGACTCATGGCCATGATATTCTTTCTACAATCCTGTCCACAGCCCTGATCTCATGTGATGCCTCAACATTTTTTGCAGAGGCTTTACCACCATGAAAGAATGCATTGTGAAGGAAAATAATATGGATGCCAATTTTGAGGCCTGATGTGCTTAAAAGCATTCAAAGATATCAGCACACTGTATCAATTCAAATATATTGCTCAGAGCTGAAACCCAACCCTGGGTACACAGCAGTGAGAAGGTGGGCTTGGCAGGAATACAGATAGCGGCTTATTGCTGACTTTGCTCGGTACACACAAAGCACAGAAGCAGGGGAGCGTACAAATGCCAGATGTACACAAAGGACGGAGAGAGAAAAAGCCAACGTAGCAACAGTGAACAGACACAGATGCAGCACACTTCCTTCCTGTCTGCAACAGTCAAGTACAATGTGATGAGCAACATCCACGATAAGCAAATATGTATATCTGTTTGCACGTTGGGAAGATAAAACTGTTTTTCACATGTAATTCTGTTACATGATCTCACTTTCTCTCACATCTCGCTAACATCTTGGGTCAGTGCCCGAGGCAGTGACCACAGTTGCAGAGCGAATTCAAAAATGTTTTCTATCAGGACCCACAATCATTTATTTACAGACAGACCAGTGGACCATATATTTGTGACATCACGGAAAGCTGGACTAAAAAAAACAGGTTGACAGTCACGTTTCTTTCTTTCAGCAGCCATGAAGCCCAGTGAATCCTATTCTCAGTGAAAAATAAAGTGCCAGGGAAATGATGAGAGCCAACATGCTGTTGAGTAACAAAATGCTAAATTTCAGATAGCAGCCACCATTGATTTTGATATGAAATGAAGTCAGAGACCAAAGGAGAATCCAAGGGATTTCTTCAATCCCTGCTGTCAGTTAGTAGAGTAATAGCAGAGCAGAGGCAGCAGAGCCAAATGTGGAGGTGTTGGAGGCAGATGGGTCAGTAGCTGTCCCAGCAGACAGGACCACTGCAGGCACCCAACTATCCCAGAGGAAGTAAGTGTGACTATGTATCAGTCAGATATTGTAATATGGACTATACATACTGTACATAATGCATAATGCAGCACATTTCAGTGATCCCAGGCAACGTAAATCTGGGTGAAAGCCTGGCTGTTGCTCAGAAGGCATGGTATCCTATCAGGCCTCAAAGTAACTATTCTATTGAAGCACATTTGATTAATAACGGCTTTATTTTTTTCAGGAATGTTTTGCGGTGTGTGCAGCTAGCACAAGCCAACAGCAAATAAAGGTCCAAAAAAGACTTTTATTGAAGTTGGAGCTCCTGTGTTCCGAAAAGATTACTTGGTTCACCTCCTCACCTCCGAGCTTCATAAGCCTCATATGGAGAAGCAAGCGTCACTTTCACCTGGTATGTTCAGATTTTTCTTCATCTCATGTAATAACACACTGGCAATCTAAAACCAATTTACTTGTCCCTATTTGACAAGGTATTCCTTTGCTTTCAAAGCCGACATTATCGTCGAGCATGAAGCCTGGTCGCCTGGCTGAGCTTTTGGGGTGTGATTATTTTTACCCAACTGAAAGCAAACCTGATTTAAAAGGTCCTGGAGGATGTGAAGTCATCTCTGGCCATGGAAATAGATGAGACCACTGATGTCTCCATGAGCTGACTTACTGTATATACAGTATGTCAGGTATGAATGTGGGAGCTGTTGAAAGATCATATTCCAATACTTTGTAATTATGTGCCAATAAGCAGCACTTTATTTCAGATACCAGGACACTCACATACTGCTGTAGTATTAACTTAAATCAACACGTATCTGTATTAAAACAATTCTCTTGCACTTCTATTTAGATATTAACTGCATTTTAATTATTTTTTTCACCTATACTTTGCACAATGAAAACAAAGTTGAGTCCAATCTAATGTAATTGTTACAACTGTTGAGGTAGCTCCTCAATAGGTATCCCTGGAGGAGGGTAAAGCTGACGAGGACGCTGCTGCAAAAGGACATCACCCTGAAAAAGGAGCTCAAAACAGGCTCTATGGCTTTGTGCCTGATGGCACAGCAGCACTGAATGGTATTGACTTTAATATTCCTGTATGTTATGCAACACTTGAGTTTTTTCTTCACAAAGGCCAGGTGAATGATGTTGTAAAGAAAGTCAATGACAGCTTTCCAATGACTTGAACTTGCATGCAATGAGTCATCTAAAGAAGTCAAGTAGCTACATGAGAATGATCACTCTACAGAAAGTCCATTTGTACTGTCACAACAGCAGCAGTCCAACAGCAGCACAGATGTAAGCAGCCAGGGACTTGAAAATAAAAGTGTGCTCTCAACTGCTTTTGTATACAAGAGCCCTACAGCGTACAGATGATCGTCTTCTTTATTTGGTACTAAACAGTATTCTACCTCCAGGAAGTGAAGGATGTCCGGTGGCTGTCCCAGCACCTCGCCCTGTGAAGCATGCAGAGGAACCTTCCAGCCATGCTCGCTGCATTAGCAGAGGAGGCAGACATGAACAAATGTTTAGCAGCCAAGGGGCTGTGCACAGCTTGTGCCATCTGCAGATCTGTTGGAGGCAGATCATCAAAGCCTCGAAGAGAGTCCCATCAGATACAAAGAGGACCAAGTAAGTACCAGATTTGTTGCTGCTGTTAATCTTAAAGCAGATGTTTTAGCCCACCTACCACGACTTTCCAGGGCGTTCCATGAAGCAGCTACAACTTTTTTCTTGCACATTAAAGAGGAGGGACGTTCCGGACGCACTTTGACTCATGGTTATTCTGCCATGTGATCTCCATATGGATGTTTTTGTTTTGCTTTTTGTTTCTGTGTTTAACATTCAGGTTATTGTCACAATCACATCAGGCATTAAGGAGCATCATGGAGGCAGGTGGCACCCCACCTCCTGGGCCTTGGGTCCTATCTTAACAGGCATTAGGAGGAGAGGCGCAGTAGAGGGTTCGAAGCACAAGAGCACATCGGTGGATCATCATCCACATCCCTCGGATGATGCAGCCAATATTGCTCCCCTGCAGACCCTCACCAGGACATTCCTCTCTGGAGAGGAGGCCACAGTTATCAAAGAGTGGATGTCATTCGAGCCACATGTGCTGTCAGGAGCATTCAGGGTTATGCCAGAGTTAACACGCCTCCTTAACCATCAAAGTCATGCACTTCTCAAAGACTTCTCAAATTCCTTCAAATTCAAGGTCACCACACAGCATATTTTGAAACAAATCAAGGTTAACAACTGTTACAAGAGTGATAATTTGAATGAGAGCTGTGATGTCAGAAAACTGCAGGAGACAGACAGTAGATCATTGGTCTATTCACTGGTGTTAAGAAAAAGAATTATCAAAAGAAGATTTTTCTATTCTTGCGCAAAATATATCATTCAAGCACTTTTGATGACCCATGTCTATTCATGTTTATTTTCAAAAACTTTTCAAATTCAAAAGTTTTAAAGGATTTAAAGGACCCACTCCTGTAATCATGTAGAAGTAGATTGATAATACTGATCTCACTGTAATGTAAATAATAACAATAATAACAATTTTTTTAAAGAACATTTGATGATGTTTTGTGTTTTCTGTATTTGTTGCAAAAATGATCTTTAAACTCTGATTTTAAATAAATGAATTTGCAGGGGTGTGAATTCTCTGTAAAGCAGGAAAGCAGAGGCCATACAACAGCTGGCCGGTGAATTCAACGAGTGGGCGGACATCTACCCTGCTGAGTCTTCTGGCTGCTTTGGCCCAGGTCATCCCTGTCTCCAGCATGAACTGTGAGCGACACCTCTCAGCAATGAACATTAAAGTGATTTACAACCATGCAAGAGAGCACAGTGTTTAAATGTTCTGTAATTTTCTCTCTTGTGCTGTTTCAAAATATTTCAGAATGTCGTTGCATTCAAGGGTTATGCAAGTTTGCTTCACTGTCAGGTCAAAACTGAGGTGGGAAACAAGCTGAAGAAGAGCAACTGAGTGCTTCAAAATCTCAAGAAATGGACCTGTCCCTGAAGTCTATCTAAACAGAGAGGTGTTAGAAATGTTTGGGCTTCTTGCAAAGAGAGGAATTCAATATTCCAACAGTGAATGCCAACTGTGCAAATGAGCATTTGACAAAAGGCTGAGAAGAACAGCTCTGGACCAAAAAAGCAGAGTTTCAGGCTGGGTTGCACCAACAAGGATTCATTTATTCTAACATTAGTACTAATCAGAGTTTAGCAAAACTAGGTTTAAAGGAACTTGGGGCAGGATTTGTGAAAAAATAAACATGCATTTTAAGTTTTTTAATGCTAATGGGTGATGAAGCGTTCAAAACCAAAAAGAATGAGCCCACCCATGTATCTCTCCATTGCCTTGAACAGGCTGTGTGCTCCATAATGAATGGCAATTCGATGTCCGAATTTCTCGCGCAGTCTTGTGGACGTGACGTCAGATGACGCTGAATGCGCGTCCTTGGATACGGGAAGAAGACAAGCGCGGTGGACCCAAACTAGTGTTTGGGTAGTAATGGATTCTGCTACGGCCAGCAAACGGCCCACCACCACACAAAGTCTACTAAAAAGTCATACTAAGAAGAAAACCAAGGTTTTATCAGCGGCATCGAAACGAAATTACGACCAAAGCCGGGCTGGCACCCGAATACACATCGGATACGCGTTCGGCTCCTGGAGGCAGCTTCAACTTGAATTGGGACTGAAAACAGATGCTGACATGGCTCATTTACTAGTAACCAGGTAAGAAAACATTACAGGTCATATTTAGAGCTTGATTTGAAAATCATATGAGATCACCGAGGACTCGGAGTGACCTAACGTGCAAAGTAGCGTTAGCTGCAAACATGTAACTTAGTCCACCACTGTGTGACACTGAATAGTTATATATATGGGACCGAAAGCCCAACCTGTTATCCGGGAGGTGACGTCAGCAGCTGGATGTAGCCACAGGCTAACGGTTTGTTTGTGTCTGTGTAGCAACATTAGCCGCTAATACAGAGCAATCCCGTATCCCAGATACTGTATGCCGTCTTTGCTTTCGCCTGTGCCTTTCAGACCGTAACGGTAAATTGCCGCGCTTCTGTGTCGCTACACACAGCGAGCCGGCTTCCCGGCTGCTTCATGTGTGTAGGGGATGTTGCACCATCAAAATTAATCTTGGTTTAGTAAAGCTAAGTTTATTTGTTTAAACTGAATTGAGTTTAATCAACAGGGACAAGCGTCATATCGAAATTAAAACAATAAATAAACACATTAACTGTTTAAACAGCTGCTTTTCCGTCATATAACGTGACATTGTTGCGAGCTATTTAAAATGTTGCTAGCTTAACCGTGCTCATGATGGCTCAGCAGAGAGGCCCAAATTTTTCCTCCTTTAAGAAAAACTTGCTAGCCGAATTAATGGATTAATAAGGCCAAATCATAGACAACAGCACAGTGAAAAAGAAAGAGACTGCTTGGCAGCAGCTGGCCTAATATTTTAATGGATCGACTGGAGTGAAACAATAGAGAGACGATGCTCAGCTAAAAGCTTGTTTGAAAAACACGAAGACAAAAGCCAAAAAAGGATGCGACACGTGCGAGACAGGAGATGTCCATCACAGGAGGAGGGCCTCACAGAAAGATGATCCCCCAGCAGCTGAGCCACTACAAACTCCTTACATCTCTTGAATATATTTTGGAAATGCAAAAAAGTATTTAATTATGTAAATAGTTATTTTTAAATAGTTATTTAAAGTCTGTTTTCTTCTTAAATCTATTTTGAAAATGGAATATTTGTTTTGATATATGGTTATTTATTTCTTAATAGTTATTTATGTCGACGAATACATAGTTATTTGTTTAGCTATTAGAAATATTAAAGGTAACTTGTTTCACAAGTTTTGAAAGTGTCTCTAACTCACCTCGCCACCCACCATCACAAATATTCTCAACCTGTGGGAAACGCTGCAGTCAGGTCAGTTCAAAGGGCCAGGAACTGTGGGAGAGCAGTCCAGAATTACAGCAGCACCCTGGAGATATTTGTGACCTCTGTACCTCACCATTTGAACTCACCACCACTGTGGTTTCCATAAAACCACAGCTGAGACAGCTCTGTTTTTTTTCATTTGTTCAAGTAAGAAAAGGAACGGTTCGGAGACAGTCTCTTTAACTTCTGCTGATGTGTTTGATCATTTTCCTCACAAAATGCTTTGATAAACACACAATTTTATTTTATTTTTATTACTGAAAAGGCTCCATGATGCAGAGATGTTTCAGTTCTAAGTAATCAACTGACAATGACTCCGCTTTGTAGATATATTGACAGTTGCAGTTGCATTTCCAGTTTATTCCTGTTATATTACATACTACACAGCAAAGACGAGCCATGCTCAGACCAACATCACCGACTGATTCATTTCAATGAGTGCAGTGTGTTGGTGGAGCAGGAATGCTAACACAGGGGCCAAGGCAAAACCTCCCTTAAAGCATTAAAACTGCTGTACAGAGTTTAAATGTCTGATAATACATACAAACTGCATTTTTACCTCACTGCTACATTTGGTTTGAATTCCTAAAAAGATGTGAATGGATGGAGCTGACAAGCAACAAAGCGGTTGCGGTAACATGGTAGACCGTTTGCCCTCCTGAGACAAGGAAATCCTCTTCTAATGTGTGGAAGGTATTTCATGGAGTGGAGAATTACTTTATAAAAAATATCTCTGTTGTAATGTTAGTCTCTCTTAGTCTACATTGAAAAATATGACATTAATTCAAGTCTGTTGCGCATGTAAAATGGTGACGTACTCCCCCGCAGCCAAGTTCAGCCGATAGCTATATTTTGTAAAAGGTCCTATCGTCCTAACGGCCAAACAGATAAATCGGTCAACCTCTACTTTCAAGTACCTGCACTCAGAGTAGGGTAATGTTACTGAGGTTCCATATCCAGTCATGTTCACTTCTGTAACTTAAGCTAACCTAGCTTTCATTACAAACACACATTTGTTTGCCCAACAAATAATGGCAACTCATCAATTTCCTTAATTTTGCAGATATTGTGAACATGTCATTCCCCCATTGCCTCCACTGTGCCATGCATTACGTATGAGCTCATCAAAGCAGCTGCTGATTAAAGGCACAAAAGTTTTGGTGTAGGCCAATAATACAAAGGCTTTGAGTTAGACAGACAGGGAAAGCACTGACAGTGCAAAGGAACTAATCTCTCAGCTATAACAGATATTGCCAAGTTTCTAATAGGTTTCTCTGAGCATTTCCCACTGCAGAGAACAGGAGGAATAGGAGGAAATGGGCAACCACTATTCACAAAGAGCCATCTGTCCAAGATTATCTAAGAAACCATCTGAAATGATACCTACACCTGTTAGGGTGGACAGACTGGAAGGCTGCACAATACATCCTTTCAGCATCGACATCACAGTGTGTACATCTGCAGTGGTCACATTGACGTCATGTGATATTAAGTGAGGGTAATGAGCAAAGCTCTTTCACATTCTTGATGTTGTTCTTTTGTGTTTTAGTGACATTCAAGCTGAACGTTACAGTTGCAGCACTTCGTCTTCTTGCTGCCACTCAGTGGTTGTAACCATGGTGACTTCTGCCTACTGTGACATGACGTGCGTAGCCGCTATAGAGTTATTCAAGTCATCAGATGAAAGGTCCTGTTTTTTTTTTCAACATATATCATGTAAAATATCTAATATCGTGTAGCCCGTGTTGACTGAAGTAATGATCTTGTGTCCCTCTCCATTGAGGTCCATTTTCAGTCATCAAAACAATCGGATCAGTAGAATTACTTCACATTGTACATGATCCTTTGCTGATCCCAACCAAATGCCAACAAAAATGGCCTTATTATAATAATAAGCTAATTAGCTTATTTGCTAAAACCACAATTTTTACTTCACCATAACCATGTCAATAACACACAAAGCAGCTGAATAAGTGCGTATCATATCATCTTCAACTTCAACTTTATACAGTAATGTTTCAGCAGGAATGACTGAGGTGACATACATTAAATCAAATACAGGATGATAATTTGCAAAAAATCATTAGCCTCATTCACAACAACCTATTGAGAATGAAGATCTCAATAGAATAGAAGATCTCAAGATAAAGGTGCAGTACGTAAGGATTTATCAAACTTCAATTCATGCTCCCAACAAATAGAGGCAGCGTATCACCACAGTGACTGTTAACTCAGTTAGCCATGCAGCTACCATGGGAGTGCATTGGACCGCTGGGAGAAAGAGGTTTTCAGGCACGGGGCTCGCTTCAATAGACGGCTCTTCAACGCAGTACATAGTTGTTGTAGATGTAACATCAAAACTGTTGCTTCTCTTTTCAGTCTGTGGAAAATTTTGATTCATTTTTGAATGTTTCCAACTAAAATTGGATTTTATTCTACATGAGGCAAAACTCCACTTTGGCTTCTAAGCGAGTTGCATTGTGACCAAAAACATAAATATTCAGATGTATTTCTATTGCCTGGAGGAATAAATGTAGTTCAGTAATCCAAAGACACTGAAAGAGCACACATTGTCAAGTGAAAGTTCACTGAAATAGATATTAAACATGAATGCATGCACAAAAACTCTGGTAACTCTGCCATCTCCATAGACTCTTTGCTCTTCAAGCGGCCTTGGCCGCCTTCGCTCTAAAGACTGAACACAAGCTTCATTTGACAGCTCAAAGTGCCTTGAAACTTCCCTTACAAATGCTTCAAGGGTAAAAATGCCATGCTATACCGAAAAGATGTTGAAAAACTCTTTGAGGCAGTTATGTAAAATCTATCAAAAATCGACAGAAAAATCTGGCACGGTGAGGCTGTCTCAGTTTGTCAGTGTTTTATCAACATAGGGCTGGGTACAGGCTGGAGAAATACAATGAAAAATAATGCTAATTGATTGGTGACATATTACAACCATGAACTGATCAATACTAACACAGTTGTCTAATGGAAGCATTTAACTTTGATTGATTTAAAAGGAAACAATTTCTTTCTCAGAAGGTAAAATGCTGGGTTTCAATGGGCAAGTGGGTGTCATTGCCGTGACTGTGATGTGCATGCAAAAGCTCCTCTGAATAAAGGCTACTGTAGACAGCCCCCTCCACACAGCGTCAGCACCAGGCATGGATCCATGTGTACACTCCCTAATCTTGCCCGGGTGAATGTCACTGCCATCTCCAGCGCGCTCGCGAGGTGAGAGATAATCTAATCACTAGGGAGACAGAAAGTAGATGTGGGGTAGGTGCCACAGAGCTGTGAGAGGACTGGGCGATAAAAAAGAAAAAACAAGGAGGAGGAGGAGGAGGAGGAGGAGGACAGAGGCCACAGCGAGTCTTTGAACTCCCCTGACAAATAATTGAAGGACATAAGACAGAGTATAAAGCTACAACAACAAATGGTGATAGATGAAGTCTCTGACGCTGGGCTGCAGCTTCTGTGTGTTAAAAAAAATGAAAGAAGGTGAAAGTATAAGAGAAGGTGAATGCCACCCTACCAGATGTCCACTTAATGACTCTGTCACACCTTTCTGATGATTTTCTTTCTGGACATGCAATTAATAAAATAAATCCCAACTGGAGGGGTGGGGTTCATTCCCCCATTCAGCCGTATGTGTCAGTGTCCTTGAGCAATGACAGCAACAGACTGGATATAGTCCAAAAGGGACAAAGACGAGGATAGCAGAATCCTGTTTTGTGTCTATGTGTTCACATGTGCAGTGTGGTCATAAATTTTGGGCTCCATGTGGACTAAAAGTAGAGATGTGTAGGTGGACATGGGATGACAAAATGTACACCATGCAGACCTCCATGACAATGGCCCCGCTCAGACCTGAGCATTCCAATCACAGGTGGACAGCTCTGAGTACAGGTGTGAACCCACTTAAAACACATTGAGGATGTTCGGAGATCTGATCACTCTGACCACATTCGGAGTTGATCTGGGACCATATTCTTTCAGAAGTGTGTACGCCTGTGTTATGAGCCACACTTAAGGGCCGCCTAATCAAGCCACAAAAGGAAGCAAACTCTCAAGAAATGCTTAAATAAAGTGATGGCAATTTAACCAGATAGAAGAAGGCAAGACATTACGCAAACGCGCTCATCATGTGAAGGGTAAGTCTTGTGTCACCAGCCTTCTTTAATCCTCAACCTTGCTTTCTAATCCCACTGATCTCTTCTGTCCTGATGCTAACCTTCTTCATTTACCATAATGATGACAGCGGCCAGTCAAGCACCAATATCCACTCTTTAGCGTGCCAGCTAGCGCCAGAACTCTGTTATTGAGATGAATGCGTAGGTCTGAATCATTCTGCGTGGTTATGTTTCTCAGCAGGGCTCCACTTTCTCATTATTGGAAGCATTAACATGCACAAGAGGCATTCAGACGCCTCCAGTGATCAGCGTCAATTACATGGTGCCTGTCAGGGGAGCTGGCCTCAGTCTGTCAGCGAATCATCAACAGCAAGACGAGGAAGAATTGACAAAAGCCCGACGAGTCGCTATGAAACACTTTCAGGTTTGAGCTTCAACCCAAAGCTTCAGTCATTTCACTTTCCTTCATTTGTCAGGCCAGCACTTACAAAATCAAGTTAAATTGGAAAAAAAAGAAAAATAAAAACAAAGAAAAACTTGCATCGCCTAATACTGCGTTACAACCAAAGATTCATTAACACTTAGAGTGGCCGGAAAAGCCAAAGTAGTTTTATAGAAACTGGATCTTAATTTATTAGTTTCACTTCAGCTCACTTCCTTGATGGGTTCCGGGGACCCAGAGAATCTGCCTCACACAGTTAAAGCAGAGTCTCATAAGAAAGGAACATGAGCTGTCAGACAACCAGACAGGTCTCACACAAATTCCCTCTTTAACCTAATTATCTTAAGCCCTAACGTAGAAGATAAACCAGAAGAGAACATACACAAACAGTCTTTTATAACCCTCCATTGTACTGTAAAACTGCATGTGCATGCAACTACAGAGTTGGCACAGTTGACCATAGCTGATCCTGAAAGCTGCATCTCAAAGGCACGTGCAATGGTTTACAATAAAGTTTATTATCCCCTTAATCAATAGAAAATCAATCTGTGAATAATTTGATAATAAATTCAGATTAGCTGATCCATCCTTCTCAAACGTGAGGATTTGAGAATATCTTTGTAAAGTGAATATGGATGGCTTTCAGGCTGTTGTTTGACGAAGAGCCAGGTTAGACACACTGGTACATCAGTGCTTCAAAAATGACTATAGAGATGCATTAACAGCCCCAGATAGGTAGGATTTATTGCAGTGCTGTTTTGTCCGGTTGTATTGGGTGTGGCTACAGTATGAGAACCTAACAAATTGGGGCTGGTTATACAGTTCTGCTCTTTGTTTTTATTAGTGAGGGATACCTACTTATTTTGTACCATCCAAAATATGTAAGTGTTGAATACTGTCAGATACCCAAAGATGGCATTGAATGTAACCTTGTATACTTATTCTCTGATCAGATATCTCCTGATATAAATCTAAATATAGTCCTTTTATTTACTGATTTAGTCGCCATTTTGTTCATCTAGGGTTGTGAGCTGACAGGAAACAAGGCTGAAAGAGATGCAACAAAGATCCCCAGCCAGACTCGATACTTTTAGGCTATATTGCGATGCATGATATACCATATATCTTGATATCTACAGCACTTCATAAATGTTAGGACTGGGCCACAAAATCAAATACAGTATCACAATTTTTCTGACCAAATACCTTGATATCAATATTGTGATAAAATTGTATGGGTGACTATTGGTACTCATTATTACCACAAAGAGATTTTTGATCAACAATCATCAGTATTGTGGATATAATGAGTAGGTGGGTAGAGACTACGTTTGATAGTGACTGATTTCACTCTGACCTTGATTTTCTGTGGTAAAAATGTATTCATTCATCTGTTAATTACACATCTATCTCTGAATGTATTCCAAGCAACTATTTTGTCAGCAATATCATTCTTTGAGTCATTAATCCATATGGGATGAAAGCCAGGTGTTTCTGTCTGAAGTGCGTTTTGCTTCATGTTTTCTTGTTGCTAGAGGCCCTCGATAAGACTGATGGCCACTCTGACCGTGTCGTGCCTCAAGCGTTGGCTACAGTCTCTCTTTTCCTCTCACCCCCCCCAAACCCACCACATCCTTTCCTCTCCTGCCAAGGTGACCAGCAGACCAAGCACGGGCATCTGTACAGCAAGGCAGTGAGCCATGTTTCCATGCTTAGCTGGACCAGTCCAGCCAATTCCATGTCAACAATAACAGATTTCAATGACAAAACAAGTTGTCAGTCCCTCAGCCCTGGACATGAGCTGCCCCACCACAGCTACTCATCTGCATATCTGCAACAAATGCTTCTGAGATTATTCAAGAATTAGGAAGGAGAAGCTTGCTTTTCAGAGAGGTGTCTGATCAGTAGCTTGAAGGAGAGTGGAGTGTAACTGGTTTCCTTTCACTAGTCATGTTTTCCAACTAGTGTGTTAATTCAAACCAGCAATCTTAATGTCGCAAATCCTTTTAAGCAGCACTCACTGACCAGCTAATATGTTTTAGGCTGTTGGAATTTTTAAATACTGTAAGAAAGTAACAAGTTAAGCCAGTGAGTAAAGCCCAGTAGAAAAATTGGACAGACTCACACATCAGCCAAAATCAGCTTATTGCAGCTACATCTGTGTATGCATCTTGACGTTTAAATGGACAATATGTAATTTCTGCCACTAGGGGTCCCTCAGTGGCAGCTGAGCTGTGTGGGGAGGGCCGAGTGGAGCGGGACAGCAGAGTCGCTGCTCAGCTGCTCAGAGCCAGCAATCTGTGAAGGAGGGAGTCAGGTGCAGATCCAGACCTTCTGGAGGAATAAACAGCCAGTCACATCAGAGTCTGCTCTGATCTGAAGCTGTTTACCAACACAAGTTACTTTGAAACTTTTTGGATTAAAAAGTGGATTTATCCTCACTCCTGTTTATCAACCTGACTGCAGCAGTGATCAGTGGAGCTGACCTCCATTGGTGGGTGTTCATGTTCTGTAATATTGTGATTAACGCCTCACTGGTGGTGAACATGCTATCAAAAAAACACCATTCCTAATGAAAATCTATCTGACGTGACTCAGGGCAAATGTTTTAAGGTTTTATTCACAATAAGCGTAGTCTTGGTCGCTGACTAACCCTACCCCAGAAGCTATAGCAACAGGTGACCAAATGAAATGCACCGTTGCCTTGAGTAAAATTGTGGATTTCTCCAGGTCTGAACATTGTCTTGAACAACTGATAATTGTGCACTGCATTATATATAAGTATTTATTGCACATCACAATGTTGGGTCAGGTCGACCAATTAAAAAAAAATGTATGTATTGAACACACATACGTGTTGCTTGTATGTTCCTGTTTGTAGCATGCAATCTCTATTTCTGATTCCATCAGTGCTGCTTCTGTTTCCAACAGCTTTCATTGGCAACATTCATCCAATCTGTGAGCTGCTGTGTGTTCGCTATCAGGGTCCCCATGATGTAACATCACTCTCAGGATTGTACTACATTTATGCTGAAGCATCTACAAGTCATTCTAACTCGACCATTTCCAGTTTTACAACTCAGCCCTCTTGTAAATGTTCTGCTGTTAATCTTTTTGGAATATGCTGTGCTACGTTAAAACTATCTGTTCTTTTTGACTAACTCCTTCCCTCCTCATCATTTTTCTAAAGGGCACATAGTCTTTAATGTGCTTGTCCTCCCACCTGCATGTGTGTGTGTGTGTATCTGTGTGTGTAGCACAGTATATGTGTGCGTATCTGCAGCTGTATGTGGATGATGAGGCGCTCTGTGTGCAGTAAAAAAGCCTCCATATCAATAATCACACCACACAGTCAAGCGTCCCCTCAGGATACAAGCAGAGATCCACAAGAACAAACGTCCTTCGTTCATCCATAAAAGCAAAACAGAAGCACCTTGCAGTTGAGGTCGTCTGTGATGATTAATGTAAGCCACTGAGGCCACACAAGTCCAGAGATATGGTGTAATTACAAATTTGTGTCATTATGTACGCATGTTTCGACACATTTTAGAGTATGGATAAACTCTTGTGGTTTTAAAGCCCCCATGGCCTTTCCACAGCTTTACATTTTAGGTCCCACTAAATAGGATCCGCTCTAAAATTAAAAATGGCTGTGTGTTGCTGGCTTTGTACAACACTGTTATACGTAATAAATAATACAAACTCTTGGACTTTTACTCGTTACTAGCCAGATATATCGATCTAATCATAAAAAGTTAAACCAATGCCAAAATGCAGTTGCAGTAGTTGCTTTTGATGTGTAGGTGGCTTTGACATGAAGTTCAGAGAAAGTTTGATGAGATATCTGACCTGTGTCGACGTCCCTGCCTCCCTCTTGGTTCGGCCTTGAGAAAGCCACTGCGCCGTCACTGTCCTTCCTCCTGGCAGCCCTGAAGGACACAGAGCAGGAGGGAGATTGACTGGATGTAGGGCTGCGTACGAACACTGTAATATTACATGTGAGGCGGTCATTGCAGAAGGCGAACACTTACAGGTAAGAGGTGAGAAAGAGCAGTGAAATCATCGGGGTCAATTTATTGCACAGTGCAGTGTCACTGGGAAAAGCAAACAGTGCTACAATAAAAGTGCACTCTGACCCGTACCCCTATTAAAACCAATCAGTTTCGATGTGAAAATACTGGTAAACATGGCGGCTGATTGCATTAAAACTCCAGGAGAACCAACAGCATTTAATAGTGAAGGCACCCAACCTTGCCTGTATACAAAGCACCTCCACTTACATTAGAAGAAATTACTTTCCTGATTTTTATAATATCAGCTTCAGGGGGAAATGAACTGTGAGGTAACATCACACAGCAAAGGCCACATGTTACAGTGAGGAGGCTGTTTGGACCATAATCTAGTAACTAGAGTGATGAGACGAGTCAGCGACTGACTGAACAATCACGTCATCTGTTCACTTTCGTAATTAATCAGAGGAAAGGTAGAGACAGTCAGACACATCCATGTGCTAATATATAAATAGAAAAAATGTTAACCAATGTCAGGTGGGAAACCTTGAGCACCTGCAGCCAGACACATACAATCATTTGTAGATTCATAGCTCAGACAAAATATGCAAATATGTGTCTTTTCTTCAGATTTATGCAGCTGTCCTTTTCAAAGTCATTGTGTAAGTTGGCACACATGTACAAGCCTAATTTCCTCTTCTATATATTAAGTGTATAGATGCAGATACTGCTGTGACACTTTGTTTGAGGGGCTGTGCATCACACTGTCATAATCGGAACTTAACACTAAGGATAAAGCGGTTAACTGATTTCACTATAACCCTGGTTTAAAACAAAGGTTTTTCAGTGAACAGCAGCAGTACGGTAAGAAAATGACATAAATACAGACGACTGCCGGTGGTAAATTCCCTATATTAAATCTGCAAAACTTGCTAAAAAAGTCGCTGCTGAAGGTCATACGCCTCCGATTCAATTTTTTTAAATGATTATTTTACACTGTTTTATCAGGAGGTTATGTTTTCACACGTGTCTGTTTGTTGGTTGGTTGGTTTGTCAGCAGGATTACACAAAAACTACAGAACAGATTTCCATGGAACTTGGATGGAGGATGAGTCTCGGCCCATAATAACCCACATTAATGCTCGGCACAGACCCGGATAAAGGGACGGATCATGGAATGTTTTCTCTCTTTTTTTAACATTGTTAGATGTTCAAACACATCTGTTTTTGTCCCAGGGAATAATGCCTGATTCATGCCGGTGTTGTGGAGCCAAAAGAGGTGTGACAGTACACATCATAATGTTGAGATCTGTGTGTTTTTTTTTAACATGTTTTCACCTGTAAATCTAAAACTGTCTCAGCAAACTGTTTATAAGCATATGGATGCTGTTATAATGTGTTGTGGTTGAGATCCTGACCCATCATGCATTGTGGATAACAAAGACAAACAACGTTTTTAAGTTTTTGCTCTTAATGGCATGACATAATCACCACCAATAAACAGCGGACCCTATCTGAGAGGGATGCTGTTTTCTGTAGGAAAGTTCACTGAAGTCTTGGTCAGGAAGGCTGACACGGTGACTTTATTCTTGACATTTATTTTTCCTCATATGAGTTGCCAAAGACACTACCAGTTGCAACATTACTGTTGTTTGGTCCTGTAATGTTGCTTTGTGGGTTGAAGTGTGGGACATTTGTCTTTTATTTGATGAGCGAAGGACCTGTTTAGCTGTCAGACTGTGAACACCATCAGACCGACACACCTGATTCGCGCCTCCAGCTTTTCCATTCACACAGACGCTGCATCGCCTCTGCTGCGGCTCTGATACTACCTCTGGTAGTGGATCATAGCCACAGCAAAACTGTTCCCACTCTCTGCATTTGTAACTTTCACACAAAGGACGATGCAGTGTATCGATGCATGATTCCCACACTCAAAGGGCAGTGTGAATGGGGCTTGTTGCTACAATAAAACAAAGGTGACATAGATATAGCTTTTAGCTCGTGTTTTGTTATCCTAGTGGTTTATCGTTACAAATCCAGTGAGCTTAAATCATGGTTAAGCAGTGATGGGTGGTTTAAAATTTAGAGTGATACAGGGCTATCAAGTTTGATTTTGGATTACGTTTGATTGAATTAAACTGGACTTTTGGGCCTCGGTGGAGGGCCATTCTGGTTTGGCTGCTGTGTTATTTCTGTTTCCAAAGACGGCACCTGTTTAAAACAAAAGCCAACAGAGAGATGTTGTGGGGACAAAATACAATCATACTTCAATTGAGACAATGTCAACTTTGCCTTAAAAGTGACATAATTTACTGAATGACACTGAATGAAAACAGTCAACAATAAACATCCTGCTTCATGTTCCTGACAGGTGTCATGTCATGGTCAAGACAGTGACCTGTTTCAGTCTTCCGCACAACCCTTCAACTGAAGTGTTACCAAGACTGCACTAAACCCCTGTTTGTTCATTACAGTATGCCAAAAACTTTAAAAAATTTAAACCTGGCAATCTGAAACAATTAATCTATCAATTAGTTCATCACTCAAATGTAAAATTGACAACTGTTTTTACGAATCGATCATTTTTTTCCCGTTCTAAGAAAAATTGAATGCCGAACATTTTCCTGTTCCAGCTTCTCAAATGAGACAATTTGCTGTTTGTATTTGTCATACATTATTATAAACTGAATATTTTGGGAGGTTGGTCAAAACAAAAAAAAACATTTGAAGGCATCACCTTGGGCATTGTCAGTTTAAATGAGTATTTTTCACTGTATTTTCACAATCCATTGATTTAACAATTCATTAAAAAAAAAGTTTTAACATAATTTTACAATTAAAATAACTGCAACTCTGCTATTAATTTTGTAAATCTGGTGTTCTATGGTCTGATGACTGCTTGAAATATGAGTTCCTCTCATGTGCATCCATGTTCTTTGTGTTCACACTATTATATTCTACTGCTGGTAGAGTCAGTGTACAGCTCAGGTGCTGCGAGTGCAGAAAAGCGTATAATTCAAGTCAAATCATCGACAATCTATCTTCATAAAAGCTCATTAAAAACTGCAAATAAATACACCACCATCATTGGGAAACTCAGGTTGTGTTTCTGCATTTGTCTGATTTGAGTCGATGCACCAGTGAAGTTTTGAGAAATAATGACTCCCATTTTCACTGAGCAAGGATCTCAACAGGATGACTAGATTAGCTCAGATGAATCATGAGCTCACTTCAAATTGACAAAAACACTTCCCAGGACGTTGAATTTAAAAGAGAGTGATTTATACACGTCGGCCCGGGCTGGCTATACATTCTATCACAGATCACACTGAAACATCTCGGTTTCATTTTAACTGAAAGGCAATGAACAGAGCAGACAGGGGGTTTATGGTACTTTCATTTAAACTCCGGGGAACATTTAGCAGATATGTGCAAGACAGAGCAAAACACAATGTAAGACTGGAATGGACTTATAAAGACATCAGTCTCTGGTTTATCAAGCATTTGACTCAAACTGCAAGCACAGAGGAGGACAGCAAGAGAAGGGATGGTAATGATCTCCCTTTCCATGTTTACCAAATGAATAGCAGAGAAGGTTTTTAAACCAGGAGCCAACAAGGACGCCTGGGAAATGAGAAGACCAAACTACTTTCCCAAAGACAATGAAGAGAATCAATAATCAGCTAGGGACTACCAACATGGTTATTAACCCGTCAGCCTGAGGATAGTGGTAGTAGCATGTGTATCATCTGTCTTCATTATTTCTCTCTGGAACAATGTCTTCTCCCATCCCCGACTTTTGGCTCCCACAGAGGAACCTTTCAACATGTCTAAAGCAGCTAATGAGGAGGCAGACACGGAAACATGAAAATGATCTTCACTCTGCATGACACTAATGGTGGGATTAACTCTGTAGCTCGTGCTGTCGGGAACCACAGAGATACTGGGGATCAAGAACATGATGGAGGAGGTGATCCAAAGGGTATCCAAAGCTACATTACTCCGTGTGAGCAAAGAATGTGTTGATCAGAGGAGGATGATTACTACTGTGAAACGTGGAATTTTTGTCTCCAAACCACAGAGAGACATTTTGGCGCAGAGGACCAGACAGGCCTTTTTTCAGAGATCTGGTTACTGCTGACTCTGGTTATTTATAAGCCAACAGTGTCAGACTAATTCTATTTAATTAATTTAATTTAATAAAAAGCTTTTTTTGGTTTTTAGAATATTACAAAACCTTCAACATCATCATTGCAGATATAGATAATTTTCCCCCTGAATGAAGAGAACATCTATTATATTATCAAGCCCACTCTTATCGTGATGGCCCACTGGTAGATGCAGACATACAGGCTTTTCAAAAAGTACACATTCACTGGGCAAAATAAGAAAACTACTTCGTCAAAAGTTCCCGTCAATTGCAGATAATTAATTTTCATATTGGCAGAAATGTTCCATTTTTGGCCGATGCAGATATTTCATATTAAAGCCTTTGTTGCCCGATGCCACATCCCTACTTTTTATCATGTAATATCTTACTCTTTTGATTAAATCATGATTAAATCATTTTGGTGGTCATTTAGCACAGCATCACATAACAACTGTAATCACAACTTTCCAGAGCCCAAAGTGACGTCTTCAAATGACTTCTTCTGTTGAACTGACAATCAAAAATCTAAAGACTCTTCATTTACTGTCGTGAACGACAAAGAAAAGCATTAAATCCTCACATTGAAGAAGCAAATGTTTGATATTTTTTGCTGGAGAAATTACTTAAACAATAAATCAATTAATCTACCAATCATTGCAGCTCTAATTCTTTGAGTGTTAGTCTATTAAATATTAGGTCATTTACCACCAGAAGAGTCTCAAATCAAGCTTTAAGGCCCTGATCCTTTAATAGTGGGTCTCTGCTGATACCAACATCGAAATGAAACTTGCATTTACTTAAATGTTCATTAGTCATATCTAACACATTGAAATAATAGCTGTAGCTAGAAAATCTGACGGACTTTATCTTTCACAAGCTTGATCCAAATACTGAAGGAGCCCAAATAATTTTTCACATTCAAACACTTAGTTGCACTTGGATATGCAGCAGAAGGCTCACACTGTGGTGAAGGAGATCAGGTGGACAAAACACAACAGAGTTTAAATCAATACTTAGTATCAGCTGAGCACATTTCTATTCAATTCTATTTCTTTAATGTAAAACAGTCAACAGCTCAGATTAAAAACACTTGGCAGGGGGTTCAAAAGGAGTCCGGGCAGATTCAACACTTGATTCAGGCATTACAAACGTTTCTGCCATTACTGCTATGAACATTGGGTATTTTGTGCTTATGCAGCCTTCATGCTGCTTTGTGCTTATTGATTGAGGCTACTGGTAGGATATGTCTGCACTAAGTGTTCCCGAGCCTCAATGGTGCCAAAGCTTGGAACATACACCCAAACTCCCAACTGAGCAAGACTGCTCTCTTAGCCATTTACCCTTTAAGATAGCTTCTGACAGGGCTAAGAGCCCACTAAGAATGTCCATCACACGGCTTCAACAATAGCGCCCAGCGAGGGCGCCACACTAGTCACCACAGGCCTCTGCCATGTTCCTGTCACATATGCTCCTAAAAAGCACTGAATTCCCACAGGGTCCTGAAAGGCACTCGTCTCTCTCTCTGTTTGTACAGTAATCCATTAAGCTCTCTCATTGTCAAGTGTGCTTTGTGTATTATGCAATCTGCATAGCTAAATAACACCTCCACAAAGGGAATGAAGTAAGCCATGGAATCTGCTCTGGTGGGTGCTCGATATCAAAAAAAGCAACCCAACGTGAATTTTACTTTTGAAATGAAATGCCGATAGCCTAGTTTCTTCAGGTTGGGGAAGATCAAATGCTTTACCCTCCAAGGAAAGGTCACCATTAATCGCTGATAACACTGAAGGGAATCCATAAAATGTCAGCAGCTCTTTGTCTGGAACTGCACCAGAGAGGGAGGGGGAAACATTTCTGTGACATTTGAGGATTTCAGTAAAGGGGCGAGCAAAATAATGAGTTGAGCAGAATGGAATGGAGTACGTGGTTGCTTCAGATGTAGATCCTGTTTCCTCAATCGTTTTTTCCCCTCTGGCATGGCAGCACACACAGTGTCTATGGTGTGGCGTGCTGTGCCCATTTGTATTTCTTTTGCATCCACACATCAATAAGCGACCATGCTGACCCACAATAAGAGCACAGAGCAGGGTGTGTGGACATGAGGGTAAGGGGAATGACTCAACATGTTTTCTCACCTAGAAAGATACAGCAATGTTCAACAGACTCAAGATGCTTTCAGTGGCTTTTAAAAGTTTTATATCTTCAGTGAAATGTAGATACAACAAAATTCAATTTTTCCACCTTTCATTTTCATTTTCATTTTCCAGACAGTTGCCTCTCTGTTTAGCTGGCATGGCAGCTGGATCACATGATCATGTGGTCTCATGAATCCATACTGTATGGAGATGCTGATATTCTTTTCTAGCAGGACTAGTAACTGGTTTGCTGACCATGGTATAACTGTGCTTGATTGGCCAGCCAACTCACCTGACCTGAACCTCATAGAGAATCTATGAGGTATTGTCAAGAGTAAGATGAGAGACACCAGACCCAACAATACAGACGAGCTGAAGGCCTCTATCGAAGCAACCTAGGCTTCCACAATACCTCAGCAGTGCCACAGGCTGATCGCCACCGTGCCACGCCACATTGATGCAGTATTTGTGCAAAAGGAGCCCCAACCAAGTATTGAGTGCATAAATGAACATACTTTTTACATTTCTGTATTATATATATATTTTTTATTGGTCTTATGTAATATTCTAATATTTTGAGATACTGGATTTTTGATTTTCATGAGTTAGCTGTAATCATTAAACTTAAAACAAAAAAAGGCTTGAAATGTTTCACTTTAAGTGTGATGAATCTAGAGTATATGAAAGTTTCACTTTTTGAATTAAGTTTTAGAGAAAATTTCCATGACATTCAAATTTTTTGAGATGCACCTGTATATGTTCTTTACAAGTGTATGTAAACTTTTGACCACAACTGTAGCTTCAAAGCTATAGCTGAAACCATTTCTGATTAATAGATCAGTTGGTATTTATGATAACTTTTTTGAGAATCACTTATTTGTGAATCTTGGGAAAAACATGATATCTCGGGTTCTGCTGCATCAATTTTGACCTCCATCCGTTCATTGTCTTTATCCGCTTATCCTTTGCAGGGTCATGGCGGGGCTGGAGCCAAGCCCAGCTGACATTGGGCGAGCTGCGACGTACACCATGGACAAGTCACCAGTTCATCACAGGGCTGACATATAGGCACAAACAAACATTCACACTCACATTCACACCTACGGGCAATTTAGATTGACTGATTAACCTCACAGCCCATTCCCATTTTGTTTCAATTGCTGAAACTAAATGGGAATGGGAATATTATAGAAGTTCAGTGCTGCATTGGCTCTTTTAAAAGCTGCACGCAAAATGTATTTACTGCAGTTTGGGCAAACCCAAATTGCCAAGACGACATCATGGTAGCCAACATCTTTTCCCATTTTGTTTCTGCTGCACAATTTCTGATGATTGCTGCGCACAGCACAGCACAGTGTAGATCCAGAAATATGTTTCATTTTAATGGAAATTCAACATTTGGAAATGCATTTGAGCTTCAGCGGGGCTCCGCTCTCCTCCCACAATGCAGCCCTCCCCCGACCCCTACCTCTGTGTATAGCTCAGAGAACGAGGACTCCCACTCTTTCCACTTGAATTTATATGGAAAATAATGGTTATGGCGGCTGTCACTTAGCTTATAAAAGTGCTGCAATGGCAGAGATATGGTATTGATCTGAGAATAGAAAATAAGGGATGGACGTGTAGGAAGGAAAGGAAACACTACTGTAGATGTTACCAGTTAATGTAAACCCAAGTAAGACCTACAGTATCAGCTTTCAGCTCCTCACACATTTCCCAAACTTCAGAACATTTCACATCTCACTTCGTCTTCAGCTCCATTTTTCAAACAGGGTCAGGAGAGTATTTAGGGTCGAGATGTGGCCCAGAAACATGAAAATCTGTATTCAATATTCATTTACTGCCAAAACCAACAAATGACACATTGGTCAGGAGTCTATTTCATTATCTCTGCAGAAAACATTAAGGCTGGCTAATAGCTTCAGCAGAGGCATTAGAGGTTGGAGGGGATGAGGCTCTCCATCACGCCGCTCCTCCTGAATGATCGACTGCAGCTCGACGAGGCTTTGGGCCGCTTAATAAACACCAGGCAGATGTGAGACCCAACCTCCAAGTCAACAAATCACTGCGGCTCCTTGCTTCACTTCTCCAGGCTGCGACACTTCCACAGTGCCTCTGCTGAAGCTTTTCAATTACAAAATCACTTTGTGTGACAGTGTGTGTGAGCGTGTCTGTCAGGTGGTACATGTGCGCTGGGTAAGCCGATATCCCCCATTCTGCAGGGGAAGAATAAAGTGGATGGATGGACGGATGGGTGGATGGATGCACGGATGGGTGGACGGAAGAGGATAAGCAAAGGCAAAAAGGATGAGATGGGCCGTTCCTCTAACCAAGATCCTAAACCTCATTCCCCAGTTTAGCAGAGAGCACATTGGATACACCGTCTTATCCGCCTGCTCGAACGCCAACCTCGGGGCATCCGTTCACAGTCAGAGACAGAGATAGAGCTCTCTATGGTAAATGATCTTTTAAATGCTTCCTTTCATGTCTTGTTCCTCACCCTCCTCTCCGTCTTGTCTCCTATTACAGCTCTGTTAGTAGTGCTGGATAGTTTGACGTATGCTTGTGTGGAAAAGCAGAGGCTGCAGAGCACCGAGTAGCTTCAAAGTTTCACAGCATTCTGACCTCCACAACCACTCTGAGGCAGGAGGAGAATGATGAGTTGGACAAAGTTTGAGAGAGGCAGTTCAGCATGTCTTCCAAAAACTGACACCCAAGGGTCCAAAGAAAATCAATTTATGTTTAAGAAGGTGTTATACTCCATACAGAGAGTTTTTCAGCTCTTCTACAAGTTGGTAGCTCCATAAATTGAAAATGCCATGATGGAACAGGGTTAAGAGGTGAAGCTCAGCCTCTCACAGTTCCCTAAAGAGCAGCAGCCCACTTTGCTAGATTTAAACTCACATTTAAAGCGGAGCAGGCTCTGAACCCACTTTAGAGTCAAAACACTGACAGAACCGGAGGGCTCTGACAAATTTTACTACATGATGTAATCCACACTGGACTTTTGGGGAGTCACTGTGCCACCGATTGGGTGGGAAGCTCTTTGCCATTTCACACCCACTCTGAACTGAGAAGTGAGCTATGGTAGAACTTTTTCATCCATCAGCATTGTGAGCTCCTCTCCTTCTCTATCTCACTATAAAGCACTCACTGTGATGGTGTTTCTGCTTGTTCCTTGTGATAACCTGTCAAACAAACAACATGAGACATATTTGACTCTAGACTTTCTGTTTGAGCTATGAGTTTCTTTAAGTGTTGCACAGCAGCCATCACTAATTCTAACTATCCGCTTCCAGAGACATAAACGTCCACCAATTTAACTTGGCAGAGTGAATTTATAAGTCACTGGGAGTTCTACTCTGTCAGTGAAAACAGCTGTTTAATGTTTCTATGATTCTGGAAAAGCTTCCTCAAGTCAGAAATAATAACTTATCTCGACCGAAACTTGAAGATGATAATTGCTCAGACGCCAAACCAACAAAAGGTGCTCTTATTGATCGGACACCGATCGTTACCAGCTGATATACGTTGTGAAAAGTTTGATCAGTGGTCTCTTTAGGGCCCAATCAGAAGAGCAGATCAAATAAACACACGAGACAGTTTCTTTATGCGCTGCTACTGCCACACACAGCGCAGGACTGCTCACCGGCTGCCAACAGCTCACTAGCTCTCCTCTATGACAGCCCCAACACTGGCCCAAAGGCCGAAAGCTGGCCTGGTAAGTCAGGGCCATAAAGACAAAAGCTGGGGGGAAAGCTTGCCATCAGAGGAAGGTGAGACGCTCTGATTGTCATTCCTCAAACACATTTATGGTGTTGCTCTTGTTTGCATTCGTGAAAGGTGACAGAAGTACTTGTGTGAAAAATGAAAATAGAGAGTATGAGGAAGAATTTCAAACCCTGCCTACTTTCCCACATCTACAAACCTGGCGAATCACTGAGCAGAACTGAGCCTCCTCAGACTGTCAGTTTCGCAGACCCACAGGTCCGACCTCAGAAAGGTGTGGGGGAGGGGTTTTAGATGCTGTTCAACAATCTGGCAAGCAATCCCCTTAATAATCACACTTGTACACTAAAATTTGGATGTATATGCAGTTTTTTAAATTACGCGATAGACTCCTTTCCCATTGCCAGAAGATGAGCTTGCCTTTTTTTTCCTTGCGTGTCACGATCGTAATCACAAACAGGCCGAAAAAAACAGGAACCTCATCAGACTGCATCAGACATTCAACTCCTTTTGAAAAGCCTTAATCAATAACATTCTGAATTAGAGAATTAGACACATCATTTTTTCCCCAGCTGATGATGGAAGTTGCTAAGGAGTGAGATATCTTGCTTCCTTCTCATCTCTGTTGAGAGTTGCAAATGCACAGTACAGATCAGGCAGCTGTGTGCTGACATGGAGGCCAATGATAACGCTGGTTACTTTTGAATATCTTTTATTTCTGTCAACAAACCAACTAGTGGGTGTTTGTGGAAAGGAGTACAAAAGAGCCTACTGATTTGCAGAATGGGGATTATAGGATTCAGTGTTTTTTGGAATTTGCCCCCTGCTACAAAGTAGAAGTCAAGATATCCAAGTTGGAGGCAGTCTGATGAATCAGCAGGTTGAAAGATATATTGGTATTGGTGGTATATGTCAGCCCATAGTAGACAAAGAACTGCAGTACAGAAATTTTTCGGAAAGACAACATAGCAACAGACATGTTGGAGCCTGGATTTTTAATGGCATGTCATCACTCTGTCTGTCCCCCATCTTTGTATATTAAACTATTTAAAAAAGCCAATACAATCCAAAAACTACAAACACACTCTTCCACTGCATCAGGTAATTGGTCCCAACTGTGCCAACATTTATATCCATTAAGGATCATGAATAAAATTATAATGAATTGATGCAAATTCAATGGAGGTCCATAATTGAGGTAATATGACACAGCAGGGTCTTGGTTCATTATAAGGCATTTACTTTCAGTCTGTTTTTTTTAATCCTGCGCATTTACATGAGCTGATTTTGAATGTCTTTGGCCATCTTGAAAAGAATTAAAAAATAATCCACAAAACGTGACATGATTTAATTTTTCTTACCAGTGTGAAATTAAGGTTGACCAATTATTCAATTTGCTTTTGAGAGAGCATCTATCTAAATTAATACACCACAATAACTTGAAATAATTAAATAATCACTTTGGACCTATGTGTTTTGTCTGCACAAGTAGACACTAGATATTGATGTAATTTCCACACTGAAGAATATTACACAATGCACAGTTTAAAGCTTCAGGTAAAAAAAGAAAAAAAGGTTCTTGTGATTTACAGAAAACTCTTTAGAGTAAATTGAATAATTGCAGCAGCAGATAATAGCTTGTGGATAAGAGCGTGACTGATAGAGAGGCTATCATATGTCATTGGAATAGAAGATACGAGAATGGCAGCAAATATAAAATCAGTGGGTGAGGACAGCAGAGAAATATGCCACCGCTGCTGTAAAGACAGTCACAGCATGTCTTATGCTTAATTGTGGAAACTGCCTTTAATTGCAGCGAGGGTTCTGACTCATTTTCTCCACCTACAGTTGATTAGACACCTCAGTGACCCGTGAGAAAATTGTGAAACTTCTAGTAACTCCACGAGTGAAATGCTTAGACAAAAAAAGCCATTATTTCTATACAGAAGCTTTCACATTTTTTCAGCTGGTTTTTCTGGCAGGCACTTTGCCTGTCAGTTTATTCTATGGGGAATTCAGTCCGATGATTATCCTCAATTCTAAGATGCTTAGGCGCGAAATCAGTTGCATCCCGGCTTTCTGTGTAGTTGGAAGCATAATGGTGGACAAGGATTAGAGAACACAAAATTAGGTGGAAGTCATTTACATTTCAAAAGTCCCAACTTTGCATTGATTCTGCTATAAATAGGTTGAATAAAGTTCAATTATACTCACATGATGCTTGTGAATGCTGTCAGGGAAATATGAACAAGCTGTGTTTTAGAAGTTAAAATATGTTGTCCAAATCGCAACAAATTCAAATAAATAACTAGATGAAATTATAAGGAGCATGCATACTGTAAGTGTGTGAAGGACACATCCCGAGCCAGATCCCTGAGGAAAAACCCTTCCCATCATTGCTTTGTGCTGACTGAATGGACCTGGACAGTGCTGACTGGTAACTGTAACATCTAGTTTTAGGAAGCATGAAATGGGCTGACGGAGCAGCTGCTGCAGCTGCCTCACCGCACCAGATGTGACAGGGCATGGCAGGAGCACATGAAAGACTAAAACGTTGCTCTCACACTAGAGGTCAATGGGCATATCAGAGTTTCACTTAGTCAGACAAAGATTTACTTAATCACTTACCTCTGGTTGTAGCTTAAGATGAAGATAGTTTTCTTATATTTGTCAAGGTTTTTATTAGGGATGTCCCGAGCCGATCTGCGGGATCGGGATAGGGGCCGATATGGGCATTGTTTCACTGATCGGGATCGGCAATTTTGGTGGACTCAAGCCTGATTATTTTTATGTCAGTTGTCGTAAATGCCGGAGCACAATTTGTGGCAGAACGCAGACGCGCACATAACGTTACTCTGGTAAACCTGTGGATAAAATGTCTGCAGTGTGGAACTATTTTAAATTAGAAAGCAAAAGCAGTCCAACGCCGACATGTAACATCTGCAATACCACTGTTTTGCAAGGGGGTAACAAAAGAGCTGCATTTAATACTACACATTTGATACGGCGCATAAAAAACAAACACTCAAAGGACCACAACGAGTTCACTCAAGCAATACAGGCAAAGGCACTGAAGCAACAAACACTCGTGGATACTTTCAAAAGGTATGAGAAATATCCTCGAGACAGCGACATGGACACAAATATTACAGAGAAGGTAACTGAATTCATCGCTCTGGATAACCAGCCCACCTCTGTGGTAGAGGATCAGGGTTTAGTTACTGACTTTGTTTACTTGGTTGTTTTTGTTAAAAAAAACAAATGAAAACCAATGTTGCAATAGAATATGGAGAATAAGAAAGAGCCACATGAAAGTATTTACTTTGTTTCAACAAAATAAAAACAAAAATAATAACCTAATTTTTTCTTAATGTAGCTGTATTATCTAGGAAAATATTAGTTAGAGCTAAGTATCAGATCGGGACTTGGTATCGGCAGATACTAAATATTAAATGACTCGGATCGGGATCAGGGTAAAAAAACCTAATCAGGACATCCCTAGTTTTTATATGTATATCTGTTTCTAAATCTGTTTCCAATGAAAAATTACAATTCCATAACACTGAAAAAAATCAGACAGCAGCAACTTTTCAAAAACTGTGCCCTTGTTACTCTGCAGAACCCACAAAATACTTTTAACCACTTGTTTTAGGATAAAGTAATTCGATTAACCTTCATTTTGTTGCAGTTAGATCTAGAGGGAGACCTCACAACACAATACAACCAAAATTGATTTTCATGGACACATACCACGTGTAATCATGAGTGACCCTTTACCGTCACCCTGTTTGCTTAAATCGAAAATGGACTATTCACTCTTGCCCATCTCTGATAGGATGTTGGCTGTACTACAGTTGAATTGTTAGACTACACCTCATTAAGAACCACAATGCTTTTTGAATTCTGACAGAAATACTGTTCCCGGTACTTTACCAACCATAAAAAAGTCTGGGAGTTAAATCACTACAATAAAACTGAAGATATAAAACAAAGGGCTAGAGTGCAATACACTGGCTTCTATAGTGCTATAGTGCGTTGCATCATTCCCCCCACATCAATTAACACCCATAGAGCACACAGAATACATCACACAGACATAAGAACAAATCATGGCAAATTAGCCAGAACATGCCAAACCAGGGAGAACATGACATAAAGGCTCAATCCCATTTCAAATCTCTACCCCTACCCCTGGTTTTCAAGTGCCCCCTGCCCCCCATGAAATGGGACATCCATTCAGACCCTTATACGTAATCAGTAGTCGTTGATTGTATTTATTTAAACAGACGCAACCGCACATTACCACAATTCAATCCTCAGCTGTGGTTATCTCTCTTGTGTTACGGTGGCAATCCAATTCACCATTTATCTGATGGAGATGGAAAAGCTTGACACTTGCAATTCGTCCACAACTTCACACTATCAGTCCAGTCATCACTAGGGTAACCCTAACCCAAATACGGAGAGCACATCTTTACAGTAATGTTATAGTGAGAGAGAGGTAGAGTGAGGCGTCTCCCCAAAACTCAGCCACTGACTGCATCTAAAATTACTCACCAACATGCTGTTTACTTTACTAAAACAGTGTGTTTATTAGTATGTCCAAAACCTCGGTATGACACCAACAGAATGTGAACTGCATACTGTGCACAAGGAAATATTATAGCATATATTTTATGGCAATCCATCCAACACAGAACATCAAGCAGGTTGCACTAAAAGTCAGTCAGGTTCATCCTCTTGGGACCCTGATGTCTGCACAAAATTTAATCCAACAGTTGTTGAGATATTTCAATAGAACAAGCGATGCAACACTCACTGGAGCAACACTACTCTGCTACTGTAACTAAAAATATATCAGGGTTTAATGGCCAGTACAGAATATAGTCCACTGGCAGGGGCAGTCAAATTAGCAACAGCCCTGAAAACCCACATTGTGCAAGTGCTGAAATTTACACTACAGTCGGGGTATATTCAGTGCTCTCTCACTTTCAAAAAGTATGAACACATCCTGTCCAAACAATCTGTCCTTGTTTTACACGCTCTTTGTTTATTCATTCACGTACTAACGTCCTGTCCTTCTCCATTCCTCATACACACACCTCTCACACTCATCTTATTTATTTTTTAATTTACTCTCTCTTTTCCTCTGCGAACCCTGAGGGACTCTCTACTGACATCAAGAGAGAGAACGAGAGGATTCAGCACTTGCCCAGCGAGCTATCACTGCAGGGTGCTGGGGAAAAAACAATGAGAGGCGTGATCTATATCTGACAGCAACTCCAGCAGCTGAAAGATAGAGAGGGAGGACGGGGAAGAGGGGTGGGCAGAGAGCGGAGGAATAATACACGGCAAATACTTTATCTTCTTGAGCAATGACTGTGTGGATTCACTTTGTAAAGGGAGTGGAGAGGGCTCTCTAAGGAGACAAAAACAGGAAGAGATAAAGTGGGTAATTTCAATGGAGGGGAGCAATCAGCTGCTCTATGTTATCGGACTCAAACCCACCCCTGTTTGGCCTATTACCATCTATCCTTGTGCTGTCTCTGACAACAGATGCCACCTGTAATGACAGCTCTGGCCTATTTGTATTACTGCTGCTTTACTGTCTCATATTATACATGCCCAGTCCTACTCAAATGCTGAATCCCTTCTGCATCTTCTTCTTCTTCTTCTTCTTCTTCTTCTTTCCCCTGAGGTTAATGCCCAGTGAGGAACTACAGAGAACTGAGAAGGCACAGCGTACGCTCTCCTTGCCATCCAGTACCAGGCTGAATGTGAATGGATAATGCCTTTTTTTTCCTTTAACCCACTTTGAGGACTTTTTGTGGAATGAGAGAGGGGGGGCTGACAGTCTTCCACAAACTGAGACTCTAAACTCATTCAAATGTGTTTCCAACTCCTGCAGTAGACACATCAAGCATTAAAGGTTGGCGGCGTGCGCCAGTGTAGCCACTTCCCTTTCACTAGGCATTGAGGACACTTCCTTCTAATGCAGCCAGCAGCCTCATTAAAAGAAAAACCCTGCACAAAGTAGGAACTCATTTTTGTGATCTCTGTCTTCAGAAGCGTGAGCCAAGGGGACGGTAGAATGACAACAGTGGCAGCAAGAGCCAATCACCAAACTAGCCTGTCCTATCCAATCAGCAACTGTCCAAGTCTTTCATAACTTTGTTGTGTAATACACTGTATGTGTGTCTTTATATTGATGTTTGAAATAAATATTTGAATATATTTAAATGAGCTAACTTTGCTTTCAGTGGATTCTCTTATTACTGACCAAAACTAGCATTGAATTATCATCAAGAATTAGACATTATCATTGTGCAGGGATTTATCTAAACGTCAAGACATCCAAAAGTCATAAACATGATGAGAGTCAGAAAAAAAGCAGAGGTACTCAGGTCAGGATTTCAGGATGTTTTGGTCTAAGACTTGAATTAACATCGCAAAATCTCAGTCCTAGTCCTCCCGGTCTTTGTGATGACTGTGACTAGGGGTGTGTACTGAACTTGGTACTTGGAAGATGTTGATTTTATACTGATCTAAAACACAGAAAACCAGCACGTCCTCACATTAGAGTAGCAGAAACCAGATAATTATTTGCACTTCCGTTTAAAAATGCCTGGAACAGTTGTTCTTCTTTTTCCATTTTTTTTACCCAGATTCATTATTATGGAATGACAAGGCTATTATTCGTTGAACCTGATACAGAGAACAAAGTCCAATTGAGGTGAGGTTAAAAAAAAATAGTTGAGGATTTCTGTAAATTGATAAATTATATGAATTGTCGAATTATTCCAGCTCTACAGTACTATCATATATTCCTTGATAGTGCACTGAATAGATAAATGATTGGATGTGCCCTCCTCCTCCTTTAGCCCCTGTAAATACAGACAAAACTAAAGTGTCTTTGATAGGAACAGGCTGAGAGTCAGCAGTCACCTCACCCTATAGTCTAAGAATGGCAAAATCAAAGACTGTGAGAGCTATAATAGCCAATCAATAAAGTCTGTGACTATAATCTTAAAAACAGCAGGACAACAAGGATTCGTGTTCAAGCATGTACCCTTGTCCACACTTTAATTTCCAGCAGTTTAGATTACTGCAAGGGGTATTTGTCAGGTCAACCCAGAAAAGCTCTAGATCAAGAGGTGGGATGTCCCAAAACAATTCTGATCCATGGGTGCCCAACCTCGCAACACATAGCCCCTGATCCACAGTGGGGCCTACATGGATCAAACTTGTGCCAGCACGTCCCACAGATTCTCAATCAAATTGGGATCTGGGGAGTTTGGAGACCAGGTTGACGCCTGGAGCTCTTTGTCTCAGGCCATTTATGGACAGTTTTTGCGGTGAAGCAGGGCACATTGTCCTGCTGGGGGGGTCGCTGATATCGGGGAGTGCCATTGCCATGAGGGGGAGTACTTGGCCTGCAACCATGTTTGGATGGGTGGTGTGTTTTACTATCCAATGAATGCCAGGACCCAAGATTTCCCAGCAGTTCTTTAATGTTGAGGCTAGGGATGTCTGTTTCAGTTCATTTTGCTCACGATAAGCTGAGAACCTTTAATTCTACCAAACTGAAGAGTAGCAGCACACATTTTACATTTGACTTTGTTGCCTTTGGAAACATCCCCACACTGAGCATCTTTTAGCATGCTTGACTTTACATCTCAGCCTACTCCAGCAAAACTGTCAGCAGACAGTGTGTCTGTAAGCAAATTAACATTAACATGTACTGTACATATATGTATAATTTACTTTTACTTCTACTTTTGATACTTAAGTACATTTTATATCAGATTCTTAAATAAATCTAGTCAAGTAATATTTGTATGGGTGTCTTTCACGTTTACCAAAGTAGTATTTTAACACGATATCTTACTGAAGTATAATTTTTGAGCACTTTTTACCACACTGATCAAGAGGTAGCCATCTACTAACTGCTCCGCTTGACTCCAAACATGGAGATCCAGCATTTAGTTAAACTACACCACAGAGCTGGTTCAAACTTCCAGAATATATACTTCCCCAGTTGACTACCTTTAAATCCATGTTAGAAGTTGTTAAGAATTCATATTCTCCACTGCCTTTGACTAAACCAGAAGCATTCTTAAATATCCACCTTTCACATGACAGCTCTTTTGTCTTTGGTTTCATTATATTGACAGGCACTCCTATTGTCTCACTGGATGGATTGGTGTGGGACATACAGTCACAGTGTATCCACTTCTTAATGTTCCATTAACCACTGAAGCCCACATCAAACTGTAAAAGCACCATACAAATCAATAGTTCCCTGAAAACATCACTTATGCTATCAACATGTGGAAGTAATGCCTCCACAATACACTGCAGTACTGCCGGTTATGGCTGTTTTCCCAAAGCACCATTCTCATTTAAAAGCAAAATGACTACTTAACTATTCCAAAAAGCAAGCCACTCACATTCACTTTGCTGGTAACCTCAGTACAAATGCACTCTGTGTGTCTGTGATTTCATCATAAAAAATTCATGATGAAGTCTACTGTATGTTGACCACTTAATGTCCGTGTGTCAAACAAAGTAGATTACAAATATACAAGGGGTTTGAGGCAGTTTCAGCTAAATACAAATTATGCTCTTATTGAGGAGATAGAGGACTTGTATTGAGAAGAGTTTTTGAACATTTATAATCATGCAGGTAGGAAGTGACATGGGTTTGAGTAAGAAATTATGCTGAATCAGAAAAAGAGGCAGACAGGGCGATGGTAAAAATGACCCTGTCGGGAAGACAGAGCAGAGAAGTCGATCGCTGAGGGCTTAAGATTCAATCCAATTCAATCCAGTTCAAAATTACAGTCTCACGATTCCCCAAATCCATGATTGGATTTGATCTAACCTTTTTTTTCAGCACTGAAGGCTATGCAACTGCTGGGTCGTTCTTGATTCGTAAAGACTAAAGGAAAAAGAAGACGAGCACCCTGATAACAGTTTACATTTGAAAAAAAAAATAAAAAATGTTAAACACAAAAAGACAAAGAAGATTCACTTGATGGCAGAAAAAGGTATTTTACAACAACAGCTTGAGTTGGCTTTCAGCAGGTCAGGGTAGGCCAATAATATTGACCAAAAATGGAAACACACGTCCGTTCACTTTTGTTTTACCTCGGTTTATAGCACTCTCCCTCTTCACCATCTTTGCCTCCTCCATCAGCGGGCTTCTTTTTATTTGCAGTGTAGAGTTTCCACAGATATTACAGTTGTTCCACCGTTACCTGGGGATAGCGACCGGGGAAAACAATGCCTCGTCCTGTTTTGGTTGTGCAATGGCAGACATGCTTCCTTTGTGTTGTAATTCGATTTCATTTTCAAAAAATGCATGAAGCCCTGTGGCAAACTGAATTGCATAGTGAAAGTGAGGTTTATAGGGAACCAATCTATATGTGGATGGTGTCATTTTTCTACAGACATTACACTGTGATATCAGTTATTTACTTCAGAATTATAAATTAAGATTGTGTTCTCTGGACAAAAACATATTGTTTCTGTGTGTCAACCAGCTGATTAGAACTGTTGGCAATTCAAGCCAGTTGCAAATCATTCGCAAGGAGCCACATACTTAAGGAAAATCAAAAAAAGTCTTCGTATTTTTCTGGTGCACCCAGTCAGACTGGACTTACTGCCCCCTATGGCCATGGAGGACAAACACCAATCGCAACTACGGTTGGCAACAATAACATTTTTGCCCGTAGGCTTAAAGTCAAGGGTCAGCAATAAACCATTACTACTGCTCTAAAACAAAAAAAACTTAAAACAGTAACAGTGATATCATCCTCTGCACTCCACCATAAATAATATAGAATAATATAAAACTTTCTGACTAGCATTATAGCAATAGACTACAACTTACTTGTCTTCATGAAACCCTAAGTTGTAGAATGACAATCTAATAAATCTTTGTGTGAAGGGAAAGAGGTAACAACTGCAAAGCTGATTTGACCCAACTCAAAGGACAATAGGTTTAAAAACAAATCAAAGCATGGGGCCGTCTGACAGAGGTGGGCAGCACCCCTATCTGTACATCCTAAATCCCCACAGACTCCATCTCTTCCCCCCTTATCTCTCTCGGTTCAAGTATTCGTGAGCTCATCCCAGTCTTAATGAGGCGCACAGTGAAGGAGATTCCTTGCCTTCTCTCTCTTTCTTCCTTGCTTTCCACAGAACAGGCAGTGGGGCGTATCAGTCTGAGTGCTCTCCAAGGGGAAAGTGGTTCCCTATCTGCACTGATGAGTGTTAGAGGCTCCATTCACCTTCCCTTACACCTGGCAGAATTAGAGTCACCTTTAGAATGTGTGTGTGAGGCAGAATAATAACCAGATCCAATGATACGCCACAAATTACTCCTGCAGTTCCTGAAAAGCTCTAACATTTACATATAAATAAGTGTGGGTTTTTCTCGTCTTTATCACCAAGAGATTCGATACAGCAGTCATTCAACGTGCACTGAACACCCACTTTAGACTAGCTGCTTCCCTGTGTTACCAGAAATTGTTTCTCTTGGTTGTATGTTTTCACTTTGATTTCATGTCAAGGTGGAAAACAACACATTTATTTTCAGGGTTTGTAGGTTTGTCATCTTAACATCCTAAACCATGTGGCCAATATGTCCACATGGAAGTTGTCAGACTGCAGTGTGGTTGTTATATAGTAAAGAATATCCCTTGGTCCGTTCTTTCGGGGAGTCACATGTCTATGGCAGAACATCTGGAAAAATCCTATTGTGCACAGAAATTAGCAAGTTTAATGTCAAATATCTGGTTTACATGAAATCAAAAGAAGAATTCAATAGTCAGGATGAATGTGACTTGCCAAAAAATCTGAGATCATCCTGAAGCAATGTGTCGATTGATTAATGGGGTTCAAGAGCACTTCATCAAATCTGAACGAGTCTCCAACACCTTATCATATGTGTTTAATATTTGCAAGTAAGTTTTTGTTGGCTGAGAGAACATACAAAGTTTTGATTCGCATCCTAATTAGTGTTCATTAACCTGTAAATCCAACTAGGAAATGATATGGGCAACAGATTGACATGGACTGATCAGACACAAAATTAAAACCACTGACAGGTGATGTGAGTAAACTTGATCATCTCAGTACAATGCAATGTTCTGCAGTTCTCCTGACATTCATGTGGATGCCACTTAACACGCATCAACCACCCAAACACTGCTGCAGACCAAGTACACCCAGGGACAGCTTTAGGGACGTGACAAAGAGCCCATGGTGTTTACCAGGCCTCCAAATTCCCCACGGCCCTACACCGACACCACCGCCTACAAACCACAAGTTTAATTTTAGTGGTTATTGAAGATTCAAGTTCTGTGAGTTAGCGTCAGAGATTAGAGAATCTGGGTATTCTGCCAGGGACAGAATCTTAAAAAATGGAACGTCCTCTTTGAACCCAGCCCTACCTGTGATTTTGATCATCTACTAAATATTTTCATCCATTAAGCAAAAGACACAAATATTTTATTTTCATTTCTTCTCAAATGTGAGGATTTACTGCCAGTCTGTAGCCAAACAAGCCATTTCAAAATATCAGCTTTGGTAAATGGGGAAATTAGATTGTATTTTTACGATTTAAAGATTAAAGGATTAACTGATTATAATGGTCTGCTATTATCCACAAAACAAGTTGAATGGCATTTGTATTGTAACTGCATTTGGAAAACCCAATGCCAAAGACAGAATAATCCACAGATCTCACTTTGCAGTTTCACTGACGTCTATTTTCTACCAAAGCACACAAAAGGAAGAGCCAGCCAGTACTCATGGATTAGTGACTCACATGTGACGACACAGAATTGGATGCGAGCGGCGTTTCTCTGAGCTGAGCTACAGTTCAGTGATGTTGTGTTTGTATCATCACAAGTGTGTCTTATCCTGGCGCCCTTCCTTCAGGGAAGAGACACATTCAAACCATTCATGTCTGCATGACGGATGCATCACTTCAACTGCATCTAAGCTTAGGGGAATGTCGTCTGCTCAGAGGTGATTCTATGGAGCTGATATATATATATATATATATATATATATATATATATATATATATATATATATATATATATATATATATATATTTGTTTTTTGTTTTTTTTAACCATGTGATTCAGGTTAAGGCACAGACGTTGAGGATTAAATGACTAAACATGAACATAACTTTCCATAAGCGCCTGCAACTGTCCAAAGAGCCACTACTCATTTGCACGTACGATAAGAGCCACTAGGGGTCTGAGTCACTTCAGATTCTGCTCTGATCCGGACCCATTTATCGATGGGAGGAGAGCTCAGAGATTACTTTTTGTTTCATTTGGCTTTTTGAAGGTTATGGTTAGACTAGAGTTCAGCAAGAAATACCAGCCTTCAGAGATTCAACAAAAAACAACAAAAGATAGAAATCCAGTTTGGTTCCTCAAATCTGTCCCGAGTAAACCCTCTTCCCAAACAAATCAATAAAGGATCTCTAGCAATGTTATCAGTTCTGTTCGCCAATACTGCCTTTGAATTCAGTGACTGAAATTCAAGTCTTATTGCATCTAATTTTTAGATTCAGAATCGCGATGATCTTATTAAAGCTGCTAGTTTGTTGGTTATTGGGACAAAACAAATATAGTAAAAGTTTTGATTAAATAAAATGTGTGAACAAACAACATTATTAATGAATACTGTGGCACTGCAGAGATGTCCAGATCTGTTGACCTTTACAAATCCAGATGTGACAGTCTAACACTAGAATTGCTGTCGGTGCTGAAGATGGAAATCTTTGTATCATAGTCAAATCGGATTGTGCTTTTGGATAATTGTGACGACCCTACTGCACACTGACAAGTCAGGATAACAATGTCTTGTATGAGAAGAATATTGGAACATCATCCACTGTCATATACTTAGCCTAATAATGTTAAATGACATCAATATTCTCCTTTACATTATATAATCATTTAAATAGTATCTGACACTTGCTCTATAAGAGGCGGCTCAGTTCTCTGTTGTGTTGAGGGCTTTTCTCTCAGTTCATCATTAAAAGGGGTTACAAACTTCACATTTTGTAGAACTACATTATAGCCCATCCTGGCATGCAGACTGATGGCATTAGACTGGAAGTTCTCAGAAACAGCACTCTCTGGCAGCCCCTCACCTACACACCGCAGACCCATAAAGCATAAACATAACACTTAGAAAATGAATAATGACTAAAAGAAGCCCACACAGCAGACCAGAAAGGACCTTGCACAATATTTCTGTGGGTGTTACAAATAGCAGCCATGCAATGCTGTTAGGTTTCAAACAAAATATTCTTCAAGGGTGCAACCTCGCCGTCACGCTGGCCTGGTGTTTACAGTTAGAAAATGAGACGGTGTGAAAAGGTGAGCTGGGCATTGTCGAGGAACGTGTCTCTGATGAAAGTTTGCCTGTTTGGAGGTCGAGCCACAACAGTTCTGCCGACTGCGCAGCCAGTGTCTGCTCCCCCCCTTGGAAATAACAGCCCACGCTTTCAAGAGCTCTCAAATCATTCCTTACAGATCCCTCTGGGCTCAGACAACAGGCCTTGCATTGCAAAAGCATATGGAGCACAGGCCCAGGGCAGGCTGCTCTCAGTGCCTGGTAAATGGGCCGTGCTGCAGGCAGACATTGTGGAGAAAACTGCTGAGCATGGAGATTTTTGAATCCCGGTAGAGCAAAAGTGCATTAGGAGTTTTGAGGGCTTTTTTAACCTTTTGATGACATGTTTGAGATTGAGAGAGTGGGACAAAAACTCATAAGGAGAGAAAGCTGGGAGGGTGCAGAGCATGAAGATAACATGAAGCAACATGGAGGGAGGTAACAGTCCACTGAGCTGCAGGGGAAGAACTAATTCAGACCTACATTAAGCCAACCTGTGATGATGGGTGGCATCAGAAAATGGTATCAGGACGTGAGACAGCACCATTACTCAGCCAACCAATCTAAAAGGTCATGACATCATGACATCATGATGTCACAACCTGTCCTTGTGCACTACTTTCTCGTAACGCAATGTTTTACATTTTACAGAGGCAAAAGATACCATTGAGCATCTCTACACCGGTCAGTGATGACCAGATTGATAATCTTCAACATAAGGTTATGATGTTGGGACTTAAGTTATGATGTCAGGACCAACACAATGAATCAGTAATGAGTCCCTGATTTCAATGTTTCATGATAAAAAAAATGCACAAGAAAAGCACAGAAAATGCTACATTTTTTAATGACATTTGAGAAGGTTAAATTCCTCTGCCAAGTTCTCGCTCTCTTTACAGAGGAGCAATAGAAAGCATCCTGACGGGAAACATGACAAACTGGCATGGTTTATCACGGCCAAGGACAGGAAGGCTCTACAGCAGGTGATTAGAACCACCAGAACATCACTGGTACCATCTACAGAGCATCAGTTACTGTACATCAGTAAAGTGAGATGTCTGCATAGAGTCCAAAAATACTAAAAAACAACAGCCACCCAGCCACAGTGTGTTCACCCTGCTGCCATCTGACAACAGATACACAAGTATCTGCTGCTGTACCACCAGACTACAGAGCAGCTTTACTCCTCAGACGGTGACACTCCTCAACTCATCATCAACACTCCACCAACAAAACATTTTTCCTTGTGTATCATAAAGAGACTACAACTTGTACTTCATGTTACAACCCTGTGTTGTAAAATGACACATGAACCTTTAAAGTTGAAATGTGATATAAGTGCAGGACTTCACTGCCTTTGTAGGAATCTTCTCAAGCGAGCACATCTGTGACTGATTGAGAATGCCACTGAAACTGAACTCAACTGAAACTCAAATTGAACTCAACTGAAACATGTCTACATTGCAAATTCCACCCACACATTTGTCTAAGTGGGCCAAAACAAACACTCAAAGTGAATTAAAGCTCTTGTCAGCTCTGCCAAGGTAGAACATGATGCCCACTGAGATGTATTGTATTTACCTTAAGGCTAGAAAACACTGTTGTGAAACATTTCAAAAGAATGCGACAGTCGGCTCCATCTGTGGGATGAGTAATCAGCGTGTGCTTGACCAAAAGACTACATACACAAAGAAGCGGTGTATTGATAAAAGCAAAAAGGAAACTGGGAATTTGTATTGGCTCAGTTTCTGTGAGGGGCCCCCACAGATCTGCTTGGTAATATCAGAGAGTTTTAGATTTTAGAATGCATTAGCTAAATCCTTTGAGAGAGGAAAACAAAACTGACCTGTGATGTTTTCAAGAGTCCTTGGCTCAATCCTTCTCTCACCTATCTGTGCAGACTTATCTATATATAGTACAAAAGAGATGTAACTTCTGGATATGCACGACTGGACTATTCGTCAGACTGTAATGCAGAAATCCTCGACTCAATTTGTGTTGAATTATACCTTTATTTATACAAAATAATAAAACATATTGTCAATAACCAAAAATAACAGATGTCAGTAATGCTCCTTCGTTAGACTTCCATATCTATGCATGGTTCTCAGAGTTGCAGCTTGCCACAAACAACAAAGAGAATGAGATGTGTGAGTCTGGTTGGTCAAATCAAATATCACAATGCAAATAAAAATCATCTTTGAATACTCTGAAAGGATATACCGTGACCTCGGCTGTTCATAAAAAGGTTGTGGTATGCAGGAAGCTGCACAGGAACAGGAGAGGAATGATACAGAAACAATACACTTTTAATGGATTTGCATACTACATTCAGCACTACTAAGCTGACCAGAAATGATTACCTTTCCTATTTCAATCATGCAGCTGTGGCCACTTGGCAAGCTTGATGATGCATATGCTATTCAAGACTACATTTCCAAGATATACTGCGTGTGTCAACATTATTTATTCATGTAAAATGATATCTGCTAAACATTAAAGAAGTCTACACAGTTGTATGAGGAAAGAAACACTGTTTGTAAAGCTGGTCTTAAACAGTGGGATGTATTCATCTGATTTACGGTTGAAATGTAATGTGAATGATAGTCTACTAAAAAAGCTCTACTAAATCATAGCCCAATGTTGTATTGTAATACAACAATTGTACTGTACAGAAGCCTATAGTATTAATGATGACTGCCTGGTCAGATAATTAGGGGTGGGAATCCCTAGGCATCTACTATATATGTATAATTTACTTGTAGTGATATTTTTTTAATGAAGAGGTATAAAAACATGGAAAAAAAAATTACAAAAATATGCAACAAATGTATAATAACACAGAAAAAAATGACAAAACAACAAGAAAACAAGACATAAAGGTAGACATGGTGGGCAAATATATAGACAATAAACAATAACAATTCAGCAAATCAGATAATATGATGAGGGTACAGGATTTGAGATTACGTAGAATAGATAGGCTATGTGTGGGATGGCAGTGAAATTCAGTGACACCCAGGTCGGTAAGTTTGGAAGGTGTGTGAGTGAGGAGTGAGGTGTCTGAGTGGCAGAAGTTGGGAATTTGGAAGGAGGAACATTTTTGATACTTAAGTATATTTAATATGAGATTCTTTATGACTCTAATAGTAAGTAATATTTTAACATAATATCTTTCATTTTACTGATGTAATACTTTTGGTGATGGGTAACTTGAACTGGACCCCTTGTAGGCAGCCTGACATGCTCTGTTTTTGATGTAATGCTCATACTGTGTGTGTTTACAGGCTGTTGTGCTGCCTCACCTGTCTGTGTCTTATTGGTGCTGGTAAACTATAGAATACAGTACATCACCTTGCAGAATATACTGTGTCCTGTTTTATTCGGCTGTATTGTATCAGACTGTGATGTTTGGTTGTGACACACGTGTGGTGGCTTGATTTGGTCATTAACTGATTATTATCAGATGTGCTGACATAAAGCCAGTACGCCTACATGCTTGCAGCTGGGAATGTTTCTGTGCAACAAGAGTCACAGTCAGTCCTCTCTTATACCGTCTTTCATTAGTGTGAATGCTGACACAGCATTCACACTATTGTTCTTCCGGAATTTGTTAGTGTGAATGCTGACACAGCATACAATACGTTCAGCTATAGAAACCGTTCAACTGTCAAACTGTTCAGCTTTTTAAGCTCTTTCAGCCTATTACTTTCAGCTTTTCACCCTTTTCAGCTGTTTCAAATATTCAGCTTTCTGCCTTTTCAGCTTTTTCAAGTATTCAGCTTCATGTTCAGCTAGAAAGCTGTTAAGCTGTCTAACTGTTCAGCTTTTTAAGCTCTTTTAGTTTATTACTTTTCAGCTTTTCTGCCTTTTCAAATATTCAGCTTTATGTTCAGCTATAGAAACCGTTCAACTATCAAAATGTTCAGCTTTTTAAGCTCTTTCAACCTATTACTTTTCAGCCTTTCTGCCTTTTCAGCTCTTGCATTAGGCAAGTGTTTTCCAGCACATTCAGCAGATTTTGCAAAATCACTTCAGCAGTCAGCATTCACACTGTATTTTCGCAGGAAATACAATTTTTCTAGTTTTCATTACAATCAGCAGAACTAGACGTGAAATGACTTCAAGTCCACAACTACACAATATCAGTTGTCTCACGTGTGTCTATGGATGTTAATGATTAATCAATTAATTGCCGGTAAGAATTCAACCAATAAAAATGTATAACCTATAATTAGAGATGGGCACAAATACATCTAAAAATATCTAGTTACAAATAACAAATACTCGCTTATCAAACACATCAAAATAAAAAATACTGGTTTGAAAATAGGCATTTAACTAAAAGAAACACTAAGTTACTTAAATGATTAACTTAAATGATGACTTTACATGTTCTTGTAACTCCAAATGTAGCCTCCTCTGATTTTACATCGTGCATGGATCGTGTAAGTGGTTAAAACTGAGACTAATTTCTAATTGAAAAACATCATATGTCAACATATGTCTTATATTATTAATGATTAAGCGATAATCAATTGTTAAGGCAGCTGCGATCAATAAAAGAAATTGCTTAAAATTAGTATCCCTCCTCAGGACTCAACTTCTTCACACCCAAACTTCAACAAATGAATTCTGACAATTTTTCCAGTCTTTGAAGTCTGTGTAATAAATCCTCTTCACTGACTAAGTGCACAAACAAAATGTTAGTGGTAAAAAGTCTACTCTGCTCATTTCTCTGTGACAAAGCTGTTTAAGTGAGGAAAGCTAAAAGGACAGCGATAGCCTCTGTGGCTAAACAGACACAGGAAGGTGCACCGCCTAAATAAACTCAAACATTAACAGAAAGTTCCGCCCATCATGTTTGATGACAGGTGATCTCTGTGCAGTGCAGTTTTTTAAGTTTTAAGTAATGAAACATAGAATTGAACCCACTGTCCCTTAAATGACTTCTGTCTATTTGAGTTTACAGAACTCAGCAGTGACTCCATCAAAGACATAAAGTCCAGCATAGAGAGGTTCAGTAAATGTGGTCTGGACTCTGTGGAGGAGAGTCATGGTGTCAGAGACGCTGTAGAAGGACAGAATACCCGCAATGTGATCAAGGTACACTCCAACTCTGGAGGACCGAGGACCTGAGATGGGAGTGGAGGCACTGTTATAATAAAAGTCATAACTGTTTGTGAAACAATATAACATCCAAGAAATGTCATTGTTTCCAAATCCACATTCATTTGACCTCCCTGCTCTGTTGATATTCTTGTATGTGACTGCTACACCAACTGCTCCTCCTCTCCACTCCACCTCCCAGTAACAACGTCCAGTCAGACTCTCTCTACTCAGGACCTGCTCCCAGTGAGTGAATCTGTCTGGGTGACTTGAATATGACTGCTGCTGCTGTCTCATCAATGTTGCTCTTCTGTATCTGTCAGATAATAACAGCCATGTGTTCGCTGTGTTTGGATCCAGTGTGATTTCATATGAATATCTTAAGAAGTCAGCTCTGGTCATGTTCTCTGGTTGTGGCAGTAAAACATCCACTTCAGTCTCTGTCAGTGAGATGTTTGTCCATGTCTCTCTCAGGACGTGCTGTAGTTTGTCTCTGACCTCTGACACAGCTGCTGTCACATCCTCAAAGTACTTCAGAGGACGGATATTGATGCTGGATGAGTGTGTAGACTCACTGAGTGCTGACAGTGAGTGGTAGTTGTGTAGAAACTGGTTGTGATCCTCTGTGTGTGAGAGCTTCTTCAGCTCAGCGTCTTTCCTCTTCAGCTCAGTGATCTCCTGCTCCAGCTTCTCCTGAAGCTCTTTGACTCGACTCACTTCAGTTTCCTGCTGGGATCTGACCTGCTGCTTCACATCAGAGCGTCTTTTCTCCATGAGACGGATCAGCTCGGTGAAGATCTTCTCACTGTGCTCCACTGCTTCATCAGCAGAGCCATTGATGGCCTCCACCTCCTGTTGAAGCTCCTTCACATCTTCCTCTCTGTCCTGGATTCTCTGCTGGATGTTTTGTCGACTCCCCTCCAGCTCTCTCTGCCTCTCAGTCCTCTCTGCTGCAGCTGACACTGTGTCGTGGCCTTTATGTTCCTCCACAGAGCAGAGATAACAGATACACTGCTGATCAGTACGGCAGCACATCTTCATCACCTCATCATGATGAGAGCAGATGTTCTCCTGGAGCTTCTTGAACGGCTCCACCAGCTTGTGTTTTTTAAATGTAGGTGATTCATAATGAGGCTGGAGGTGTTTCTCACAGTAAGAGGCCAGACAGACCAGACAGGACTTGAGGGCTTTCAGTTTCCTCCCAGTGCAGAAATCACAGGCCACATCTTCAGGTCCAGCATAGCAGTGATCAGCAGGAGCAGCTTGGAGTCCAGTCTTCTTCAGTTCCTCCAGTACAACTGCTAACATGGTGTTTTTCAGCAGCTCAGGCCTCGATGTGAAGCTCTTCCTGCACTGAGGGCAGCTGTGGATCCCCTTCTCATCCTCTGTGTCCCAGTGATCCTTAATACAGTTCTTGCAGTAGCTGTGTCCACAGGGAGTAGTCACCGGATCCTTCAGTAGGTCCAAACAAACTGAACAAGAGAAGGCTTCCCGATCCAGCTGAACTCCTCTCTGCGCCATATTAGCTCTCAGTGTCAACGACTGTCTGAGTTTCACTTCCTGACAACTGAAACTAGTTTGTGCTCTGATCTAAACTGCATGTGTTTGTGCAGTGAATGAGGCCTGCACTGCACCACATGTTGGTTACACCCATCTTTAAACTGTAGATCTGAAGGGGAGTGAACAAGGAAATATATGGGCAGTGGAGCCGTCTGTGTGTGAGATCAGAGAGAAGGGGGGCTTATCAACACAACACATAGACGTCTTTCACAAAACATCAACACTGTTGTTCCTTCGCATTCTGTTGATGTTAGGTCATTTTTTTATATTTTATGTTTAACGTTTTGAACCAAACTTCTGGCCACATCAAATCAAATCAATTTTAATCATATAGCCCAAAATCACAATCGCATCGCCTTAGTGGGCTTTACAATCTGAACAGTGAACAACACCCTCTGTCCTTAGACCCTCGATTCGAGTGAGGAACTTGCCATATTGAGGGGGAAAAAATCCCCCTTTAAAATGCACATTCCAAGGAATCCTTCCAGAAACTTGTGTTTATATAACATCGATATGTCCTAAAAAAGTCTGTATCGGTCGGCCTACACTAGTTCTTACATGTTACAACGTAGCTGATGACTGAGTTCAGGTACCCTGACAGCACTACAGCTGAGGATTTCACTGTGGCAGCTGATTCCCTCGTCTTCAGAAGATCAGAGACCATTTTCAGAGATGAAGCGTTGACGGCAGATGGATGATGTGATGGTTGATGACTGTAGTTGTGCTGACTGCTGCAAATCAGCTCCCAGTTCTAATGGCACACAATCACCACTCTCCTGATGTCCGTATTGTTTTTTTTGGAGGGTATTTTTAAGCAGTTGGACTCCAGACAGTTGGAACAGAGGAACAGCCAATTATCACTGTTCTATTTAGAGTTTTCTTTTGGCCAGTTATGATCTGCGGCCAATTAACTGGTGCATTACTGGTTGGCAGCATGCTGCATAAGAAAATGCTGATACAAAGTCATGGATGGACAAAAAAAATGACACAATATGGTGAAACACAAAGGGAGGAGGAAGACAGACTGGTTGGGGAGCAGAGAGGAGAAGTGGCACAATCCTCTTCTGTTAGACCAGCTGCCAGTTTCCAGCAGAGGGAAACAAGTGTGGGACATGTGTTATTATATATTTAATATAACAAGTAGCACAAATTAACTGCTTACTAGCCAGTGTCTGTTCATATGCAACTGGGATGGGGAATGTAATGAAGTACATTTACTCAAGTACAAATTTGAGGCTCTTTCCATTTTGTACAACTTTACACTTCTACTCCATTACATCTCAGAGGCAAATAATCTACTTTCTTCTTCACTACATTTGTCTGACAGCTTTTGTTACTAGTTACTTTTCACAGTCATGCTTAATGAAATGCATTGCTGGCCTGGAAGTAAACAAATAACATAACGATCACGTCGCTATCCTTTACTCTTCTGCAACAACCGTCATGTCACTCTTATTGATCATAATTTCACTTTGCCATATAACGTTAACCTTATAACTGAGCACATTAAGGCTATATTCACAGCAGCGCCGGGTGTTTTTTTTTTTTTACATTGGATTAAGTTATGTAACGTTGAGAGTTCCCCCTGCAAGGAACTGGTCATCTCTTGACTGTTTGTGACCATTATACACTAAAAAAGAAACAGTGGCATGTTTGGTTCATAATGACTCAGTGGTTCAAAATGATTAGAGAATAGAAGAAAAAAAAAAAGAGTAGAGAAAATGTGAGTTAGTGTTTAGAGGCAACAGAATGGTGCATTTCAAATAATGTTTTGCTGCTTATTATGTTGCTTATATACGCAACTGTTACCTAAATATTAAGATAATAATAATTAATAGATAAATTCATCATTTGTAAATATAAGCTATATTCATTTAGACATGCCTTGCGAAAGAAAAATGCTTCATGTCTGAGTTCCAAAATGCCCCACGTAACTAACACGTAATAATAATTATTATTATTATTGTTATTATAATAACAATAATAAAGATTACTGGACTCATTTTTGACCATAAAACGGTAAAATGTTCTGCCTTCCATTCATATCGTTGTCACAAGTGTTTGAACATTATTTAAGGCATCAAAAAAGAAGTTATTTGTTTTTATCTTTTTTTTTAATGTAAAAATTTAATTGGCCGATTTATCGGTTATCTGAATTTTCAGATAGCCCTAATTGCTAATAATAAATATTAGGACCTTAGTGCCTTGTTACCTGTCGTAGCATAGCATATTTTTGTTGTTTATATTGCTTTTATTGTCGACCGTCCGAATACTTAATAATAACTGATGCTTTTGTGCTCTGGCAAGCCCTTTGACTTGAACTGAATTCTGTGCTGTGACAGGCAACAACACACTGCTATCTGATGGTTTCTTAATCTTTATTTATCAACTTTCATATAAATGTTCACATTGACTGAGCTCATACATGCATGAAACAAACAGAGCAAAAAGAGATAAATACAGCGTAATACAAGAAGGTTGCTGTCAAATGTGTTCAATAAAGACAAATAAAAATATACTAAATATCTTTTTTGTCTTTACTTAACAAGTTTCTGCTTTTACTGCAGTTCTATATGTGGTTTGTCCACATCTGTTTGCCGTATGTATCTTTCCAAGATAGCAGGCGTACTCGTGCATACCCCACTCACATCAGGCAGCCACTCAGATCGGGTAGTGACAGTACTCGAACAAGCCACTGAATATCTATTAGCTTTGCAACTAGCCTGTGACCCCTGACCTTACTGTGAGGTGATGCTCCCGAGGCTACAGTGACAAAATGGGACCTTTTTAAGTGTTTCCATTACAGACATGACAACTATCAGATTTTTTTGGCGCAGTATGGTAAATTTCACATTACACAACTTACTACTGACTATACCGACTCAATTTAAGCTATCAAACAAAATAATAATATAGCCTCTAGGGATCAAATCACCAAAACAGTCACAATTCTCTGAAGTACATACAGTGTGTGGACTGAATAATATTACAAATAGCATACAGACTACTTGTATAAAGACTACAGCCTCAAAACTGACAGCAGTTAAACAACTGAACATTACAAACTACACAGGAAACTGACTTATTGCAGGGCTGCTGACAGCATCTGATACAGTGGTACAAAAGCCAAACACACACACACACACACACACACACACACACACACACACGGGTTGCTAACTACATTAACTTGGAACATCTTTTTTGAATGGGCTTTATTGTTTGAGTCTTGCTCTGCCTTGGGGTAGTTCAGTCCACATGACCGGGCAGGGCAGGATGATGCATCTTCATACCAGCCACTAACATACAAGCTGCCCTTTCTCTGGCTGAGAGCGGTGAAGGTGCTCAATATATTCTACTGAAGCTTTAGGGTTCATTTTATATCATGTCAAATGGACAGAGTGCTGCCAGGAGGACAGATAGGACAGACTTCAGTGAGGAGTTCACGCTGTAGTGGCTTCATGTACAGTCCAGAGGACCCGGGCTGTGTGCAGTGTGGGCTCCTCTACTGGACCGGTCCGCTGTGCGCTGTATTTCTCTCAACTGCTGCCTTTTATGGACAACGGACAAAGCGGACGGAGCCGAGACTGTACTTCATCTGAGAAACATCTTCAACATAAACACCACAGTCATTAAGGCTCAATACAATAACGCGTTTGATATCTTTCAATACAAATCTACAATAACTGCAAATTCATCTTTTTAGATGTAGTTAACGGAAAGCCGCTCGCTTCGATGCGCGCTTGGATTCAGAGTCGTCCACCCGAATCACGCTTGAAAACTTAGGTTTTAATGTTTCCTTGCAAACAGAGAAATATTAGCATGTTATAAAATACATGACAGGTTGTTTTTCGAATAACACACGTCCTCCGTCCATTTCGGCTTTGGAGATAAGACTCAATAACATCAACTTTAACAATCGTTTGACCTTATTTCCCCCCATAAAGCCCACCACCATCAGTCTGAAGAGGGGGCAGTAGTGGGAGTAACCGCAGACCCGGTAATAAAAGTAGAGATGTTATCACAGTGGTGTTCAGTGTGTATGTGTCGGTGACTCTGGCAATCAGAGGAATAAATCAGTGCTGTTCGGGAAAGGTTCTGTGGGTCATGTATGGCTTGCGCCTTTGAATAAATAGCCAAGCTGCTTTAAATGACAGATTTTTTAAATGGAATTTGGTTTACACAGCCCTCTTCCTTTTACAGCGGCTAATTACTCGAAGAAAAGTTTCAATGCTGTCACACCAAACACTCCCGCTTCAACTAAAACCCATTTGACTGAATGACACACTTTAAAGCGGTCATCCATGTTGACCGCTGAGCTTCAACGCATCAACACGCAACTGGTAGATGCTAGAAGAAGTTTTTCCGGCGGTTCCGCTCTTTTCTTTACCTTGTTCTCCAGTGTTTCCGCTGGCTCGTTCCAGTGTGCCGCTCAGCAACAGGAAAGAAAGAAAAACGAGCAAACGTCCACATTTTGCCGGTGATATTTGGGCATTTTTCTGCCTGTGTTTACTGTACATCCCTGTGACCCTCGGTACCGCCGACCGTCCTCCTTTTCCTCGCCGTTGTTCAACTCTGCCTCCCGATCTGACTCCACTGAGCGTCAAGTACGGCGGAGTAACACACACCACTTCCTGTGTGGACCGTCACAATACAGCACGAGTCAACCGAAGAGCCACGCGACGAGGAGAACAGTTCAGCGGATACATCCCGATTATTTCTTTCTCCAGAGGGATCACTTGACTTTGACATACAGCACGAGTCAACCGAAGAGCCACGCGACGAGGAGAACAGTTCAGCGGATACATCCCGATTATTTCTTTCTCCAGAGGGATCACTTGACTTTGACATACAGACGAGGAGAACAGTTCAGCGGATACATCCCGATTATTTCTTTCTCCAGAGGGATCACTTGACTTTGACATACAGTTTGCGGTTTTAAGTCAAATTCGCCCTGAGAGGCTGAGGCTTGCATGTTTAGAGCTGGTCTCACTGGCTGACATAATCTCAAGCACACACACCTGCAGGCTGGTTAGCAGCACTCATTAAATATGTAAAAACACAGTCTGAATCAAATACAAATGTATTAAATGCAGCCACAGGGTTGACTAAATGTCACATTTCTATGGATGACCTCAAAAGGACTGGAACTCCCATTGTCGAGTTGAAAACGTATGGTCGACCAGCCTCTGTAGCTCACAGTTATCAGCTACATTTCCCTGCAAACAAGTTGAAGAGAAATTCAATTATTTTTCTTACAGTACATGGATTGAATTGATTCAGGATGATGACTTTCAAGCAGAAGTAGCAGCAGAGTGAGCTGTAAACACAGCCAGGTGAGCCTGTTGAGGGGCCACAGGGCCCCACAAACACCTTAGGGAACAAAAACATTTCACCTCCTCTGTGTGAAGTTCACTTGGCAATGGCATTCCTGAGGTCACAATTCCATTGATGTGCACTGGCTCAAGGCTGTTGTCAGTTCCTGTCAGCAGAGTAGCCTATTTGACTTCTTGAATGCCAACTGCAAAAACAAAATATGACCAAGTATACATTTCAGTATGTTTTACTGATGTGAGATACACTATTCGTCATCTTTCCAATTATCAAAACTGTTTTTTGTGTCCGATTGCAACTACTGCACTACTCTGATGCTCTGATGCGGCATTCTGTTTCTGTTTGTAGTCACAACTCTGTGGTCTAACTCAGTATCACGCCCACAACACTATCTGACATCACAAGTAATAGTGGAAGTATAAAGTAGCAGAAAATGGAAATACTCAAGTAAAGTGCCTCAAAATTGTATTTAAGCACAGTAGCCTACCTGAGTAGCCAGTCTGTCACCCTGCTGCCATCTGACAACAGATACAGAAGTGTCTGCTGCTGTACCACCAGACTACAGAGCAGCTTCACTCCTCAGACTGAGACACTCCTCAACTCATCCTCCGCTCGCACTCTATAAAATCATTTGATTTTTCTTATGCAGCATGAAGGGACTTCAGGTTTCATTCTACAACCCTGGTGTAAAATGACTAATAAATTAATATTTAATCTTGAAATTGTAGTTAGTTACTTGAAAACTTGACTCATGACTAAATGGTCAATCCCTAATTAATACTGCAATAAAACAACAGGTGAACTGTCTCTGGTGACTCTTGTTGAAAGAGCTCTCTCAAAGCAGATATCACAGCTTCTTAACAGCAAGTAAATGCAGCACATTAGCTCAACCAGTCTGTGCTTTCAATGTGAATAACAAAACTTTGACGAAAGTGGACACATTATACTCCATCTGATTCAATGTATCAAGACGGTATGGTGTCCACTTGATCACTGAGCTGTAGTTGTCCATAGTAATAACTTGACAAGATCACACACGTTTGAAGAACTCCAGTAAGTGCCTGGGTATTCAGATGCACTCTCCAAGAGACAGTTGAGACATGACTCAGTGTGAATTGAAAAGCTCAGCTCTGTGTGGAATCAAGAAGATTACAAAACATACTGGAGAGGTTTTAAATGCAACAACTGACAGAGCACTTAAACTTGAGTGGCCAAGTAACAGAGACTTTCCTCAGATTTCTCTTTGTAAAATATGAAGTACAAGCTATAAAAGCAGAGCGGAAACTACTGGAATTGCATTTTACGGATCAACTTGTCTATTTTCTTTATACTGCAGAACTTAAAATGTATCTTCCAACTCCATTAGCTCCAAAAACATCCAGATTTGCCATGTAGGAAAAACCTGATTAGGCTGGATAGTAAACACTGATTTACTTTATTTAGGGACAGTGTCACATATTTTTGTATATACAAAATGGATGTTGAGCTCAACAGCCTGCAGTTTAAGCCGCACTTTGTGCTTTGTGTCTTTCCTGTTCGTGTTTGTAACCTTGCAAAGCTCAACAGAGTAAACACCTGTTTCCTGGCCTATTTATCAGCAAGCTAATCAGCCTGATAACATGCAGCTGTCACACCTGCTGCTGAAGGCTGCTGCGTGCCACATCTGCAGGTCCTCAGCCAGAAACCTGGAGGGGCAGTATTACCCTCAACTGTATGAACATGCTTTACTATCTATTTACTAGCCTAGAGTCTGATATCATTTGTTATGAGTTCATCACATGTGGGCCTATTTACAAATCAGTAATCAGACTTGTTTTTTTAGTTGTCTTTCCAAGACATTTAAGACTTTTATTTTGAAGTCCAAATCATCTGTCATCCGGTTGTAATCTCCCTGTGTTTGGCTTGGCGCTTGAGAAAACAAGGTATGGATTTGATTAACGTTGCCTTCACGTCTCCTTCTATAAGCCTCCTCTTTTTTCTGAGCTCGGAAGGCGCAGACAGGCTTAGACAGAGTTAATTGATCGATTGATCTATTCAATAAAAAAAGAACAAATGTCATGAATAAATAAAATCTAGCTGAAAGAAACATTCACTACAGTATGTAGAAAATGTGTCATACTTGAAACTGTTAAGCATATAGGGTTTTTAAAAACAGTGACATTACATCTGCATGAGAGAGTATTATTAGTGTGAATGCTGACACAGCATTCACACTATTGTTCTTCCGGAATTTATTAAAGTTATTAGTGTGAATGCTTCAAAGCATTCACACTATTGTTCTTCTGGAATTTATTATTATTAGTGTGAATGCTTCAAAGCATTCACACTATTGTTCTTCTGGAATTTATTATTATTATTATTAGTGTGAATGCTCCAAAGCATTCACACTATTGTTCTTCCGGAATTTATTAAAGTTATTATTATTAGTGTGAATGCTTCAAAGCATTCACACTATTGTTCTTCTGGAATTTATTATTATTCCTGCTTCCGTACGTTTTTCAGCACCTATCTCCTCCTACAAATTTTGAGCTACAGAAACCATCCAACTATCAAAATGTGCAGCTCATTAAGGACATTCTTGCTTGTATTTTTGGTATTTCTATCTTTTATACTTTTGGAAATATTCAGCTTTTTCTGCAAAATTTTCCCCATTCATCCTTATGGGGAATTTCTCAAATTTCACCCTGCTACTACTTCAGCATACGTTCAGCTATAGAAACCGTTCAACTATCAAAATGTTCAGCTTTTTATGCTCTTTCAGCCTTATACTTTTCAGCTTTTTAGCTTTTCAACTTTTTCAAATATTCAGCTTTTTCAAAACTAAAACCAAATTTTTTTCCCATTCATCCTTATGGGGATTTTTTCAAATTTCATTCTGCTACTACTTCAGCATACATTCAGCTATAGAAACCGTTCAACTATCAAAATGTTCAGCTTTTTAAGCTCTTTCAGCCTTATACTTTTCAGCTTTTTAGCTTTTCAACTTTTTCAAATATTCAGCTTTTTCAAAAAAAAATTTAACATTGAAACAAATGGGAAAATCCTCAAATCCTCCTCAAAACTCATCCACTTTCAACCTCTTCTGCTCCCTCATACTTTGAGCTAGAGACACCATTCCAACTTTAAACTATTCACAAGACCTTGAACTATTGAACTTGTTTTTCAGTTTTTGAAAATATTTTATGGTTTTGAAATTATCACAGTTTTAGTTTTAATGATTTTTAGCTCGTGTTCTGGGTTTATAATGGGTGTGTATTGCGTGAGCTAGAGTGCGGAACATCATCGCTAGAGTGGAGAGCAGCTGGAAAAAGTTTAGAAAAAACTCTCTTCAGCTTGATTTGGGTCCCACATCTTTTACTTCACATAGACAATATATACATAGAAATGTAGGAAATCTTGTTGGCTTTCAGATGTTGGTCTTATTTCAGATGTAGGACTTAAACTTTTGGCTGTGGAAGCCCTTGAGCGGCAAGCACTCCAGCAACTCCCCCATAAGGCGCAGTGTTAACTTTGAGCCTAAATCTCTGGAGTGGAGCAGACGGTACCGGTTTTGTCTCTCGCTCTTGTGCCCTCATTTTTCACTCTACAGAAATAAAAAACACATCACATGGTTCAGCAATGTCTCCTGTTACTCACTGTATACATATTTTGGCCATAACCATTACACTTTTTTCTAAACCTGCAGCTGTTTGGGAGGTGTTTTCCCATTCATTCTTATGGGGACATTTTCAACTTTGGTTCTGCTACTGCTCCAGCATATGTGCAGCTACAGAAACTGTTTGGCTGTCAAACTGTCCAGCTTTTTAAGCTCTTTCAGCCTATTACTTTTTAGCTTTTCAACCTTTTCAGCTTTTCAACCTTTTCAGCCTTTTCAACCTTTTCATCCTTTTCAAATATTCAGCTTCATGTTCAGCTAGAGAAACTGTTCAGCTATCAAAATGTTCAGCTTTTCTGCCTTTTCAGCTTTTGAAAAAATCAGCTTTTCCTGCAAATTCTTGACTATTCATTCTCATAGTTTTATGCATGTTTTGTGGATTAGGCAACTGTTTTCCAGCACATTCAGCAGATTTTGCAAAATCACTTCAGCAATCAGCATTCACACTGTATTTTCGCAGGAAATACAATTTTTCTAGTTAGTGTGAATGCTCCAAAGCATTCACACTATTGTTCTTCCGGAATTTATTAAAGTTATTATTATTATTATTATTATTCCAGCTTCCGTACGTTTTTCAGCTCTCTTCTACTCTTTCAAATTTTGAGCTACAGAAACCATTCAACCATCAAAATGTTCAGCTCGTTAAGGACATTACTGCCTCTATTTTTCATTTTTCTATCTTTCATACTTTTGGAAATATTCAGCTTTTTCTGCCAAATTTTTCCCATTCATCCTTATGGGGAATTTCTCAAATTTCATTCTGCTACATCTTCAGCATACGTTCAGCTATAGAAACCGTTCAACTATCAAAATGTTCAGCTATTTATGCTCTTTCAGCCTTGTGCTTTTCAGCTTTTTAGCTTTTCAACTTTTTCAAATATTCAGCTTTTTCAAAACTAAAACCAAAATTTTTTCCCATTTATCCTTATGGGGATTTTTTCAAATTTCATTCTGCTACTACTTCAGCATACGTTCAGCTATAGAAACCGTTCAACTATCAAAATGTTCAGCTTTTTATGCTCTTTCAGCCTTCTTATTTTCAGCTTTTTAGCTTTTCAACTTTTTCAAATATTCAGCTTTTTCAAAAAAAAATTTAATATGGAAGCAAATGGGAAAATCTTCAAATCCTCTTCAAAACTCATCCACTTTCAACCTCTTCTGCTCTCTCATACTTTGAGCTAGAGACACCATTCCAACTTTAAAATAGTCACAAGACCTTGAACTATTGAATTTGTTTTTCAAAATTTTAAAATCTTTTACGGTTTTGAAATTATTACAGTTTTAGTTTGAAGGACTTTTAGCTCGTCTTCTGGGTTTATAATGGGTGTGTATTGCGTGAGCTAGAGTGGGTGACATCATCGCTAGAGTGGAGAGCAGCTGCAAAAACTTTAGAAAAAACTCTCTTCAGCTTGATTTGGGTCCCACATCTTTTACTTCACATAGACAATATATACATAGAAATGTGGGAAATCTTGTTGGCTTTCAGATGATGGTCTTATTTCAGATGTAGGACTTAAACTTTTGACTGTAGAAGCCCTCGAGTGACAAGAACTCCAGCAACTCCCCCATAAGCCGCAGTGTTAACTTTGAGCCTAAATCTCTGGAGTGGAGCAGATGGTACCGGTTTTGTCTCTCGCTCTTGTGCCCTCATTTTTCACTCTACAGAAATAAAAAACACATCACAGGATTCAGCAATGTCTCCTGTTACTCACTGTATACATATTTTGGCCATAACCATTACACTTTTTTCTAAACCTGCAGGTGTTTGGGAGGTGTTTTCCCATTCATTCTTATGGGGACATTTTCAAATTTCATTCTGCTACTGCTCCAGCATATGTGCAGCTACAGAAACTGTTTGGCTGTCAAACTGTTCAGCTTTTCAACCTCTTCAGCTTTTTCAAATATTCAGCTTTATGTTCAGCTATAGAAACCGTTCAACTATCAAACTGTTCAGCTTTTTAAGCTCTTTCAGCCTATTACTTTCAGCTTTTCAACCTTTTCAGCTTCTTCAAATATTCAGCTTTATGTTCAGCTATAGAAACCGTTCAACTATCATAATGTTCAGTTTCATGTCCAGCTAGAGAAACTGTTAAAATATCAAACTATTCAGCTTTATGTTCAGCTAGAGAAACTGTTCAACTTTTAAAATATTCAATTTTATGTTCAGCTAGAGAAACTGTTCAGCTTTTAAAATATTCAGCTTTTTAAGCTCTTTCAACCTATTACTTTTCAGCTTTTCAACCTTTTCAGCTCTTCAACCATTTCAGCTTTTCACCTTTTTCAACTTTTCAACCTTTTCAGTTTTTCAACCTTTTCAAATATTCAGCTTGATGTTCAGCTAGAGAAACTGTTCAACTATCAAAATATTCACCTTAGAAACTGTTCAACTTTCAAAATCTTCAGCTTTTCCAACCCATTCGGCCTATTCCTTTTCACCTTTTCTGCCTTTTCAGCTTTGAAAAATTCTGCTTTTTCTGCAAATTCTTGACCATTCATTCTCATAGTTTTATGCATTTTTTATGCATTAGGCAAGTGTTTTCCAGCACATTCAGCAGATTTCCAAAATCACTTCAGCTTTCAGCATTCACACTGTATTTTCGTAGGAAATACAAATTTTTCTAGTTATTATTATTATTCCAGCTTCCGTACGTTTTTCAGCTCTCTTCTACTCTTTCAAATTTTGAGCTACAGAAACCATTCAACCATCAAAATGTTCAGCTCGTTAAGGACATTACTGCCTCTATTTTTCATTTTTCTATCTTTCATACTTTTGGAAATATTCAGCTTTTTCTGCCAAATTTTTCCCATTCATCCTTATGGGGAATTTCTCAAATTTCATTCTGCTATATCTTCAGCATACGTTCAGCTATAGAAACCGTTCAACTATCAAAATGTTCAGCTATTTATGCTCTTTCAGCCTTGTACTTTTCAGCTTTTTAGCTTTTCAACTTTTTCAAATATTCAGCTTTTTCAAAACTAAAACCAAAATTTTTTCCCATTCATCCTTATGGGGATTTTTTCAAATTTCATTCTGCTACTACTTCAGCATACGTTCAGCTATAGAAACCGTTCAACTATCAAAATGTTCAGCTTTTTATGCTCTTTCAGCCTTCTTATTTTCAGCTTTTTAGCTTTTCAACTTTTTCAAATATTCAGCTTTTTCAAAAAAAAAATTAATATGGAAGCAAATGGGAAAATCTTCAAATCCTCTTCAAAACTCATCCACTTTCAACCTCTTCTGCTCTCTCATACTTTGAGCTAGAGACACCATTCCAACTTTAAAATAATCACAAGACCTTGAACTATTAGGCATGTGTTTAGTTTTTGAAAATCTTTTACGGTTTTGAAATTATCACAGTTTTAGTTTGAAGGATTTTTAGCTCGTCTTCTGGGTTTATAATGGGTGTGTATTGCGTGAGCTAGAGTGGGTGACATCATCGCTAGAGTGGAGAGCAGCTGCAAAAACTTTAGAAAAAACTCTCTTCAGCTTGATTTGGGTCCCACATCTTTTACTTCACATAGACAATATATACATAGAAATGTAGGAAATCTTGTTGGCTTTCAGATGATGGTCTTATTTCAGATGTAGGACTTAAACTTTTGACTGTAGAAGCCCTCGAGTGACAAGAACTCCAGCAACTCCCCCATAAGCCGCAGTGTTAACTTTGAGCCTAAATCTCTGGAGTGGAGCAGACGGTACCGGTTTTGTCTCTCGCTCTTGTGCCCTCATTTTTCACTCTACAGAAATAAAAAACACATCACAGGGTTCAGCAATGTCTCCTGTTACTCACTGTATACATATTTTGGCCATAACCATTACACTTTTTTCTAAACCTGCAGGTGTTTGGGAGGTGTTTTCCCATTCATTCTTATGGGGACATTTTCAAATTTCATTCTGCTACTGCTCCAGCATATGTGCAGCTACAGAAACTGTTTGGCTGTCAAACTGTTCAGCTTTTTCAAATATTCAGCTTTATGTTCAGCTATAGAAACCGTTCAACTATCAAAATGTTCAGTTTCATGTCCAGCTAGAGAAACTGTTAAAATATCAAAATATTCAGCTTTATGTTCAGCTAGAGAAACTGTTCATCTTTTAAAATATTCAGCTTTTTAAGCTCTTTCAACCTATTACTTTTCAGCTTTTCAACCTTTTCAGCTCTTCGACCATTTCAGCTTTTCACCTTTTTCAACTTTTCAACCTTTTCAAATATTCAGCTTGATGTTCAGCTAGAGAAACTGTTCAACTATCAAAATATTCACCTTAGAAACTGTTCAACTTTCAAAACCTTCAGCTTTTCCAACCCATTCGGCCTATTCCTTTTCACCTTTTCTGCCTTTTCAGCTTTGAAAAATTCTGCTTTTTCTGCAAATTCTTGACCATTCATTCTCATAGTTTTATGCATTAGGCAAGTGTTTTCCAGTACTACATTCAGCAGATTTCCAAAATCACTTCAGCTTTCAGCATTCACACTGTATTTTCGTAGGAAATACAAATTTTTCTAGTTAGTGTGAATGCTCCAAAGCATTCACACTATTGTTCTTCCGGAATTTATTAAAGTTATTATTAGTGTGAATGCTTCAAAGCATTCACACTATTGTTCTTCTGGAATTTATTATTATTATTAGTGTGAATGCTTCAAAGCATTCACACTATTGTTCTTCTGGAATTTATTATTATTATTATTATTCATGATTCCGTACGTTTTTTGGCTCTTTTCAACTCCTTCAAATTTTGAGCTACAGAAACCATTCAACTATCAAAATGTTCAGCTCATTAAGGACATTATGGCATCCATTTTTCTTTTTTCTATCTTTCATACTTTTGGAAATATTCAGCTTTTTCTGCAAAATTTTCCCCATTCATCCTTATGGGGAATTTCTCAAATTTCGCTCTGCTACTACTTCAGCATACGTTCAGCTATAGAAACCGTTCAACTATCAAAATGTTCAGCTATTTGTGCTCTTTCAGCCTATCAATTTTCAGCTTTTTAACTTTTCAACTTTTTCAAATATTCAGCTTTTTCAAAACTAAAACCAAAATTTTTTCCCATTCATCCTTATGGGGATTTTTTCAAATTTCATTCTGCTACTACTTCAGCATACGTTCAGCTATAGAAACCGTTCAACTATCAAAATGTTCAGCTTTTTAAGCTCTTTCAGCCTTGTGTTTTTCAGCTTTTTAGCTTTTCAACTTTTTCAAATATTCAGCTTTTTCAAAAAAAAATTTAACATGGAAACAAATGGGAAAATCCTCAAATCCTCCTCAAAACTCATCCACTTTCAACCTCTTCTTCTCCCTCATACTTTGAGCTAGAGACACCATTCCAACTTTAAACTATCCACAAGACCTTGAACTATTGAACTTGATTTTCAGTTTTTGAAAATCTTTTACGGTTTTGAAATTATCACAGTTTTAGTTTTAAGGATTTTTAGCTCATCTTCTGGGTTTATAATGGGTGTGTATTGCGTGAGCTAGAGTGCGGAACATCATCGCTAGAGTGGAGAGCAGCTGCAAAAACTTTAGAAAAAACTCTCTTCAGCTTGATTTGGGTCCCACAGCTTTTACTTCACATAGACAATATATACATAGAAATGTAGGAAATCTTGTTGGCTTTCATATGATCATCTTATTTCAGATGTGAGACTTAAACTTTTGGCTGTAGAAGCCCTCGAGCGACATGCACTCCAGCAACTCCCCCATAAGCCGCAATGTTAACTTTGAGCCTAAATTTCTGGAGTGGAGCAGACGGTACCGGTTTTGTCTCTCGCTGTTGTGCCCTCATTTTTCACTCTACAGAAATAAAAAACACATCACATGGTTCAGCAATGTCTCCTGTTACTCACTGTATACATATTTTGGCCATAACCATTGCATTTTTTTCTAAACCTGCAGGTGTTTGGGAGGTGTTTTCCCATTCATTCTTATGGGGACATTTTCAACTTTGGTTCTGCTACTGCTCCAGCATATGTGCTGCTACAGAAACTGTTTGGCTGTCAAACTGTTCAGCTTTTTAAGCTCTTTCAGCCTATTACTTTCAGCTTTTCAACCTTTTCAGCTTTTCAACCTTTTCAGCCTTTTCAACCTTTTCAGCTTTTTCAAATATTCAGCTTTATGTTCAGCTATAGAAACCATTCAACTATCAAAATATTCAGCTATTTATGTTCAGCTATAGAAACCATTCAACTATCAAAACATTCAGCTTAATGTTCAGCTATAGAAACCATTCAACTATCAAAATATTCAGCTTTATGTTCAGCTATAGAAACCATTCAACTATGAAAATATTCAGATTTATGTTCAGCTATAGAAACCATTCAACTATCAAAACATTCAGCTTTATGTTCAGCTATAGAAACCGTTCAACTATCAAAACATTCAGCTTTATGTTCAGCTAGAGAAACTGTTCAACTATCAAAATATTCAGCTTCATGTTCAGCTATAGCTTGCGTTAGGCAAGTGTTTTCTAGCACATTCAGCAGATTTTGCAAAATCACTTCAGCAATCAGCATTCACACTGTATTTTCGCAGGAAATACAATTTTTCTAGTTATTATTATTATTCATGATTCCGTACGTTTTTTGGCTCTTTTCAACTCCTTCAAATTTTGAGCTACAGAAACCATTCAACTATCAAAATGTTCAGCTCATTAAGGACATTATGGCATCCATTTTTCTTTTTTCTATCTTTCATACTTTTGGAAATATTCAGCTTTTTCTGCAAAATTTTCCCCATTCATCCTTATGGGGAATTTCTCAAATTTCGCTCTGCTACTACTTCAGCATACGTTCAGCTATAGAAACCGTTCAACTATCAAAATGTTCAGCTATTTGTGCTCTTTCAGCCTATCAATTTTCAGCTTTTTAACTTTTCAACTTTTTCAAATATTCAGCTTTTTCAAAACTAAAACCAAAATTTTTTCCCATTCATCCTTATGGGGATTTTTTCAAATTTCATTCTGCTACTACTTCAGCATACGTTCAGCTATAGAAACCGTTCAACTATCAAAATGTTCAGCTTTTTAAGCTCTTTCAGCCTTGTGTTTTTCAGCTTTTTAGCTTTTCAACTTTTTCAAATATTCAGCTTTTTCAAAAAAAAATTTAACATGGAAACAAATGGGAAAATCCTCAAATCCTCCTCAAAACTCATCCACTTTCAACCTCTTCTTCTCCCTCATACTTTGAGCTAGAGACACCATTCCAACTTTAAACTATCCACAAGACCTTGAACTATTGAACTTGATTTTCAGTTTTTGAAAATCTTTTACGGTTTTGAAATTATCACAGTTTTAGTTTTAAGGATTTTTAGCTCATCTTCTGGGTTTATAATGGGTGTGTATTGCGTGAGCTAGAGTGCGGAACATCATCGCTAGAGTGGAGAGCAGCTGCAAAAACTTTAGAAAAAACTCTCTTCAGCTTGATTTGGGTCCCACAGCTTTTACTTCACATAGACAATATATACATAGAAATGTAGGAAATCTTGTTGGCTTTCATATGATCATCTTATTTCAGATGTGCGACTTAAACTTTTGGCTGTAGAAGCCCTCGAGCGACAAGCACTCCAGCAACTCCCCCATAAGCCGCAATGTTAACTTTGAGCCTAAATTTCTGGAGTGGAGCAGACGGTACCGGTTTTGTCTCTCGCTCTTGTGCCCTCATTTTTCACTCTACAGAAATAAAAAACACATCACATGGTTCAGCAATGTCTCCTGTTACTCACTGTATACATATTTTGGCCATAACCATTGCACTTTTTTCTAAACCTGCAGGTGTTTGGGAGGTGTTTTCCCATTCATTCTTATGGGGACATTTTCAGCTTTGGTTCTGCTACTGCTCCAGCATATGTGCAGCTACAGAAACTGTTTGGCTGTCAAACTGTTCAGCTTTTTAAGCTCTTTCAGCCTATTACTTTCAGCTTTTCAACCTTTTCAGCTTTTCAACCTTTTCAGCTTTTTCAAATATTCAGCTTTATGTTCAGCTATAGAAACCATTCAACTATCAAAATATTCAGATTTATGTTCAGCTATAGAAACCATTCAACTATCAAAACATTCAGCTTAATGTTCAGCTATAGAAACCATTCAACTATCAAAACATTCAGCTTTATGTTCAGCTATAGAAACCATTCAACTATCAAAATATTCAGATTTATGTTCAGCTATAGAAACCATTCAACTATCAAAACATTCAGCTTAATGTTCAGCTATAGAAACCATTCAACTATCAAAACATTCAGCTTTATGTTCAGCTATAGAAACCGTTCAACTATCAAAACATTCAGCTTCATGTTCAGCTATAGAAACCATTCAACTATCAAAATATTCAGCTTCATGTTCAGCTATAGCTTGCGTTAGGCAAGTGTTTTCTAGCACATTCAGCAGATTTTGCAAAATCACTTCAGCAATCAGCATTCACACTGTATTTTCGCAGGAAATACAATTTTTCTAGTTATTATTCTTCTTCCGTACGTTTTTCAGCACCTATCTTCTCCTACAAATTTTGAGCTATAGAAACCATTCAACTATCAAAATGTTCAGCTTTTTAAGGACACTCTTGCTTCCATTTTTCTTTTTTCTATCTTTCATACTTTTGGAAATATTCAGCTTTTTCTGCAAAATTTTCCCCATTCATCCTTATGGGGATTTTTTCAAATTTCGCTATGCTACTACTTCAGCATACGTTCAGCTATAGAAACCGTTCAACTATCAAAATGTTCAGCTCTTTATGCTCTTTCAGCCTTGTGCTTTTAAGCTTTTCAGCTTTTCAACTTTTTCAAATATTCAGCTTTTTCAAAACTAAAACCAAAATTTTTTCCCATTCATCCTTATGGGGATTTTTTCAAATTTCATTCTGCTACTACTTCAGCATACGTTCAGCTATAGAAACCGTTCAACTATCAAAATGTTCAGCTTTTTAAGCTCTTTCAGCCTTGTTCTTTTCAGATTTTTAGCTTTTCAACTTTTTCAAATATTCAGCTTTTTCAAAAAAAAATTTAACATGGAAACAAATGGGAAAATCCTCAAATCCTCCTCAAAACTCATCCACTTTCAACCTCTTCTTCTCCCTCATACTTTGAGCTAGAGACACCATTCCAACTTTAAACTATCCACAAGACCTTGAACTATTGAACTTGATTTTCAGTTTTTGAAAATCTTTTACGGTTTTGAAATTATCACAGTTTTAGTTTTAAGGATTTTTAGCTCATCTTCTGGGTTTATAATGGGTGTGTATTGCGTGAGCTAGAGTGCGGAACATCATCGCTAGAGTGGAGAGCAGCTGCAAAAACTTTAGAAAAAACTCTCTTCAGCTTGATTTGGGTCCCACAGCTTTTACTTCACATAGACAATATATACATAGAAATGTAGGAAATCTTGTTGGCTTTCATATGATCATCTTATTTCAGATGTGCGACTTAAACTTTTGGCTGTAGAAGCCCTCGAGCGACAAGCACTCCAGCAACTCCCCCATAAGCCGCAATGTTAACTTTGAGCCTAAATTTCTGGAGTGGAGCAGACGGTACCGGTTTTGTCTCTCGCTCTTGTGCCCTCATTTTTCACTCTACAGAAATAAAAAACACATCACATGGTTCAGCAATGTCTCCTGTTACTCACTGTATACATATTTTGGCCATAACCATTGCACTTTTTTCTAAACCTGCAGGTGTTTGGGAGGTGTTTTCCCATTCATTCTTATGGGGACATTTTCAGCTTTGGTTCTGCTACTGCTCCAGCATATGTGCAGCTACAGAAACTGTTTGGCTGTCAAACTGTTCAGCTTTTTAAGCTCTTTCAGCCTATTACTTTCAGCTTTTCAACCTTTTCAGCTTTTCAACCTTTTCAGCTTTTTCAAATATTCAGCTTTATGTTCAGCTATAGAAACCATTCAACTATCAAAATATTCAGATTTATGTTCAGCTATAGAAACCATTCAACTATCAAAACATTCAGCTTAATGTTCAGCTATAGAAACCATTCAACTATCAAAACATTCAGCTTTATGTTCAGCTATAGAAACCATTCAACTATCAAAATATTCAGATTTATGTTCAGCTATAGAAACCATTCAACTATCAAAACATTCAGCTTAATGTTCAGCTATAGAAACCATTCAACTATCAAAACATTCAGCTTTATGTTCAGCTATAGAAACCGTTCAACTATCAAAACATTCAGCTTCATGTTCAGCTATAGAAACCATTCAACTATCAAAATATTCAGCTTCATGTTCAGCTATAGCTTGCGTTAGGCAAGTGTTTTCTAGCACATTCAGCAGATTTTGCAAAATCACTTCAGCAATCAGCATTCACACTGTATTTTCGCAGGAAATACAATTTTTCTAGTTATTATTCTTCTTCCGTACGTTTTTCAGCACCTATCTTCTCCTACAAATTTTGAGCTATAGAAACCATTCAACTATCAAAATGTTCAGCTTTTTAAGGACACTCTTGCTTCCATTTTTCTTTTTTCTATCTTTCATACTTTTGGAAATATTCAGCTTTTTCTGCAAAATTTTCCCCATTCATCCTTATGGGGATTTTTTCAAATTTCGCTATGCTACTACTTCAGCATACGTTCAGCTATAGAAACCGTTCAACTATCAAAATGTTCAGCTCTTTATGCTCTTTCAGCCTTGTGCTTTTAAGCTTTTCAGCTTTTCAACTTTTTCAAATATTCAGCTTTTTCAAAACTAAAACCAAAATTTTTTCCCATTCATCCTTATGGGGATTTTTTCAAATTTCATTCTGCTACTACTTCAGCATACGTTCAGCTATAGAAACCGTTCAACTATCAAAATGTTCAGCTTTTTAAGCTCTTTCAGCCTTGTTCTTTTCAGATTTTTAGCTTTTCAACTTTTTCAAATATTCAGCTTTTTCAAAAAAAAATTTAACATGGAAACAAATGGGAAAATCCTCAAATCCTCCTCAAAACTCATCCACTTTCAACCTCTTCTTCTCCCTCATACTTTGAGCTAGAGACACCATTCCAACTTTAAACTATCCACAAGACCTTGAACTATTGAACTTGATTTTCAGTTTTTGAAAATCTTTTACGGTTTTGAAATTATCACAGTTTTAGTTTTAAGGATTTTTAGCTCATCTTCTGGGTTTATAATGGGTGTGTATTGCGTGAGCTAGAGTGCGGAACATCATCGCTAGAGTGGAGAGCAGCTGCAAAAACTTTAGAAAAAACTCTCTTCAGCTTGATTTGGGTCCCACAGCTTTTACTTCACATAGACAATATATACATAGAAATGTAGGAAATCTTGTTGGCTTTCATATGATCATCTTATTTCAGATGTGCGACTTAAACTTTTGGCTGTAGAAGCCCTTGAGCAACAAGCACTCCAGCAACTCCCCCATAAGCCGCAATGTTAACTTTGAGCCTAAATTTCTGGAGTGGAGCAGACGGTACCGGTTTTGTCTCTCGCTCTTGTGCCCTCATTTTTCACTCTACAGAAATAAAAAATACATCACATGGTTCAGCAATGTCTCCTGTTACTCACTGTATACATATTTTGGCCATAACCATTACACTTTTTTCTAAACCTGCAGCTGTTTGGGAGGTGTTTTCCCATTCATTCTTATGGGGACATTTTCAAATTTCATTCTGCTACTGGTCCAGCATATGTGCAGCTACAGAAACTGTTTGGCTGTCAAACTGTTCAGCTTTTTAAGCTCTTTCAACCTATTACTTTCAGCTTTTCAACCTTTTCAGCTTTTCAACCTTTTCAGCTTTTTCAAATATTCAGCTTTATGTTCAGCTATAGAAACCATTCAACTATCAAAATGTTCAGCTTCATGTTCAGCTATAGAAACCATTCAACTATCAAAATGTTCAGCTTTATGTTCAGCTATAGAAACCGTTCAACTATCAAACTGTTCAGCTTTTTAAGCTCTTTCAGCCTTTCTGCCTTTTCAGCTTCTGAAAAAAATCAGCTTTTCCTGCAAATTCTTGACTATTCATTCTCATAGTTTTATGCATGTTTTGTGGATTAGGCAAGTGGTTTCCAGTACATTCAGCAGATTTTGCGAAATCACTTCAGCAATCAGCATTCACACTGTATTTTCGCAGGAAATACAATTTTTCTAGTTAGTGTGAATGCTTCAAAGCATTCACACTATTGTTCTTCTGGAATTTATTATTATTATTATTATTATTATTCATGATTCCGTACGTTTTTTGGCTCTTTTCAACTCCTTCAAATTTTGAGCTACAGAAACCATTCAACTATCAAAATGTTCAGCTCATTAAGGACATTATGGCATCCATTTTTCTTTTTTCTATCTTTCATACTTTTGGAAATATTCAGCTTTTTCTGCAAAATTTTCCCCATTCATCCTTATGGGGAATTTCTCAAATTTCGCTCTGCTACTACTTCAGCATACGTTCAGCTATAGAAACCGTTCAACTATCAAAATGTTCAGCTATTTATGCTCTTTCAGCCTTGTGCTTTTCAGCTTTTTAGCTTTTCAACTTTTTCAAATATTCAGCTTTTTCAAAACTAAAACCAAAATTTTTTCCCATTCATCCTTATGGGGATTTTTTCAAATTTCATTCTGCTACTACTTCAGCATACGTTCAGCTATAGAAACCGTTCAACTATCAAAATGTTCAGCTTTTTAAGCTCTTTCAGCCTTGTTCTTTTCAGCTTTTTAGCTTTTCAACTTTTTCAAATATTCAGCTTTTTCAAAAAAAAATTTAACATGGAAACAAATGGGAAAATCCTCAAATCCTCCTCAAAACTCATCCACTTTCAACCTCTTCTTCTCCCTCATACTTTGAGCTAGAGACACCATTCCAACTTTAAACTATCCACAAGACCTTGAACTATTGAACTTGATTTTCAGTTTTTGAAAATCTTTTACGGTTTTGAAATTATCACAGTTTTAGTTTTAAGGATTTTTAGCTCCTCTTCTGGGTTTATAATGGGTGTGTATTGCGTGAGCTAGAGTGCGGAACATCATCGCTAGAGTGGAGAGCAGCTGCAAAAACTTTAGAAAAAACTCTCTTCAGCTTGATTTGGGTCCCACAGCTTTTACTTCACATAGACAATATATACATAGAAATGTAGGAAATCTTGTTGGCTTTCATATGATCATCTTATTTCAGATGTGCGACTTAAACTTTTGGCTGTAGAAGCCCTCGAGCAACAAGCACTCCAGCAACTCCCCCATAAGCCGCAATGTTAACTTTGAGCCTAAATTTCTGGAGTGGAGCAGACGGTACCGGTTTTGTCTCTCGCTGTTGTGCCCTCATTTTTCACTCTACAGAAATAAAAAACACATCACATGGTTCAGCAATGTCTCCTGTTACTCACTGTATACATATTTTGGCCATAACCATTGCACTTTTTTCTAAACCTGCAGCTGTTTGGGAGGTGTTTTCCCATTCATTCTTATGGGGACATTTTCAACTTTGGTTCTGCTACTGCTCCAGCATATGTGCAGCTACAGAAACTGTTTGGCTGTCAAACTGTTCAGCTTTTCAGCCTTTTCAGCTTTTCAACCTTTTCAGCTTTTTCAACCTTTTCAGCTTTTTCAAATATTCAGCTTTATGTTCAGCTATAGAAACCATTCAACTATCAAAACATTCAGCTTTATGTTCAGCTATAGAAACCATTCAACTATCAAAATATTCAGCTTTATGTTCAGCTATAGAAACCATTCAACTATCAAAACATTCAGCTTTATGTTCAGCTATAGAAACCATTCAACTATCAAAACATTCAGCTTTATGTTCAGCTATAGAAACCATTCAACTATCAAAATATTCAGCTTTATGTTCAGCTATAGAAACCATTCAACTATGAAAACATTCAGCTTTATGTTCAGCTATAGAAACCGTTCAACTATCAAAATATTCAGCTTTATGTTCAGCTAGAGAAACTGTTCAACTATCAAAATGTTCAGCTTTTTAAGCTCTTTCAACCTATTACTTTTCAGCCTTTCTTCCTTGTCACCTTTTGAAAAAAATCTGCTTTTTCTGCGAATTCTTGACTATTCATTCTCATAGTTTTATGCATTTTTTTATGCATTAGGCAAGTGTTTTCCAGCACATTCAGCAGATTTTGCAAAATCACTTCAGCCGTCAGCATTCACACTGTATTTTCGCAGGAAATACAATTTTTCTAGTTATTAGTGTGAATGCTTCAAAGCATTCACACTATTGTTCTTCCGGAATTTATTAAAGTTATTATTATTATTTTTCTTCTTCCGTACGTTTTTTGCATCGCTTCTACTCCTTAAAATTTTGTGCTACAGAAACCATTCAACTATCAAAATGTTCAGCTTTTTAAGGACATGATGGCATCCATTTTTCTTTTTTTCTATCTTTAATACTTTTGGAAATATTCAGCTTTTTCTGCAACATTTTTCCCATTCATCCTTATGGGGAATTTCTCAAATTTCGCTCTGCTACTACTTCAGCATACGTTCAGCTATAGAAACCGTTCAACTATCAAAATGTTCAGCTTTTTAAGCTCTTTCAGCCTTGTGCTTTTCAGCTTTTTAGCTTTTCAACTTTTTCAAATATTCAGCTTTTTCAAAAAAAAATTTAACATTGAAACAAATGGGAAAATCCTCAAATCCTCCTCAAAACTCATCCACTTTCAACCTCTTCTGCTCCCTCATACTTTGAGCTAGATACACCATTCCAACTTTAAACTATTCACAAGACCTTGAACTATTGAACTTGTTTTTCAGTTTTTGAAAATCTTTTACGGTTTTGAAATTATCACAGTTTTAGTTTGAAGGATTTTTAGCTCGTCTTCTGGGTTTATAATGGGTGTGTATTGCGTGAGCTAGAGTGGGTGACATCATCGCTAGAGTGGAGAGCAGCTGCAAAAAGTTTAGAAAAAACTCTCTTCAGCTTGATTTGGGTCCCACAGCTTTTACTTCACATAGACAATATATACATAGACATGTAGGAAATCTTGTTGGCTTTCAGATGATGGTCTTATTTCAGATGTAGGACTTAACCTTGTGGCTGTAGTAGCCCTTGAGCGGCAAGCACTCCAGCAACTCCCCCATAAGCCGCAATGTTAACTTTGAGCCTAAATTTCTGGAGTGGAGCAGACGGTACCGGTTTTGTCTCTCGCTCTTGTGCCCTCATTTTTCACTCTACAGAAATAAAAAATACATCACATGGTTCAGCAATGTCTCCTGTTACTCACTGTATACATATTTTGGCCATAACCACCACACTTTTTTCTAAACCTGCAGGTGTTTGGGAGGTGTTTTCCCATTCATTCTTATGGGGACATTTTCAGCTTTGGTTCTGCTACTGCTCCAGCATATGTGCAGCTACAGAAACTGTTTGGCTGTCAAACTGTTCAGCTTTTTAGGCTCTTTCAGCCTATTACTTTCAGATTTTCAACCTTTTCAGCTTTTCAACCTTTTCAGCTTTTTCAAATATTCAGCTTTATGTTCAGCTATAGAAACTCTTCAACTATCAAAATGTTCAGCTTTTTAACCTTTTCAGCCTTTTCAAGTATTCAGCTTCATGTTTAGCTAGAGAACCTCTTCAACTATCAAAATGTTCAGCCTTTTAAGCTCTTTCAGCCTATTACTTTCAGCTTTTCAACCTTTTCAGCTTTTTCAACCTTTTCAGCTTTTTCAACCTTTTCAGCTTTTTCAACCTTTTCAGCTTTTTCAAATATTCAGCTTTATGTTCAGCTATAGAAACCATTCAACTATCAAAATCTTCAGCTTTTTAAGCTCTTTCAACCTATTACTTTTCAGCCTTTCTGCCTTTTCAGCTTTTGAAAAAATCAGCTTTTTCTGCAAATTCTTGACTATTCATTCTCATAGTTTTATGCATGTTTTGTGGATGAGGCAAGTGTTTTCCAGCACATTCAGCAGATTTTGCAAAATCACTTCAGCAATCAGCATTCACACTGTATTTTCGCAGGAAATACAATTTTTCTAGTTATTCCTGCTTCCGTACGTTTTTCAGCACCTATCTCCTCCTACAAATTTTGAGCTACAGAAACCATTCAACTATCAAAATGTGCAGCTTGTTAAGAACATTCTTGCTTGTATTTTTGGTATTTCTATCTTTTATACTTTTGGAAATATTCAGCTTTTTCTGCAAAATTTTCCCCATTCATCCTTATGGGGAATTTCTCAAATTTCGCTCTGCTACTACTTCAGCATACTTTCAGCTATAGAAACCGTTCAACTATCAAAATGTTCAGCTCTTTATGCTCTTTCAGCCTTGTGCTTTTCAGCTTTTCAGCTTTTCAACTTTTTCAAATATTCAGCTTTTTCAAAAAAAAATTTAACATGGAAACAAATGGGAAAATCCTCAAATCCTCCTCAAAACTCATCCACTTTCAACCTCTTCTGCTCCCTCATACTTTGAGCTAGAGACACCATTCCAACTTTAAACTATTCACAAGACCTTGAACTATTGAACTTGTTTTTCAGTTTTTGAAAATCTTTTACGGTTTTGAAATTATCACAGTTTTAGTTTGAAGGATTTTTAGCTCCTCTTCTGGGTTTATAATGGGTGTGTATTGCGTGAGCTAGAGTGCGGAACATCACCGCTAGAGTGGAGAGCAGCTGGAAAAACTTGTTAAAAAATTGTCTTCAGCTTGATTTGGGTCCCACAGCTTTTACTTCACATAGACAATATATACATAGAAATGTAGGAAATCTTGTTGGCTTTCAGATAATGTTCTTATTTCAGATGTAGGACTTAAACTTTTGGCTGTAGAAGCCCTTGAGCAACAAGCACTCCAGCAACTCCCCCATAAGCCGCAATGTTAACTTTGAGCCTAAATTTCTGGAGTGGAGCAGACGGTACCGGTTTTGTCTCTCGCTCTTGTGCCCTCATTTTTCACTCTACAGAAATAAAAAACACATCACATGGTTCAGCAATGTCTCCTGTTACTCACTGTATGCATATTTTGGCCATAACCATTACACTTTTTCCTAAACCTGTAGCTGTTCGGGAGGTGTTTTCCCATTCATTCTTATGGGGACATTTTCAAATTTCATTCTGCTACAGCTCCAGCATATGTGCAGCTACAGAAACTGTTTGGCTGTCAAACTGTTCAGCTTTTCAACCTTTTCAGCTTTTTCAAATATTTAGCTTTATTTTCAGCCATAGAAACCATTCAACTATCAAAATCTTAAGCTTTTTAAGCTCTTTCAACCTTGTAATTTTCAGCTTTTCAACTTTTTCAGCTCTCAAATATTCAGCTTTCTGCCTTTTCAGCTTTTTCAAGTATTCAGCTTCATGTTCAGCTAGAGAAACTGTTCAGCTATCAAAATGTTCAGCTTTTTAAGCTTTTTCAACCTATTACTTTTCAGCCTTTCTGCCTTTTCAGCTTTTTCAAGTATTCCGCTTTTTAAAATATTCAGCTTTCTGTATTTCAGCTTTTTCAAGTATTCAGCTTCATAGTCAGCTATAGAAACCGTTCAACTATCAAACTGTTCAGCTTTTTAAGCTCTTTCAGCCTATTACTTTTCAGCTTTTCAACTTTTTCAACTCTCAAATATTCAGCTTCATGTTCAGCTATAGAAACCGTTCAACTATCAACATGTTCAGCTTTTTAAGCTCTTTCAACCTTGTACTTTTCAGCTTTTCAACCTTTTCAGATTTTTCAAATATTCAGCTTTAAGTTCAGCTAGAGAAACCATCCAACTATCAAACTGTTCAACTTTCTAAGCTCTTTCAGCCTATTACTTTTCAGCTTTTCAACCTTTTCAGCTTTTTCAAATATTCAGCTTTATCTTCAGCTATAGAAACCGTTCAACTATCAACATGTTCAGCTTTTTAAGCTCTTTCAACCTTGTACTTTTCAGCTTTTCAACCTTTTCAGATTTTTCAAATATTCAGCTTCATGTACAGCCATAGAAACCGTTTAATTATCAAAATGTTCATCTTTTTAAGCTCTTTCAGCCTATTACTTTTCAGCTTGTCAACCTTTTCAAATATTCAGCTTTCTGCCTTTTCAGCTTTTTCAAGTATTCAGCTTCATGTTCAGCTAGAGAAACTGTTCAGCTATTAAAATCTTCAGCTTCATGTTCACCTAGAGTAACTGTTCAACTTTCAGTTGAACAGTTACTCAATATTCAGCTTTTCTGCCTCTTCAGCTCTTTAAAAAATCAGCTTTTCCTGCAAATTCTTGACCATTCATTCTCATAGTTTTATGCATTTCCAGCAGCACATTCAGCAGATTTTGCAAAGTCACTTCAGCAATCAGCATTCACACTGTATTTTCGCAGGAAATACAATTTTTCTAGTTATTATTATTATTCATGATTCCGTACGTTTTTTGGCTCTTTTCAACTCCTTCAAATTTTGAGCTACAGAAACCATTCAACTATCAAAATGTTCAGCTCATTAAGGACATTATGGCATCCATTTTTCTTTTTTCTATCTTTCATACTTTTGGAAATATTCAGCTTTTTCTGCAAAATTTTCCCCATTCATCCTTATGGGGAATTTCTCAAATTTCGCTCTGCTACTACTTCAGCATACGTTCAGCTATAGAAACCGTTCAACTATCAAAATGTTCAGCTATTTATGCTCTTTCAGCCTATCAATTTTCAGCTTTTTAACTTTTCAACTTTTTCAAATATTCAGCTTTTTCAAAACTAAAACCAAAATTTTTTCCCATTCATCCTTATGGGGATTTTTTCAAATTTCATTCTGCTACTACTTCAGCATACGTTCAGCTATAGAAACCGTTCAACTATCAAAATGTTCAGCTTTTTAAGCTCTTTCAGCCTTGTTCTTTTCAGCTTTTTAGCTTTTCAACTTTTTCAAATATTCAGCTTTTTCAAAAAAAAATTTAACATGGAAACAAATGGGAAAATCCTCAAATCCTCCTCAAAACTCATCCACTTTCAACCTCTTCTTCTCCCTCATACTTTGAGCTAGAGACACCATTCCAACTTTAAACTATCCACAAGACCTTGAACTATTGAACTTGATTTTCAGTTTTTGAAAATCTTTTACGGTTTTGAAATTATCACAGTTTTAGTTTTAAGGATTTTTAGCTCATCTTCTGGGTTTATAATGGGTGTGTATTGCGTGAGCTAGAGTGCGGAACATCATCGCTAGAGTGGAGAGCAGCTGCAAAAACTTTAGAAAAAACTCTCTTCAGCTTGATTTGGGTCCCACAGCTTTTACTTCACATAGACAATATATACATAGAAATGTAGGAAATCTTGTTGGCTTTCATATGATCATCTTATTTCAGATGTGCGACTTAAACTTTTGGCTGTAGAAGCCCTTGAGCGGCAAGCACTCCAGCAACTCCCCCATAAGCCGCAATGTTAACTTTGAGCCTAAATTTCTGGAGTGGAGCAGACGGTACCGGTTTTGTCTCTCGCTGTTGTGCCCTCATTTTTCACTCTACAGAAATAAAAAACACATCACATGGTTCAGCAATGTCTCCTGTTACTCACTGTATACATATTTTGGCCATAACCATTGCACTTTTTTCTAAACCTGCAGCTGTTTGGGAGGTGTTTTCCCATTCATTCTTATGGGGACATTTTCAACTTTGGTTCTGCTACTGCTCCAGCATATGTGCAGCTACAGAAACTGTTTGGCTGTCAAACTGTTCAGCTTTTTAAGCTCTTTCAGCCTATTACTTTCAGCTTTTCAACCTTTTCAGCTTTTCAACCTTTTCAGCTTTTTCAAATATTCAGCTTTATGTTCAGCTATAGAAACCATTCAACTATCAAAATATTCAGATTTATGTTCAGCTATAGAAACCATTCAACTATCAAAACATTCAGCTTAATGTTCAGCTATAGAAACCATTCAACTATCAAAACATTCAGCTTTATGTTCAGCTATAGAAACCATTCAACTATCAAAATATTCAGATTTATGTTCAGCTATAGAAACCATTCAACTATCAAAACATTCAGCTTAATGTTCAGCTATAGAAACCATTCAACTATCAAAACATTCAGCTTTATGTTCAGCTATAGAAACCGTTCAACTATCAAAACATTCAGCTTCATGTTCAGCTATAGAAACCATTCAACTATCAAAATATTCAGCTTCATGTTCAGCTATAGCTTGCGTTAGGCAAGTGTTTTCTAGCACATTCAGCAGATTTTGCAAAATCACTTCAGCAATCAGCATTCACACTGTATTTTCGCAGGAAATACAATTTTTCTAGTTATTATTCTTCTTCCGTACGTTTTTCAGCACCTATCTTCTCCTACAAATTTTGAGCTATAGAAACCATTCAACTATCAAAATGTTCAGCTTTTTAAGGACACTCTTGCTTCCATTTTTCTTTTTTCTATCTTTCATACTTTTGGAAATATTCAGCTTTTTCTGCAAAATTTTCCCCATTCATCCTTATGGGGATTTTTTCAAATTTCGCTATGCTACTACTTCAGCATACGTTCAGCTATAGAAACCGTTCAACTATCAAAATGTTCAGCTCTTTATGCTCTTTCAGCCTTGTGCTTTTAAGCTTTTCAGCTTTTCAACTTTTTCAAATATTCAGCTTTTTCAAAACTAAAACCAAAATTTTTTCCCATTCATCCTTATGGGGATTTTTTCAAATTTCATTCTGCTACTACTTCAGCATACGTTCAGCTATAGAAACCGTTCAACTATCAAAATGTTCAGCTTTTTAAGCTCTTTCAGCCTTGTTCTTTTCAGATTTTTAGCTTTTCAACTTTTTCAAATATTCAGCTTTTTCAAAAAAAAATTTAACATGGAAACAAATGGGAAAATCCTCAAATCCTCCTCAAAACTCATCCACTTTCAACCTCTTCTTCTCCCTCATACTTTGAGCTAGAGACACCATTCCAACTTTAAACTATCCACAAGACCTTGAACTATTGAACTTGATTTTCAGTTTTTGAAAATCTTTTACGGTTTTGAAATTATCACAGTTTTAGTTTTAAGGATTTTTAGCTCATCTTCTGGGTTTATAATGGGTGTGTATTGCGTGAGCTAGAGTGCGGAACATCATCGCTAGAGTGGAGAGCAGCTGCAAAAACTTTAGAAAAAACTCTCTTCAGCTTGATTTGGGTCCCACAGCTTTTACTTCACATAGACAATATATACATAGAAATGTAGGAAATCTTGTTGGCTTTCATATGATCATCTTATTTCAGATGTGCGACTTAAACTTTTGGCTGTAGAAGCCCTTGAGCAACAAGCACTCCAGCAACTCCCCCATAAGCCGCAATGTTAACTTTGAGCCTAAATTTCTGGAGTGGAGCAGACGGTACCGGTTTTGTCTCTCGCTCTTGTGCCCTCATTTTTCACTCTACAGAAATAAAAAATACATCACATGGTTCAGCAATGTCTCCTGTTACTCACTGTATACATATTTTGGCCATAACCATTACACTTTTTTCTAAACCTGCAGCTGTTTGGGAGGTGTTTTCCCATTCATTCTTATGGGGACATTTTCAAATTTCATTCTGCTACTGGTCCAGCATATGTGCAGCTACAGAAACTGTTTGGCTGTCAAACTGTTCAGCTTTTTAAGCTCTTTCAACCTATTACTTTCAGCTTTTCAACCTTTTCAGCTTTTCAACCTTTTCAGCTTTTTCAAATATTCAGCTTTATGTTCAGCTATAGAAACCATTCAACTATCAAAATGTTCAGCTTCATGTTCAGCTATAGAAACCATTCAACTATCAAAATGTTCAGCTTTATGTTCAGCTATAGAAACCGTTCAACTATCAAACTGTTCAGCTTTTTAAGCTCTTTCAGCCTTTCTGCCTTTTCAGCTTCTGAAAAAAATCAGCTTTTCCTGCAAATTCTTGACTATTCATTCTCATAGTTTTATGCATGTTTTGTGGATTAGGCAAGTGGTTTCCAGTACATTCAGCAGATTTTGCGAAATCACTTCAGCAATCAGCATTCACACTGTATTTTCGCAGGAAATACAATTTTTCTAGTTATTATTATTATTCATGATTCCGTACGTTTTTTGGCTCTTTTCAACTCCTTCAAATTTTGAGCTACAGAAACCATTCAACTATCAAAATGTTCAGCTCATTAAGGACATTATGGCATCCATTTTTCTTTTTTCTATCTTTCATACTTTTGGAAATATTCAGCTTTTTCTGCAAAATTTTCCCCATTCATCCTTATGGGGAATTTCTCAAATTTCGCTCTGCTACTACTTCAGCATACGTTCAGCTATAGAAACCGTTCAACTATCAAAATGTTCAGCTATTTATGCTCTTTCAGCCTATCAATTTTCAGCTTTTTAACTTTTCAACTTTTTCAAATATTCAGCTTTTTCAAAACTAAAACCAAAATTTTTTCCCATTCATCCTTATGGGGATTTTTTCAAATTTCATTCTGCTACTACTTCAGCATACGTTCAGCTATAGAAACCGTTCAACTATCAAAATGTTCAGCTTTTTAAGCTCTTTCAGCCTTGTTCTTTTCAGCTTTTTAGCTTTTCAACTTTTTCAAATATTCAGCTTTTTCAAAAAAAAATTTAACATGGAAACAAATGGGAAAATCCTCAAATCCTCCTCAAAACTCATCCACTTTCAACCTCTTCTTCTCCCTCATACTTTGAGCTAGAGACACCATTCCAACTTTAAACTATCCACAAGACCTTGAACTATTGAACTTGATTTTCAGTTTTTGAAAATCTTTTACGGTTTTGAAATTATCACAGTTTTAGTTTTAAGGATTTTTAGCTCATCTTCTGGGTTTATAATGGGTGTGTATTGCGTGAGCTAGAGTGCGGAACATCATCGCTAGAGTGGAGAGCAGCTGCAAAAACTTTAGAAAAAACTCTCTTCAGCTTGATTTGGGTCCCACAGCTTTTACTTCACATAGACAATATATACATAGAAATGTAGGAAATCTTGTTGGCTTTCATATGATCATCTTATTTCAGATGTGCGACTTAAACTTTTGGCTGTAGAAGCCCTTGAGCGGCAAGCACTCCAGCAACTCCCCCATAAGCCGCAATGTTAACTTTGAGCCTAAATTTCTGGAGTGGAGCAGACGGTACCGGTTTTGTCTCTCGCTGTTGTGCCCTCATTTTTCACTCTACAGAAATAAAAAACACATCACATGGTTCAGCAATGTCTCCTGTTACTCACTGTATACATATTTTGGCCATAACCATTGCACTTTTTTCTAAACCTGCAGCTGTTTGGGAGGTGTTTTCCCATTCATTCTTATGGGGACATTTTCAACTTTGGTTCTGCTACTGCTCCAGCATATGTGCAGCTACAGAAACTGTTTGGCTGTCAAACTGTTCAGCTTTTTAAGCTCTTTCAGCCTATTACTTTCAGCTTTTCAACCTTTTCAGCTTTTCAACCTTTTCAGCCTTTTCAACCTTTTCAGCTTTTTCAAATATTCAGCTTTATGTTCAGCTATAGAAACCATTCAACTATCAAAACATTCAGCTTAATGTTCAGCTATAGAAACCATTCAACTATCAAAACATTCAGCTTTATGTTCAGCTATAGAAACCATTCAACTATCAAAATATTCAGATTTATGTTCAGCTATAGAAACCATTCAACTATCAAAACATTCAGCTTAATGTTCAGCTATAGAAACCATTCAACTATCAAAACATTCAGCTTTATGTTCAGCTATAGAAACCATTCAACTATCAAAATATTCAGATTTATGTTCAGCTATAGAAACCATTCAACTATCAAAACATTCAGCTTTATGTTCAGCTATAGAAACCGTTCAACTATCAAAACATTCAGCTTTATGTTCAGCTATAGAAACCGTTCAACTATCAAAACATTCAGCTTTATGTTCAGCTAGAGAAACCGTTCAACTATCAAAACATTCAGCTTTATGTTCAGCTAGAGAAACTGTTCAACTATCAAAATATTCAGCTTCATGTTCAGCTATAGCTTGCGTTAGGCAAGTGTTTTCTAGCACATTCAGCAGATTTTGCAAAATCACTTCAGCAATCAGCATTCACACTGTATTTTCGCAGGAAATACAATTTTTCTAGTTATTATTAGTGTGAATGCTTCAAAGCATTCACACTATTGTTCTTCTTGAATTTATTATTATTATTATTAGTGTGAATGCTTCAAAGCATTCACACTATTGTTCTTCTGGAATTTATTATTGGTTGTGAATGCAGGAGGCATTCACAACATATGTTCTTCTACGCACGGAATTCTTTATTTTTATTTTTATTATTATATCTTCCGGGTCAGAAAGTTTGGCCCTTAACTCCTTCAACATTTTTCAACGTATTCACTCCATTCAAAAACCAAAATATTCATCTCAATTGGGAATCGACCGCGTCTATTTTTCTCATTCATATCATTCATAGTTTCCGAGATATTCAGCGTTTTCCGGCCATTTTTTCCCATTCAAGCAGATTACGGAATGTTCAAAAAATCTCAAATTTCACACTTTTTCAAGCATTTTCAAAACTCATCTAGTCATTCACACTTCAAGATAGAAACTCCATTCAAACTCTGAAATATTCCACTATTTGTCTACTTTCAATCTTGTATTCATCTTTCTCACAGCATTCATACTTTTTGCACAGTCGCAGTTCAAACATCGGTAACGTTTCAGATTTTTGCATTGGTGTGTATTGGGTGGATCACACTTTTTCAAGCATTTTCAAAGCTCAGCTAATCATTCACACTTCCAGATAGAAACTCCATTCAAACTTTGAAATATTCAACTATGTGTCTACATTCAAGCCTGTATTCATCTTTCTCACAGCATTCATACTTTTTGCACAGTCGCAGTTCAAACATCGGTAACTTTTCAGGCACTTTCAGATTTTTGCATTGGTGTGTATGGGGTGGAATGTTGAGAGCCAGAGTGGAGGAGCCAACTGACAGAGTGGGGAGCACCTCAAAAAAATTCAGAAAATCTCGTCTTCAACTCGCGCTTGCATCCACAATTTTCACTCCAGCAGAAAAATAACCACATCAGCTTGTAGGAAAATTCGTGCCGGTCGCTAGAGTGGTTCTCTGGAGCCAATCGGACAAAAACTCTTGGCTCAGTGGGCGTTTAACTGAAAGCAACACCGACCAACTGCCGCATCAAGTCCCATGTAATTGATAGGAAAAATATCTGGAGGCAGGCAAACACATCCACTTTTCTGAACTGCTCCACAAGACACATTTTTGACCACACACACACAAAAATTTCACTAAATGTTGACAAGACTCTCATAGTTTCGACCATATCATTATTTGAGTGATAGCAGTTACTGTTTTGGAGGGAGAAGCATGTTAATGTGAGGTGAACCTCAGCAGAAATCACTATTAAATCAACTCCCACAGTCCGTTGCCGCGACCACCCTGGTTACCGTCACTGTGGCAACCGAGATAGAGAGACAGATTTATCAATGAGTCAGTTTACTACACCCAGTGTATTACAGAGTATATTTCCCAACATTTCAACTATATTTAACTATTATCTTTTCATTCATTCAAGCCAGAATCTCCATCTAAATATTGAAATGTTCCCAATCACTGACACATTGACATTTATTTAACGTTTCAGTCCCATTCAGAGTATTTGATCCATTCTCACTGTAACATCTCTTCATACTCCTGTTTGGCTCACAGCTTATATTCTATTTTTAATCCTTCATTCTCACCCAACTATTAGGAAGCTTCATTGTCTTCAGACGAGACTTCAAATAAATTCAAGCCACCAATTCAGTTTGGCCTTAGCTTTTCAACAAACCCTAAATTATTTCACAGTTTTTAGATATTCTGGACATTATTCAAAGTTTTCAATGCCGGCAATCCACATTTGGTGTCAGCTCTTCAAAAACCTTAAAATATTCAACATATTTCATATATACTGGACATTATTCAAAGTTTTCAACGCCGGCAATCCGCATTTGGCGTCAGCTCTTCAAAAACCTTGACATATTCAACATATTTCATATATTCTGGACATTATTCAAAGTTTTCAACACCAGCAATCCGCATTTGGCGTCAGCTTCTCAGCAGGGTGCATTCACAACCGCAAGTTCTTCAGGACTTGCCTTCTCTAGTTAGTGTGAATGCTTCAAAGCATTCACACTATTGTTCTTCTGGAATTTATTATTATTATTAGTGTGAATGCTTCAAAGCATTCACACTATTGTTCTTCTGGAATTTATTATTATTATTATTATTCATGATTCCGTACGTTTTTTGGCTCTTTTCAACTCCTTCAAATTTTGAGCTACAGAAACCATTCAACTATCAAAATGTTCAGCTCATTAAGGACATTATGGCATCCATTTTTCTTTTTTCTATCTTTCATACTTTTGGAAATATTCAGCTTTTTCTGCAAAATTTTCCCCATTCATCCTTATGGGGAATTTCTCAAATTTCGCTCTGCTACTACTTCAGCATACGTTCAGCTATAGAAACCGTTCAACTATCAAAATGTTCAGCTATTTATGCTCTTTCAGCCTATCAATTTTCAGCTTTTTAACTTTTCAACTTTTTCAAATATTCAGCTTTTTCAAAACTTAAACCAACATTTTTTCCCATTCATCCTTATGGGGATTTTTTCAAATTTCATTCTGCTACTACTTCAGCATACGTTCAGCTATAGAAACCGTTCAACTATCAAAATGTTCAGCTTTTTAAGCTCTTTCAGCCTTGTACTTTTCAGCTTTTTAACTTTTCAACCTTTTCAAATATTCAGCTTTTTCAAAAAAAAAATTTAATATGGAAGCAAATGGGAAAATCTTCAAATCCTCCTCAAAACTCATGGACTTTCAACCTCTTCTGCTCCCTCATACTTTGAGCTAGAGACACCATTCCAACTTTAAAATAGTCACAAGACCTTGAACTATTAGGCATGTGTTTAGTTTTTGAAAATCTTTTATGGTTTTGAAATTATCACAGTTTTAGTTTGAAGGATTTTTAGCTTGTCTTCTGGGTTTATAATGGGTGTGTATTGCGTGAGCTAGAGTGGGTGACATCATCGCTAGAGTGGAGAGCAGCTGCAAAAACTTTAGAAAAAACTCTCTTCAGCTTGATTTGGGTCCCACAGCTTTTACTTCACATAGACAATATATACATAGAAATGTAGGAAATCTTGTTGGCTTTCATATGACCATCTTATTTCAGATGTGCGACTTAAACTTTTGGCTGTGGAAGCCCTAGAGTGACAAGCACTCCAGCAACTCCCCCATAAGCCACAGTGTTAACTTTGAGCCTAAATCTCTGGAGTGGAGCAGACGGTACCGGTTTTGTCTCTCGCTCTTGTGCCCTCATTTTTCACTCTACAGAAATAAAAAATACATCACATGGTTCAGCAATGTTTCCTGTTACTCACTGTATACATATTTTGGCCATAACCATTACACTTTTTTCTAAACCTGCAGGTGTTTGGGAGGTGTTTTCCCATTCATTCTTATGGGGACATTTTCAACTTTGGTTCTGCTACTGCTCCAGCATCTGTGCAGCTACAGAAACTGTTTGGCTGTCAAACTGTTCAGCTTTTTAAGCTCTTTCAGCCTATTACTTTCAGCTTTTCAACCTTTTCAGCTTTTCAACCATTTCAGCTTTTCACCTTTTTCAACTTTTCAACCTTTTCAGCTTTTCAACCTTTTCAAATATTCAGCTTGATGTTCAGCTAGAGAAACTGTTCAACTATCAAAATATTCACCTTAGAAACTGTTCAACTTTCAAAATCTTCAGCTTTTCCAACCCATTCGGCCTATTCCTTTTCACCTTTTCTGCCTTTTCAGCTGTGAAAAATTCTGCTTTTTCTGCAAATTCTTGACTATTCATTCTCATAGTTTTATGAATGTTTTGTGGATTAGGCAAGTGGTTTCCAGTACATTCAGCAGATTTTGCGAAATCACTTCAGCAATCAGCATTCACACTGTATTTTCGCAGGAAATACAATTTTTCTAGTTATTATTATTATTATTCTTCTTCCGTACGTTTTTCGGCTCTCTTCTACTCCTTCAAATTTTGTGCTACAGAAACCATTCAACTATCAAAATGTTCAGCTCATTAAGGACATGATGGCGTGTCAATTTGGCATTTCTATCTATTATACTTTTGGAAATATTCAGCCTTTTCTGCAAAATTTTCCCCATTCATCCTTATGGGGAATTTCTCAAATTTCACTCTGCTACTACTTCAGCATACGTTCAGCTATAGAAACCGTTCAACTATCAAAATGTTCAGCTATTTATGCTCTTTCAGCCTTGTGCTTTTCAGCTTTTTAGCTTTTCAACTCTTTCAAATATTCAGCTTTTTCAAAACTGAAACCAAAATTTTTTCCCATTCATCCTTATGAGGATTTTTTCAAATTTCATTCTACTACTACTTCAGCATACGTTCAGCTATAGAAACCGTTCAACTATCAAAATGTTCAGCTTTTTAAGCTCTTTCAGCCTTGTGCTTTTCAGCTTTTTAGCTTTTCAACTTTTTCAAATATTCAGCTTTTTCAAAAAAAAAATTAATATGGAAGCAAATGGGAAAATCTTCAAATCCTCTTCAAAACTCATCCACTTTGAACCTCTTCTGCTCCCTCATACTTTGAGCTAGAGACACCATTCCAACTTTAAACTATTCACAAGACCTTGAACTATTAGGCATGTGTTTAGTTTTTGAAAATCTTTTACGGTTTTGAAATTATCACAGTTTTAGTTTGAAGGATTTTTAGCTCCTCTTCTGGGTTTATAATGGGTGTGTATTGCGTGAGCTAGAGTGCGGAACATCATCGCTAGAGTGGAGAGCAGCTGCAAAAACTTTAGAAAAAACTCTCTTCAGCTTGATTTGGGTCCCACAGCTTTTACTTCACATAGACAATATATACATAGAAATGTAGGAAATCTTGTTGGCTTTCATATGATCATCTTATTTCAGATGTGCGACTTAAACTTTTGGCTGTAGAAGCCCTCGAGCGACAAGCACTCCAGCAACTCCCCCATAAGCCGCAATGTTAACTTTGAGCCTAAATTTCTGGGGTGGAGCAGACGGTACCGGTTTTGTCTCTCGCTCTTGCTCCCTCATTTTTCACTCTACAGAAATAAAAAACACATCACAGGGTTCAGCAATGTCTCCTGTTACTCACTGTATACATATTTTGGCCATAACCATTACACTTTTTTCTAAACCTGCAGGAGTTTGGGAGGTGTTTTCCCATTCATTCTTATGGGAACATCTTCAGCTTTGGTTCTGCTACTGCTCCAGCATATGTGCTGCTACAGAAACTGTTTGGCTGTCAGACTGTTCAGCTTTTTAAGCTCTTTCAGCCTATTACTTTCAGCTTTTCATCCTTTTCAGCTTTTTCAACCTTTTCAGCTTTTCAACTTTTTCAGCTTTTCATCCTTTTCAGCTTTTTCAACCTTTTCAGCTTTTCAACTTTTTCAGCTTTTTCAACCTTTTCAGCTTTTTCAACCTTTTCAGCTTTTCATCCTTTTCAGCTATTCAACCTTTTCAGCTTTTTCAACCTTTTCAGCTTTTTCAAATATTCAGCTTTATGTTCAGCTATAGAAACCATTCAACTATCAAAATCTTCAGCTTTTTAAGCTCTTTCAACCTATTACTTTTCAGCCTTTCTGCCTTTTCAGCTTTTGAAAAAATTCAGCTTTTTCTGCAAATTCTTGACCATTCATTCATTCATGCATTTCCAGCACTACGTTCAGCAGATTTTGCAAAATCACTTCAGCAATCAGCATTCACACTGTATTTTCACAGGAAATACAATTTTTCTAGTTATAATTATTATTATTCCTGATTCCGTACGTTTTTTGGCTCGCTTCTCCTCCTACAAATTTTGAGCTACACAAACCATTCAACTATCAAAATGTGCAGCTCGTTAAGGACATGATGGCGTGTATTTTTCTTTTCTCTATATTTTATACTTTTGGAAATATTCAGCTTTTTCTGCAAAATTCTCCCTATTCATCCTTATGGGGAATTTCTCAAATTTCGCTCTGCTACTACTTCAGCATACTTTCAGCTATAGAAACCGTTCAACTATCAAAATGTTCAGCTATTTATGCTCTTTCAGCCTTGTGCTTTTCAGCTTTTTAGCTTTTCAACTTTTTCAAATATTCAGCTTTTTCAAAACTAAAACCAAAATTTTTTCCCATTCATCCTTATGGGGATTTTCTCACATTTCATTCTGCTACTGCTTCAGCATACGTTCAGCTATAGAAACCGTTCAACTATCAAAATGTTCAGCTTTTTAAGCTCTTTCAGCCTTGTACTTTTCAGCTTTTTAACTTTTCAACCTTTTCAAATATTCAGCTTTTTCAAAAAAAAATTTAATATGGAAGCAAATGGGAAAATCTTCAAATCCTCCTCAAAACTCATGGACTTTCAACCTCTTCTGCTCCCTCATACTTTGAGCTAGAGACACCATTCCAACTTTAAAATAGTCACAAGACCTTGAACTATTGAACTTGTTTTTCAAAATTTTAAAATCTTTTATGGTTTTGAAATTATCACAGTTTTAGTTTGAAGGAGTTTTAGCTCCTCTTCTGGGTTTATAATGGGTGTGTATTGCGTGAGCTAGAGTGGGTGACATCATCGCTAGAGTGCAGAGCAGCTGCAAAAACTTTAGAAAAAACTCTCTTCAGCTTGATTTGGGTCCCACAGCTTTTACTTCACATAGACAATATATACATAGAAATGTAGGAAATCTTGTTGGCTTTCATATGATCATCTTATTTCAGATGTGCGACTTAAACTTTTGGCTGTAGAAGCCCTCGAGCGACAAGCACTCCAGCAACTCCCCCATAAGGCGCAATGTTAATTTTGAGCCTAAATTTCTGGAGTGGAGCAGACGGTACCTGTTTTGTCTCTCGCTCTTGTGCCCTCATTTTTCACTCTACTGAAATAAAAAACACATCACATGGTTCAGCAATGTCTCCTGTTACTCACTGTATACATATTTTGGCCATAACCATTACACTTTTTTCTAAACCTGCAGGTGTTTGGGAGGTGTTTTCCCATTCATTCTTATGGGGACATTTTCAACTTTGGTTCTGCTACTGCTCCAGCATCTGTGCAGCTACAGAAACTGTTTGGCTGTCAAACTGTTCAGCTTTTTAAGCTCTTTCAACCTATTACTTTCAGCTTTTCAACCTTTTCATCCTTTTCAAATATTCAGCTTTCTGCCTTTTCAGCTTTTTCAAGTATTCAGCTTCATGTTCAGCTAGAGAAACTGTTCAGCTATCAAAATGTTCAGCTTTTCTGCCTTTTCAGCTTTTGAAAAAATCAGCTTTTCCTGCAAATTCTTGACTATTCATTCTCATAGTTTTATGCATGTTTTGTGGATTAGGCAAGTGTTTTCCAGCACATTCAGCAGATTTTGCAAAATCACTTCAGCAATCAGCATTCACACTGTATTTTCGCAGGAAATACAATTTTTCTAGTTATTATTATTATTCATGATTCCGTACGTTTTTTGGCTCTTTTCAACTCCTTCAAATTTTGAGCTACAGAAACCATTCAACTATCAAAATGTTCAGCTCATTAAGGACATTATGGCATCCATTTTTCTTTTTTCTATCTTTCATACTTTTGGAAATATTCAGCTTTTTCTGCAAAATTTTCCCCATTCATCCTTATGGGGAATTTCTCAAATTTCGCTCTGCTACTACTTCAGCATACGTTCAGCTATAGAAACCGTTCAACTATCAAAATGTTCAGCTATTTATGCTCTTTCAGCCTTGTGCTTTTCAGCTTTTTAGCTTTTCAACTTTTTCAAATATTCAGCTTTTTCAAAACTAAAACCAACATTTTTTCCCATTCATCCTTATGGGGATTTTTTCAAATTTCATTCTGCTACTACTTCAGCATACGTTCAGCTATAGAAACCGTTCAACTATCAAAATGTTCAGCTTTTTAAGCTCTTTCAGCCTTGTTCTTTTCAGCTTTTTAGCTTTTCAACTTTTTCAAATATTCAGCTTTTTCAAAAAAAAATTTAACATGGAAACAAATGGGAAAATCCTCAAATCCTCCTCAAAACTCATCCACTTTCAACCTCTTCTTCTCCCTCATACTTTGAGCTAGAGACACCATTCCAACTTTAAACTATCCACAAGACCTTGAACTATTGAACTTGATTTTCAGTTTTTGAAAATCTTTTACGGTTTTGAAATTATCACAGTTTTAGTTTTAAGGATTTTTAGCTCATCTTCTGGGTTTATAATGGGTGTGTATTGCGTGAGCTAGAGTGCGGAACATCATCGCTAGAGTGGAGAGCAGCTGCAAAAACTTTAGAAAAAACTCTCTTCAGCTTGATTTGGGTCCCACAGCTTTTACTTCACATAGACAATATATACATAGAAATGTAGGAAATCTTGTTGGCTTTCATATGATCATCTTATTTCAGATGTGCGACTTAAACTTTTGGCTGTAGAAGCCCTCGAGCGACAAGCACTCCAGCAACTCCCCCATAAGCCGCAATGTTAACTTTGAGCCTAAATTTCTGGAGTGGAGCAGACGGTACCGGTTTTGTCTCTCGCTCTTGTGCCCTCATTTTTCACTCTACAGAAATAAAAAACACATCACATGGTTCAGCAATGTCTCCTGTTACTCACTGTATACATATTTTGGCCATAACCATTGCACTTTTTTCTAAACCTGCAGGTGTTTGGGAGGTGTTTTCCCATTCATTCTTATGGGGACATTTTCAACTTTGGTTCTGCTACTGCTCCAGCATATGTGCAGCTACAGAAACTGTTTGGCTGTCAAACTGTTCAGCTTTTTAAGCTCTTTCAGCCTATTACTTTCAGCTTTTCAACCTTTTCAGCCTTTTCAACCTTTTCAGCTTTTTCAAATATTCAGCTTTATGTTCAGCTATAGAAACCATTCAACTATCAAAATATTCAGATTTATGTTCAGCTATAGAAACCATTCAACTATCAAAACATTCAGCTTAATGTTCAGCTATAGAAACCATTCAACTATCAAAATATTCAGCTTTATGTTCAGCTATAGAAACCATTCAACTATCAAAATATTCAGATTCATGTTCAGCTATAGAAACCATTCAACTATCAAAACATTCAGCTTTATGTTCAGCTATAGAAACCGTTCAACTATCAAAACATTCAGCTTTATGTTCAGCTATAGAAACCGTTCAACTATCAAAACATTCAGCTTTATGTTCAGCTAGAGAAACTGTTCAACTATCAAAACATTCAGCTTCATGTTCAGCTATATAGAAACCATTCAACTATCAAAATATTCAGCTTCATGTTCAGCTATAGCTTGCGTTAGGCAAGTGTTTTCTAGCACATTCAGCAGATTTTGCAAAATCACTTCAGCAATCAGCATTCACACTGTATTTTCGCAGGAAATACAATTTTTCTAGTTATTATTATTATTCATGATTCCGTACGTTTTTTGGCTCTTTTCAACTCCTTCAAATTTTGAGCTACAGAAACCATTCAACTATCAAAATGTTCAGCTCATTAAGGACATTATGGCATCCATTTTTCTTTTTTCTATCTTTCATACTTTTGGAAATATTCAGCTTTTTCTGCAAAATTTTCCCCATTCATCCTTATGGGGAATTTCTCAAATTTCGCTCTGCTACTACTTCAGCATACGTTCAGCTATAGAAACCGTTCAACTATCAAAATGTTCAGCTATTTGTGCTCTTTCAGCCTATCAATTTTCAGCTTTTTAACTTTTCAACTTTTTCAAATATTCAGCTTTTTCAAAACTAAAACCAAAATTTTTTCCCATTCATCCTTATGGGGATTTTTTCAAATTTCATTCTGCTACTACTTCAGCATACGTTCAGCTATAGAAACCGTTCAACTATCAAAATGTTCAGCTTTTTAAGCTCTTTCAGCCTTGTGTTTTTCAGCTTTTTAGCTTTTCAACTTTTTCAAATATTCAGCTTTTTCAAAAAAAAATTTAACATGGAAACAAATGGGAAAATCCTCAAATCCTCCTCAAAACTCATCCACTTTCAACCTCTTCTTCTCCCTCATACTTTGAGCTAGAGACACCATTCCAACTTTAAACTATCCACAAGACCTTGAACTATTGAACTTGATTTTCAGTTTTTGAAAATCTTTTACGGTTTTGAAATTATCACAGTTTTAGTTTTAAGGATTTTTAGCTCCTCTTCTGGGTTTATAATGGGTGTGTATTGCGTGAGCTAGAGTGCGGAACATCATCGCTAGAGTGGAGAGCAGCTGCAAAAACTTTAGAAAAAACTCTCTTCAGCTTGATTTGGGTCCCACAGCTTTTACTTCACATAGACAATATATACATAGAAATGTAGGAAATCTTGTTGGCTTTCATATGATCATCTTATTTCAGATGTGCGACTTAAACTTTTGGCTGTAGAAGCCCTCGAGCGACAAGCACTCCAGCAACTCCCCCATAAGCCGCAATGTTAACTTTGAGCCTAAATTTCTGGAGTGGAGCAGACGGTACCGGTTTTGTCTCTCGCTGTTGTGCCCTCATTTTTCACTCTACAGAAATAAAAAACACATCACATGGTTCAGCAATGTCTCCTGTTACTCACTGTATACATATTTTGGCCATAACCATTGCATTTTTTTCTAAACCTGCAGGTGTTTGGGAGGTGTTTTCCCATTCATTCTTATGGGGACATTTTCAACTTTGGTTCTGCTACTGCTCCAGCATATGTGCTGCTACAGAAACTGTTTGGCTGTCAAACTGTTCAGCTTTTTAAGCTCTTTCAGCCTATTACTTTCAGCTTTTCAACCTTTTCAGCTTTTCAACCTTTTCAGCCTTTTCAACCTTTTCAGCTTTTTCGAATATTCAGCTTTATGTTCAGCTATAGAAACCATTCAACTATCAAAATATTCAGATTTATGTTCAGCTATAGAAACCATTCAACTATCAAAACATTCAGCTTAATGTTCAGCTATAGAAACCATTCAACTATCAAAATATTCAGCTTTATGTTCAGCTATAGAAACCATTCAACTATCAAAATATTCAGATTTATGTTCAGCTATAGAAACCATTCAACTATCAAAACATTCAGCTTTATGTTCAGCTATAGAAACCATTCAACTATCAAAACATTCAGCTTTATGTTCAGCTATAGAAACCGTTCAACTATCAAAACATTCAGCTTTATGTTCAGCTAGAGAAACTGTTCAACTATCAAAATATTCAGCTTCATGTTCAGCTATAGCTTGCGTTAGGCAAGTGTTTTCTAGCACATTCAGCAGATTTTGCAAAATCACTTCAGCAATCAGCATTCACACTGTATTTTCGCAGGAAATACAATTTTTCTAGTTAGTGTGAATGCTTCAAAGCATTCACACTATTGTTCTTCTGGAATTTATTATTATTATTATTATTATTATTATTATTATTATTCTTCTTCCGTACGTTTTTCGGCTCTCTTCTACTCCTTCAAATTTTGTGCTACAGAAACCATTCAACTATCAAAATGTTCAGCTCATTAAGGACATTACTGCTGTCATTTTTCATTTTTCTATCTTTCATACTTTTTGAAATATTCAGCTTTTTCTGCCAAATTTTTCCCATTCATCCTTATGGGGAATTTCTCAAATTTCGCTCTGCTACTACTTCAGCATACTTTCAGCTATAGAAACCGTTCAACTATTAAAATGTTCAGCTATTTATGCTCTTTCAGCTGTGTGCTTTTCAGCTTTTTAACTTTTCAACTTTTTCAAATATTCAGCTTTTTCAAAACTAAAACCAAAATTTTTTCCCATTCATCCTTATGGGGTTTTTTTCAAATTTCATTCTGCTACTACTTCAGCATACGTTCAGCTATAGAAACTGTTCAACTATCAAAATGTTCAGCTTTTTAAGCTCTTTCAGCCTTGTGCTTTTCAGCTTTTTAACTTTTCAACTTTTTCAAATATTCAGCTTTTTAAAAAAAAAATGTAACATGGAAACAAATGGGAAAATCCTCAAATTCTCCTCAAAACTCATCCACTTTCAACCTCTTCTTCTCCCTCATACTTTGAGCTAGAGACACCATTCCAACTTTAAACTATCCACAAGACCTTGAACTATTGAACTTGATTTTCAGTTTTTGAAAATCTTTTACGGTTTTGAAATAATCACAGTTTTAGTTTGAAGGATTTTTAGCTCCTCTTCTGGGTTTATAATGGGTGTGTATTGCGTGAGCTAGAGTGCGGAACATCATCGCTAGAGTGGAGAGCAGCTGGAAAAACTTGAGAAAAAACTCTCTTCAGCTTGATTTGGGTCCCACAGCTTTTACTTCACATAGACAATATATACATAGAAATGTAGGAAATCTTGTTGGCTTTCAGATGATGTTCTTATTTCAGATGTAGGACTTAAACTTTTGGCTGTAGAAGCCCTCGAGCGACAAGCACTCCAGCAACTCCCCCATAAGGCGCAATGTTAATTTTGAGCCTAAATTTCTGGAGTGGAGCAGACGGTACCGGTTTTGTCTCTCGCTCTTGTGCCCTCATTTTTCACTCTACAGAAATAAAAAACACATCACATATTTTGGCCATAACCATTACACTTTTTTCTAAACCTGCAGGAGTTTGGGAGGTGTTTTCCCATTCATTCTTATGGGGACATTTTCAACTTTGGTTTTGCTACTGCTCCAGCATATGTGCAGCTACAGAAACTGTTTGGCTGTCAAACTGTTCAGCTTTTTAACCTCTTTCAGCTTTTTCAAATATTCAGCTTTATTTTCAGCCATAGAAACCTTTCAACTATCAAAATCTTAAGCTTTTTAAGCTCTTTCAACCTTGTACTTTTCAGCTTTTCAACTTTTTCAGCTCTCAAATATTCAGCTTTCTGCCTTTTCAGATTTTTCAAGTATTCAGCTTCATGTTCAGCTAGAGAAACTGTTCAGCTATCAAAATGTTCAGCTTTTTAAGCTTTTTCAACCTATTACTTTTCAGCCTTTCTGCCTTTTCAGCTTTTTCAAGTATTCCGCTTTTTAAAATATTCAGCTTTCTGTATTTCAGCTTTTTCAAGTATTCAGCTTCATAGTCAGCTATAGAAACCGTTCAACTATCAAACTGTTCAGCTTTTTAAGCTCTTTCAGCCTATTACTTTTCAGCTTTTCAACTTTTTCAACTCTCAAATATTCAGCTTCATGTTCAGCTATAGAAACCGTTCAACTATCAACATGTTCAGCTTTTTAAGCTCTTTCAACCTTGTACTTTTCAGCTTTTCAACCTTTTCAGATTTTTCAAATATTCAGCTTTAAGTTCAGCTAGAGAAACCATCCAACTATCAAACTGTTCAACTTTCTAAGCTCTTTCAGCCTATTACTTTTCAGCTTTTCAACCTTTTCAGCTTTTTCAAATATTCAGCTTTATCTTCAGCTATAGAAACCGTTCAACTATCAACATGTTCAGCTTTTTAAGCTCTTTCAACCTTGTACTTTTCAGCTTTTCAACCTTTTCAGATTTTTCAAATATTCAGCTTCATGTACAGCCATAGAAACCGTTTAATTATCAAAATGTTCATCTTTTTAAGCTCTTTCAGCCTATTACTTTTCAGCTTGTCAACCTTTTCAAATATTCAGCTTTCTGCCTTTTCAGCTTTTTCAAGTATTCAGCTTCATGTTCAGCTAGAGAAACTGTTCAGCTATTAAAATCTTCAGCTTCATGTTCACCTAGAGTAACTGTTCAACTTTCAGTTGAACAGTTACTCAATATTCAGCTTTTCTGCCTCTTCAGCTCTTTAAAAAATCAGCTTTTCCTGCAAATTCTTGACCATTCATTCTCATAGTTTTATGCATTTCCAGCAGCACATTCAGCAGATTTTGCAAAATCACTTCAGCCGTCAGCATTCACACTGTATTTTCGCAGGAAATACAATTTTTCTAGTTAGTGTGAATGCTTCAAAGCATTCACACTATTGTTCTTCTGGAATTTATTATTATTATTAGTGTGAATGCTTCAAAGCATTCACACTATTGTTCTTCTGGAATTTATTATTATTATTATTATTCATGATTCCGTACGTTTTTTGGCTCTTTTCAACTCCTTCAAATTTTGAGCTACAGAAACCATTCAACTATCAAAATGTTCAGCTCATTAAGGACATTATGGCATCCATTTTTCTTTTTTCTATCTTTCATACTTTTGGAAATATTCAGCTTTTTCTGCAAAATTTTCCCCATTCATCCTTATGGGGAATTTCTCAAATTTCGCTCTGCTACTACTTCAGCATACGTTCAGCTATAGAAACCGTTCAACTATCAAAATGTTCAGCTATTTATGCTCTTTCAGCCTTTCAATTTTCAGCTTTTTAACTTTTCAACTTTTTCAAATATTCAGCTTTTTCAAAACTAAAACCAAAATTTTTTCCCATTCATCCTTATGGGGATTTTTTCAAATTTCATTCTGCTACTACTTCAGCATACGTTCAGCTATAGAAACCGTTCAACTATCAAAATGTTCAGCTTTTTAAGCTCTTTCAGCCTTGTTCTTTTCAGCTTTTTAGCTTTTCAACTTTTTCAAATATTCAGCTTTTTCAAAAAAAAAATTAACATGGAAACAAATGGGAAAATCCTCAAATCCTCCTCAAAACTCATCCACTTTCAACCTCTTCTTCTCCCTCATACTTTGAGCTAGAGACACCATTCCAACTTTAAACTATCCACAAGACCTTGAACTATTGAACTTGATTTTCAGTTTTTGAAAATCTTTTACGGTTTTGAAATTATCACAGTTTTAGTTTTAAGGATTTTTAGCTCATCTTCTGGGTTTATAATGGGTGTGTATTGCGTGAGCTAGAGTGCGGAACATCACCGCTAGAGTGGAGAGCAGCTGCAAAAACTTTAGAAAAAACTCTCTTCAGCTTGATTTGGGTCCCACAGCTTTTACTTCACATAGACAATATATACATAGAAATGTAGGAAATCTTGTTGGCTTTCATATGATCATCTTATTTCAGATGTGCGACTTAAACTTTTGGCTGTAGAAGCCCTCGAGCGACAAGCACTCCAGCAACTCCCCCATAAGCCGCAATGTTAACTTTGAGCCTAAATTTCTGGAGTGGAGCAGACGGTACCGGTTTTGTCTCTCGCTCTTGTGCCCTCATTTTTCACTCTACAGAAATAAAAAACACATCACATGGTTCAGCAATGTCTCCTGTTACTCACTGTATACATATTTTGGCCATAACCATTGCACTTTTTTCTAAACCTGCAGGTGTTTGGGAGGTGTTTTCCCATTCATTCTTATGGGGACATTTTCAGCTTTGGTTCTGCTACTGCTCCAGCATCTGTGCAGCTACAGAAACTGTTTGGCTGTCAAACTGTTCAGCTTTTTAAGCTCTTTCAGCCTATTACTTTCAGCTTTTCAACCTTTTCAGCTTTTCAACCTTTTCAGCCTTTTCAACCTTTTCAGCTTTTTCAAATATTCAGCTTTATGTTCAGCTATAGAAACCATTCAACTATCAAAACATTCAGCTTTATGTTCAGCTATAGAAACCGTTCAACTATCAAAACATTCAGCTTTATGTTCAGCTATAGAAACCGTTCAACTATCAAAACATTCAGCTTCATGTTCAGCTATAGCTTGCGTTAGGCAAGTGTTTTCTAGCACATTCAGCAGATTTTGCAAAATCACTTCAGCAATCAGCATTCACACTGTATTTTCGCAGGAAATACAATTTTTCTAGTTATTAGTGTGAATGCTTCAAAGCATTCACACTATTGTTCTTCTGGAATTTATTATTATTATTATTATTATTATTCATGATTCCGTACGTTTTTTGGCTCTTTTCAACTCCTTCAAATTTTGAGCTACAGAAACCATTCAACTATCAAAATGTTCAGCTCATTAAGGACATTATGGCATCCATTTTTCTTTTTTCTATCTTTCATACTTTTGGAAATATTCAGCTTTTTCTGCAAAATTTTCCCCATTCATCCTTATGGGGAATTTCTCAAATTTCGCTCTGCTACTACTTCAGCATACGTTCAGCTATAGAAACCGTTCAACTATCAAAATGTTCAGCTATTTATGCTCTTTCAGCCTTGTGCTTTTCAGCTTTTTAGCTTTTCAACTTTTTCAAATATTCAGCTTTTTCAAAACTAAAACCAAAATTTTTTCCCATTCATCCTTATGGGGATTTTTTCAAATTTCATTCTGCTACTACTTCAGCATACGTTCAGCTATAGAAACCGTTCAACTATCAAAATGTTCAGCTTTTTAAGCTCTTTCAGCCTTGTTCTTTTCAGCTTTTTAGCTTTTCAACTTTTTCAAATATTCAGCTTTTTCAAAAAAAAATTTAACATGGAAACAAATGGGAAAATCCTCAAATCCTCCTCAAAACTCATCCACTTTCAACCTCTTCTTCTCCCTCATACTTTGAGCTAGAGACACCATTCCAACTTTAAACTATCCACAAGACCTTGAACTATTGAACTTGATTTTCAGTTTTTGAAAATCTTTTACGGTTTTGAAATTATCACAGTTTTAGTTTTAAGGATTTTTAGCTCCTCTTCTGGGTTTATAATGGGTGTGTATTGCGTGAGCTAGAGTGCGGAACATCATCGCTAGAGTGGAGAGCAGCTGCAAAAACTTTAGAAAAAACTCTCTTCAGCTTGATTTGGGTCCCACAGCTTTTACTTCACATAGACAATATATACATAGAAATGTAGGAAATCTTGTTGGCTTTCATATGATCATCTTATTTCAGATGTGCGACTTAAACTTTTGGCTGTAGAAGCCCTCGAGCGACAAGCACTCCAGCAACTCCCCCATAAGCCGCAATGTTAACTTTGAGCCTAAATTTCTGGAGTGGAGCAGACGGTACCGGTTTTGTCTCTCGCTGTTGTGCCCTCATTTTTCACTCTACAGAAATAAAAAACACATCACATGGTTCAGCAATGTCTCCTGTTACTCACTGTATACATATTTTGGCCATAACCATTGCACTTTTTTCTAAACCTGCAGCTGTTTGGGAGGTGTTTTCCCATTCATTCTTATGGGGACATTTTCAACTTTGGTTCTGCTACTGCTCCAGCATCTGTGCAGCTACAGAAACTGTTTGGCTGTCAAACTGTTCAGCTTTTCAGCCTTTTCAGCTTTTCAACCTTTTCAGCTTTTTCAACCTTTTCAGCTTTTTCAAATATTCAGCTTTATGTTCAGCTATAGAAACCATTCAACTATCAAAACATTCAGCTTTATGTTCAGCTATAGAAACCATTCAACTATCAAAATATTCAGCTTTATGTTCAGCTATAGAAACCATTCAACTATCAAAACATTCAGCTTTATGTTCAGCTATAGAAACCATTCAACTATCAAAACATTCAGCTTTATGTTCAGCTATAGAAACCATTCAACTATCAAAATATTCAGCTTTATGTTCAGCTATAGAAACCATTCAACTATGAAAACATTCAGCTTTATGTTCAGCTATAGAAACCGTTCAACTATCAAAATATTCAGCTTTATGTTCAGCTAGAGAAACTGTTCAACTATCAAAATGTTCAGCTTTTTAAGCTCTTTCAACCTATTACTTTTCAGCCTTTCTTCCTTGTCACCTTTTGAAAAAAATCTGCTTTTTCTGCAAATTCTTGACTATTCATTCTCATAGTTTTATGCATTTTTTTATGCATTAGGCAAGTGTTTTCCAGCACATTCAGCAGATTTTGCAAAATCACTTCAGCCGTCAGCATTCACACTGTATTTTCGCAGGAAATACAATTTTTCTAGTTATTATTATTATTCATGATTCCGTACGTTTTTTGGCTCTTTTCAACTCCTTCAAATTTTGAGCTACAGAAACCATTCAACTATCAAAATGTTCAGCTCATTAAGGACATTATGGCATCCATTTTTCTTTTTTCTATCTTTCATACTTTTGGAAATATTCAGCTTTTTCTGCAAAATTTTCCCCATTCATCCTTATGGGGAATTTCTCAAATTTCACTCTGCTACTACTTCAGCATACGTTCAGCTATAGAAACCGTTCAACTATCAAAATGTTCAGCTTTTTATGCTCTTTCAGCCTTATACTTTTCAGCTTTTTAGCTTTTCAACTTTTTCAAATATTCAGCTTTTTCAAAACTAAAACCAAATTTTTTTCCCATTCATCCTTATGGGGATTTTTTCAAACTTCATTCTGCTACTACTTCAGCATACGTTCAGCTATAGAAACCGTTCAACTATCAAAATGTTCAGCTATTTATGCTCTTTCAGCCTTGTGCTTTTCAGCTTTTTAGCTTTTCAACTTTTTCAAATATTCAGCTTTTTAAAAAAAAAAATTAATATGGAAACAAATGGGAAAATCTTCAAATCCTCTTCAAAACTCATCCACTTTGAACCTTTTCTGCTCCCTCATACTTTGAGCTAGAGACACCATTCCAACTTTAAACTATTCACAAGACCTTGAACTATTAGGCATGTGTTTAGTTTTTGAAAATCTTTTACGGTTTTGAAATTATCACAGTTTTAGTTTGAAGGATTTTTAGCTCCTCTTCTGGGTTTATAATGGGTGTGTATTGCGTGAGCTAGAGTGGGTGACATCATCGCTAGAGTGGAGAGCAGCTGCAAAAACTTTAGAAAAAACTCTCTTCAGCTTGATTTGGGTCCCACAGCTTTTACTTCACATAGACAATATATACATAGAAATGTAGGAAATCTTGTTGGCTTTCAGATGATGGTCTTATCTCAGATGTAGGACTTAAACTTTTGGCTGTAGAAGCCCTTGAGCGACAAGCACTCCAGCAACTCCCCCATAAGGCGCAATGTTAACTTTGAGCCTAAATTTCTGGAGTGGAGCAGACGGTACCGGTTTTGTCTCTCGCTCTTGTGCCCTCATTTTTCACTCTACAGAAATAAAAAATACATCACATGGTTCAGCAATGTCTCCTGTTACTCACTGTATACATATTTTGGCCATAACCAATACACTTTTTTCTAAACCTGCAGCTGTTTGGGAGGTGTTTTCCCATTCATTCTTATGGGGACATTTTCAACTTTGGTTCTGCTACTGCTCCAGCATATGTGCAGCTACAGAAACTGTTTGGCTGTCAAACTGTTCAGCTTTTCAACCTTTTCAGCTTTTTAAGCTCTTTCAGCCTATTACTTTCAGCTTGTCACCCTTTTCAGCTTTTTCAAATATTCAGCTTTATGTTCAGCCATAGAAACCATTCAACTATCAAAATCTTAAGCTTTTTAAGCTCTTTCAACCTTGTACTTTTCAGCTTTTCAACTTTTTAAGCTCTCAAATATTCAGCTTTCTGCCTCTACAGCTTTTTCAAGTATTCAGCTTCATGTTCAGCTATAGAAACCGTTCAGCTATTAAAATATTCAGCTTTTTAAGCTCTTTCAAACTTGTACTTTTCAGCTTTTCAACCTTTTCAGCTTTTTTAAATATTCAGCTTTCTGTATTTCAGCTTTTTCAAGTATTCAGCTTCAGGTTCAGCTATAGAAACCGTTCAACTATCAAACTGTTCAGCTTTTTAAGCTCTTTCAGCCTATTACTTTCAGCTTTTCAACCTTTTCAGCTTTTTCAACCTTTTCAGCTTTTCAACCTTTTCAGCTTTTTCAACCTTTTCAGCTTTTCATCCTTTTCAGCTTTTTCAAATATTCAGCTTTATGTTCAGCTATAGAAACTCTTCAACTATCAAAATGTTCAGCTTTTTAACCTTTTCAGCCTTTTCAAGTATTCAGCTTCATCTTCAGCTCGAGAAACTCTTCAACTATCAAAATGTTCAGCTTTTTAAGCTGTTTCAACCTTGTACTTTTCAGCTTTTCAACCTTTTCAGCTTTTTAAAATATTCAGCTTCATGTTCAGCTATAGAAACCGTTCAACTATCAAAATCTTCAGCTTTTTAAGCTCTTTCAACCTATTACTTTTCAGCCTTTCTGCCTTTTCAGCTTTTGAAAAAATCAGCTTTTTCTGCAAATTCTTGACCATTCATTCTCATAGTTTCATGCATTTTTAATGCATCAGGCAAGTGTTTTCCAGTACATTCAGCAGATTTTGCAAAATCACTTCAGCCATCAGCATTCACACTGTATTTTCGCAGGAAATACAATTTTTCTAGTTATTATTATTATTCATGATTCCGTACGTTTTTTGGCTCTTTTCAACTCCTTCAAATTTTGAGCTACAGAAACCATTCAACTATCAAAATGTTCAGCTCATTAAGGACATTATGGCATCCATTTTTCTTTTTTCTATCTTTCATACTTTTGGAAATATTCAGCTTTTTCTGCAAAATTTTCCCCATTCATCCTTATGGGGAATTTCTCAAATTTCGCTCTGCTACTACTTCAGCATACGTTCAGCTATAGAAACCGTTCAACTATCAAAATGTTCAGCTATTTATGCTCTTTCAGCCTATCAATTTTCAGCTTTTTAACTTTTCAACTTTTTCAAATATTCAGCTTTTTCAAAACTAAAACCAAAATTTTTTCCCATTCATCCTTATGGGGATTTTTTCAAATTTCATTCTGCTACTACTTCAGCATACGTTCAGCTATAGAAACCGTTCAACTATCAAAATGTTCAGCTTTTTAAGCTCTTTCAGCCTTGTTCTTTTCAGCTTTTTAGCTTTTCAACTTTTTCAAATATTCAGCTTTTTCAAAAAAAAATTTAACATGGAAACAAATGGGAAAATCCTCAAATCCTCCTCAAAACTCATCCACTTTCAACCTCTTCTTCTCCCTCATACTTTGAGCTAGAGACACCATTCCAACTTTAAACTATCCACAAGACCTTGAACTATTGAACTTGATTTTCAGTTTTTGAAAATCTTTTACGGTTTTGAAATTATCACAGTTTTAGTTTTAAGGATTTTTAGCTCATCTTCTGGGTTTATAATGGGTGTGTATTGCGTGAGCTAGAGTGCGGAACATCATCGCTAGAGTGGAGAGCAGCTGCAAAAACTTTAGAAAAAACTCTCTTCAGCTTGATTTGGGTCCCACAGCTTTTACTTCACATAGACAATATATACATAGAAATGTAGGAAATCTTGTTGGCTTTCATATGATCATCTTATTTCAGATGTGCGACTTAAACTTTTGGCTGTAGAAGCCCTTGAGCGGCAAGCACTCCAGCAACTCCCCCATAAGCCGCAATGTTAACTTTGAGCCTAAATTTCTGGAGTGGAGCAGACGGTACCGGTTTTGTCTCTCGCTGTTGTGCCCTCATTTTTCACTCTACAGAAATAAAAAACACATCACATGGTTCAGCAATGTCTCCTGTTACTCACTGTATACATATTTTGGCCATAACCATTGCACTTTTTTCTAAACCTGCAGCTGTTTGGGAGGTGTTTTCCCATTCATTCTTATGGGGACATTTTCAACTTTGGTTCTGCTACTGCTCCAGCATATGTGCAGCTACAGAAACTGTTTGGCTGTCAAACTGTTCAGCTTTTTAAGCTCTTTCAGCCTATTACTTTCAGCTTTTCAACCTTTTCAGCTTTTCAACCTTTTCAGCTTTTTCAAATATTCAGCTTTATGTTCAGCTATAGAAACCATTCAACTATCAAAATATTCAGATTTATGTTCAGCTATAGAAACCATTCAACTATCAAAACATTCAGCTTAATGTTCAGCTATAGAAACCATTCAACTATCAAAATATTCAGCTTTATGTTCAGCTATAGAAACCATTCAACTATCAAAATATTCAGATTCATGTTCAGCTATAGAAACCATTCAACTATCAAAATATTCAACTTTATGTTCAGCTATAGCTTGCGTTAGGCAAGTGTTTTCTAGCACATTCAGCAGATTTTGCAAAATCACTTCAGCAATCAGCATTCACACTGTATTTTCGCAGGAAATACAATTTTTCTAGTTATTATTATTATTCATGATTCCGTACGTTTTTTGGCTCTTTTCAACTCCTTCAAATTTTGAGCTACAGAAACCATTCAACTATCAAAATGTTCAGCTCATTAAGGACATTATGGCATCCATTTTTCTTTTTTCTATCTTTCATACTTTTGGAAATATTCAGCTTTTTCTGCAAAATTTTCCCCATTCATCCTTATGGGGAATTTCTCAAATTTCGCTCTGCTACTACTTCAGCATACGTTCAGCTATAGAAACCGTTCAACTATCAAAATGTTCAGCTATTTATGCTCTTTCAGCCTATCAATTTTCAGCTTTTTAACTTTTCAACTTTTTCAAATATTCAGCTTTTTCAAAACTAAAACCAAAATTTTTTCCCATTCATCCTTATGGGGATTTTTTCAAATTTCATTCTGCTACTACTTCAGCATACGTTCAGCTATAGAAACCGTTCAACTATCAAAATGTTCAGCTTTTTAAGCTCTTTCAGCCTTGTTCTTTTCAGCTTTTTAGCTTTTCAACTTTTTCAAATATTCAGCTTTTTCAAAAAAAAATTTAACATGGAAACAAATGGGAAAATCCTCAAATCCTCCTCAAAACTCATCCACTTTCAACCTCTTCTTCTCCCTCATACTTTGAGCTAGAGACACCATTCCAACTTTAAACTATCCACAAGACCTTGAACTATTGAACTTGATTTTCAGTTTTTGAAAATCTTTTACGGTTTTGAAATTATCACAGTTTTAGTTTTAAGGATTTTTAGCTCATCTTCTGGGTTTATAATGGGTGTGTATTGCGTGAGCTAGAGTGCGGAACATCATCGCTAGAGTGGAGAGCAGCTGCAAAAACTTTAGAAAAAACTCTCTTCAGCTTGATTTGGGTCCCACAGCTTTTACTTCACATAGACAATATATACATAGAAATGTAGGAAATCTTGTTGGCTTTCATATGATCATCTTATTTCAGATGTGCGACTTAAACTTTTGGCTGTAGAAGCCCTTGAGCGGCAAGCACTCCAGCAACTCCCCCATAAGCCGCAATGTTAACTTTGAGCCTAAATTTCTGGAGTGGAGCAGACGGTACCGGTTTTGTCTCTCGCTGTTGTGCCCTCATTTTTCACTCTACAGAAATAAAAAACACATCACATGGTTCAGCAATGTCTCCTGTTACTCACTGTATACATATTTTGGCCATAACCATTGCACTTTTTTCTAAACCTGCAGCTGTTTGGGAGGTGTTTTCCCATTCATTCTTATGGGGACATTTTCAACTTTGGTTCTGCTACTGCTCCAGCATATGTGCAGCTACAGAAACTGTTTGGCTGTCAAACTGTTCAGCTTTTTAAGCTCTTTCAGCCTATTACTTTCAGCTTTTCAACCTTTTCAGCTTTTCAACCTTTTCAGCTTTTTCAAATATTCAGCTTTATGTTCAGCTATAGAAACCATTCAACTATCAAAACATTCAGCTTAATGTTCAGCTATAGAAACCATTCAACTATCAAAATGTTCAGCTTTATGTTCAGCTATAGAAACCGTTCAACTATCAAACTGTTCAGCTTTTTAAGCTCTTTCAGCCTTTCTGCCTTTTCAGCTTCTGAAAAAAATCAGCTTTTCCTGCAAATTCTTGACTATTCATTCTCATAGTTTTATGCATGTTTTGTGGATTAGGCAAGTGGTTTCCAGTACATTCAGCAGATTTTGCGAAATCACTTCAGCAATCAGCATTCACACTGTATTTTCGCAGGAAATACAATTTTTCTAGTTATTATTATTATTCATGATTCCGTACGTTTTTTGGCTCTTTTCAACTCCTTCAAATTTTGAGCTACAGAAACCATTCAACTATCAAAATGTTCAGCTCATTAAGGACATTATGGCATCCATTTTTCTTTTTTCTATCTTTCATACTTTTGGAAATATTCAGCTTTTTCTGCAAAATTTTCCCCATTCATCCTTATGGGGAATTTCTCAAATTTCGCTCTGCTACTACTTCAGCATACGTTCAGCTATAGAAACCGTTCAACTATCAAAATGTTCAGCTATTTATGCTCTTTCAGCCTATCAATTTTCAGCTTTTTAACTTTTCAACTTTTTCAAATATTCAGCTTTTTCAAAACTAAAACCAAAATTTTTTCCCATTCATCCTTATGGGGATTTTTTCAAATTTCATTCTGCTACTACTTCAGCATACGTTCAGCTATAGAAACCGTTCAACTATCAAAATGTTCAGCTTTTTAAGCTCTTTCAGCCTTGTTCTTTTCAGCTTTTTAGCTTTTCAACTTTTTCAAATATTCAGCTTTTTCAAAAAAAAATTTAACATGGAAACAAATGGGAAAATCCTCAAATCCTCCTCAAAACTCATCCACTTTCAACCTCTTCTTCTCCCTCATACTTTGAGCTAGAGACACCATTCCAACTTTAAACTATCCACAAGACCTTGAACTATTGAACTTGATTTTCAGTTTTTGAAAATCTTTTACGGTTTTGAAATTATCACAGTTTTAGTTTTAAGGATTTTTAGCTCATCTTCTGGGTTTATAATGGGTGTGTATTGCGTGAGCTAGAGTGCGGAACATCATCGCTAGAGTGGAGAGCAGCTGCAAAAACTTTAGAAAAAACTCTCTTCAGCTTGATTTGGGTCCCACAGCTTTTACTTCACATAGACAATATATACATAGAAATGTAGGAAATCTTGTTGGCTTTCATATGATCATCTTATTTCAGATGTGCGACTTAAACTTTTGGCTGTAGAAGCCCTTGAGCGGCAAGCACTCCAGCAACTCCCCCATAAGCCGCAATGTTAACTTTGAGCCTAAATTTCTGGAGTGGAGCAGACGGTACCGGTTTTGTCTCTCGCTGTTGTGCCCTCATTTTTCACTCTACAGAAATAAAAAACACATCACATGGTTCAGCAATGTCTCCTGTTACTCACTGTATACATATTTTGGCCATAACCATTGCACTTTTTTCTAAACCTGCAGCTGTTTGGGAGGTGTTTTCCCATTCATTCTTATGGGGACATTTTCAACTTTGGTTCTGCTACTGCTCCAGCATATGTGCAGCTACAGAAACTGTTTGGCTGTCAAACTGTTCAGCTTTTTAAGCTCTTTCAGCCTATTACTTTCAGCTTTTCAACCTTTTCAGCTTTTCAACCTTTTCAGCCTTTTCAACCTTTTCAGCTTTTTCAAATATTCAGCTTTATGTTCAGCTATAGAAACCATTCAACTATCAAAACATTCAGCTTAATGTTCAGCTATAGAAACCATTCAACTATCAAAACATTCAGCTTTATGTTCAGCTATAGAAACCATTCAACTATCAAAATATTCAGATTTATGTTCAGCTATAGAAACCATTCAACTATCAAAACATTCAGCTTAATGTTCAGCTATAGAAACCATTCAACTATCAAAACATTCAGCTTTATGTTCAGCTATAGAAACCATTCAACTATCAAAATATTCAGATTTATGTTCAGCTATAGAAACCATTCAACTATCAAAACATTCAGCTTTATGTTCAGCTATAGAAACCGTTCAACTATCAAAACATTCAGCTTTATGTTCAGCTATAGAAACCGTTCAACTATCAAAACATTCAGCTTTATGTTCAGCTAGAGAAACCGTTCAACTATCAAAACATTCAGCTTTATGTTCAGCTAGAGAAACTGTTCAACTATCAAAATATTCAGCTTCATGTTCAGCTATAGCTTGCGTTAGGCAAGTGTTTTCTAGCACATTCAGCAGATTTTGCAAAATCACTTCAGCAATCAGCATTCACACTGTATTTTCGCAGGAAATACAATTTTTCTAGTTATAATTGGTTGTGAATGCAGGAGGCATTCACAACATATGTTCTTCTACGCACGGAATTCTTTATTTTTATTTTTATTATTATATCTTCCGGGTCAGAAAGTTTGGCCCTTAACTCCTTCAACATTTTTCAACGTATTCACTCCATTCAAAAACCAAAATATTCATCTCAATTGGGAATCGACCGCGTCTATTTTTCTCATTCATATCATTCATAATTTCCGAGATATTCAGCGTTTTCCGGCCATTTTTTCCCATTCAAGCAGATTACGGAATGTTCAAAAAATCTCAAATTTCACACTTTTTCAAGCATTTTCAAAACTCATCTAGTCATTCACACTTCAAGATAGAAACTCCATTCAAACTCTGAAATATTCCACTATTTGTCTACTTTCAATCTTGTATTCATCTTTCTCACAGCATTCATACATTTTGCACAGTCGCAGTTCAAACATCGGTAACGTTTCAGATTTTTGCATTGGTGTGTATTGGGTGGATCACACTTTTTCAAGCATTTTCAAAGCTCAGCTAATCATTCACACTTCCAGATAGAAACTCCATTCAAACTTTGAAATATTCAACTATGTGTCTACATTCAAGCCTGTATTCATCTTTCTCACAGCATTCATACTTTTTGCACAGTCGCAGTTCAAACATCGGTAACTTTTCAGGCACTTTCAGATTTTTGCATTGGTGTGTATGGGGTGGAATGTTGAGAGCCAGAGTGGAGGAGCCAACTGACAGAGTGGGGAGCACCTCAAAAAAATTCAGAAAATCTCGTCTTCAACTCGCGCTTGCATCCACAATTTTCACTCCAGCAGAAAAATAACCACATCAGCTTGTAGGAAAATCCGTGTCGGTCGCTAGAGTGGTTCTCTGGAGCCAATCGGACAAAAACTCTTGGCTCAGTGGGCGTTTAACTGAAAGCAACACCGACCAACTGCCGCATCAAGTCCCATGTAATTGATAGGAAAAAAATCTGGAGGCAGGCAAACACATCCACTTTTCTGAACTGCTCCAGAAGACACATTTTTGACCACACACACACAAAAATTTCACAAAATGTTGACAAGACTCTCATAGTTTCGACCATATCATTATTTGAGTGATAGCAGTTACTGTTTTGGAGGGAGAAGCATGTTAATGTGAGGCAAACCTCAGCAGAAATCACTATTAAATCAACTCCCACAGTCCGTTGCCGCGACCACCCTGGTTACCGTCACTGTGGCAACCGAGATAGAGAGACAGATTTATCAATGAGTCAGTTTACTACACCCAGTGTATTACAGACTATATTTCCCAACATTTCAACTATATTTAACTATTATCTTTTCATTCATTCAAGCCAGAATCTCCATCTAAATATTGAAATGTTCCCAATCACTGACACATTGACATTTATTTAACGTTTCAGTCCCATTCAGAGTATTTGATCCATTCTCACTGTAACATCTCTTCATACTCCTGTTTGGCTCACAGCTTGTATTCTATTTTTAATCCTTCATTCTCACCCAACTATTAGGAAGCTTCATTGTCTTCAGACGAGACTAAATTCAAGCCACCAATTCAGTTTGGCCTTAGCTTTTCAACAAACCCTAAATTATTTCACAGTTTTTAGATATTCTGGACATTATTCAAAGTTTTCAAAGCCAGCAGTCCGCATTTGGCGTCAGCTCTTCAAAAACCTTAAAATATTCAACATATTTCATATATTCTGGACATTATTCAAAGTTTTCAACACCAGCAATCCGCATTTGGCGTCAGCTTGTCAACAGGGTGCATTCACAACCGCAAGTTCTTCAGGACTTGCCTTCTCTAGTTATTAGTGTGAATGCTTCAAAGCATTCACACTATTGTTCTTCTGGAATTTATTATTATTAGTGTGAATGCTCCAAAGCATTCACACTATTGTTCTTCCGGAATTTATTAAAGTTATTATTAGTGTGAATGCTTCAAAGCATTCACACTATTGTTCTTCTGGAATTTATTAAACTTTTTATTCTTCTTCCGTACGTTTTTTGGCTCGCTACTACTCCTACAAATTTTGTGCTACAGAAACCATTCAACTATCAAAATGTTCAGCTTTTTAAGGACAGTCTTGCTTCCATTTTTCTTTTTTCTATCTTTCATACTTTTGGAAATATTCAGCTTTTTCTGCCAAATGTTCCCCATTCATCCTTATGGGGATTTTTTCAAATTTCGCTCTGCTACTACTTCAGCATACGTTCAGCTATAGAAACCGTTCAACTATCAAAATGTTCAGCTCTTTATGCTCTTTCAGCCTTGTGCTTTTCAGCTTTTCAGCTTTTCAACTTTTTCAAATATTCAGCTTTTTCAAAACTAAAACCAAAATTTTTTCCCATTCATCCTTATGAGGATTTTTTCAAATTTCATTCTACTACTACTTCAGCGTACGTTCAGCTATAGAAACCGTTCAACTATCAAAATGTTCAGCTTTTTAAGCTCTTTCAGCCTTGTGCTTTTCAGCTTTTTAGCTTTTCAACTTTTTCAAATATTCAGCTTTTTCAAAAACAAATTTAACATGGAAACAAATGGGAAAATCCTCAAATCCTCCTCAAAACTCATCCACTTTCAACCTCTTCTGCTCCCTCATACTTTGAGCTAGAGACACCATTCCAACTTTAAACTATTCACAAGACCTTGAACTATTGAACTTGTTTTTCAGTTTTTGAAAATCTTTTACGGTTTTGAAATGATCACAGTTTTAGTTTTAAGGATTTTTAGCTCCTCTTCTGGGTTTATAATGGGTGTGTATTGCGTGAGCTAGAGTGCGGAACATCACCGCTAGAGTGGAGAGCAGCTGGAAAGACTTGAGAAAAAATTGTCTTCAGCTTGATTTGGGTCCCACAGCTTTTACTTCACATAGACAATATATACATAGAAATGTAGGAAATCTTGTTGGCTTTCAGATGATGTTCTTATTTCAGATGTAGGACTTAAACTTTTGGTTGTAGAAGCCCTTGAGCGACAAGCACTCCAGCAACTCCCCCATAAGCCGCAATGTTAACTTTGAGCCTAAATTTCTGGAGTGGAGCAGACGGTACCGGTTTTGTCTCTCGCTCTTGTGCCCTCATTTTTCACTCTACAGAAATAAAAAATACATCACATGGTTCAGCAATGTCTCCTGTTACTCACTGTATACATATTTTGGCCATAACCATTACACTTTTTTCTAAACCTGCAGCTGTTTGGGAGGTGTTTTCCCATTCATTCTTATGGGGACATTTTCAAATTTCATTCTGCTACTGCTCCAGCATATGTGCTGCTACAGAAACTGTTTGGCTGTCAAACTGTTCAGCTTTTCAACCTTTTCAGCTTTTTCAAATATTCAGCTTTATGTTCAGCCATAGAAACCATTCAACTATCAAAATCTTAAGCTTTTTAAGCTCTTTCAACCTTGTACTTTTCAGCTTTTCAACTTTTTAAGCTCTCAAATATTCAGCTTTCTGCCTCTACAGCTTTTTCAAGTATTCAGCTTCATGTTCAGCTATAGAAACCGTTCAACTATCAAACTGTTCAGCTTTTTAAGCTTTTTCAGCCTATTACTTTTCAGCCTTTCTGCCTTTTCAGCTTTTTCAAGTATTCCGCTTTTTTAAATATTCAGCTTTCTGTATTTCAGCTTTTTCAAGTATTCAGCTTCATATTCAGCTATAGAAACCGTTCAACTATCAAACTGTTCAGCTTTTTAAGCTCTTTCAGCCTTGTACTTTTCAGCTTTTTCAAATATTCAGCTTCATGTACAGCTAGACAAACTGTTCAACTATCAAAATATTCAGCTTCATGTACAGCTAGAGAAACTGTTCAACTATCAAAATGTTCAGCTTTTTAAGCTCTTTCAACCTATTACTTTTCAGCCTTTCTGCCTTTTCAACTTTTGAAAAAATCAGCTTTTTCTGCAAGTTCTTGACCATTCATTCTCATAGTTTCATGCATTTTTTATGCATTAGGCAAGTGTTTTCCAGCACATTCAGCAGATTTTGCAAAATCACTTCAGCAATCAGCATTCACACTGTATTTTCGCAGGAAATACAATTTTTCTAGTTAAAGTTATTTTTCTTCTTCCGTACGTTTTTTGGCTCGCTACTCCTCCTACAAATTTTGAGCTACAGAAACCATTCAACTATCAAAATGTGCAGCTCGTTAAGGACATGATGGCTTCCATTTTTCTTTTTTCTATCGTTCATACTTTTGGAAATATTCAGCTTTTTCTGCCAAATTTTTCCCATTCATCCTTATGGGGAATTTCTCAAATTTCATTCTGCTACTATTTCAGCATACTTTCAGCTATAGAAACCGTTCAACTATCAAAATGTTCAGCTCTTTATGCTCTTTCAGCCTATTACTTTTCAGCTTTTTAGCTTTTCAACTTTTTCAAATATTCAGCTTTTTCAAAACTAAAACCAAAATTTTTTCCCATTCATCCTTATGAGGATTTTTTCAAATTTCATTCTGCTACTACTTCAGCATACTTTCAGCTATAGAAACCGTTCAACTATCAAAATGTTCAGCTTTTTAAGCTCTTTCAGCCTTGTGCTTTTCAGCTTTTTAGCTTTTCAACTTTTTCAAATATTCAGCTTTTTCAAAAAAAAAATTAACATTGAAACAAATGGGAAAATCCTCAAATCCTCCTCAAAACTCATCCACTTTCAACCTCTTCTGCTCCCTCATACTTTGAGCTAGAGACACCATTCCAACTTTAAACTATTCACAAGACCGTGAACTATTGAACTTGTTTTTCAAAATTTGAAAATCTTTTACGGATTTGAAATTATCACAGTTTTAGTTTTAAGGATTTTTAGCTCATCTTCTGGGTTTATAATGGGTGTGTATTGCGTGAGCTAGAGTGGGTGACATCATCGCTAGAGTGGAGAGCAGCTGGAAAAAGTTTAGAAAAAACTCTCTTCAGCTTGATTTGGGTCCCACAGCTTTTACTTCACATAGACAATATATACATAGAAATGTAGGAAATCTTGTTGGCTTTCAGATGATCGTCTTATTTCAGATGTGCGACTTAAACTTTTGGTTGTAGAAGCCCTAGAGTGGCAAGAACTCCAGCAACTCCCCCATAAGGCGCAATGTTAATTTTGAGCCTAAATCTCTGGAGTGGAGCAGACGGTACCGGTTTTGTCTCTCGCTCTTGTGCCCTCATTTTTCACTCTACAGAAATAAAAAACACATCACATGGTTCAGCAATGTCTCCTGTTACTCACTGTATACATATTTTGGCCATAACCATCACACTTTTTTCTAAACCTGCAGGTGTTTGGGAGGTGTTTTCCCATTCATTCTTATGGGGACATTTTCAACTTTGGTTCTGCTACTGCTCCAGCATATGTGCTGCTACAGAAACTGTTTGGCTGTCAAACTGTTCAGCTTTTTAAGCTCTTTCAGCCTATTACTTTCAGCTTTTCACCCTTTTCAGCTTTATGTTCAGCTATAGAAACCATTCAACTATCAAAATATTCAGCTTCATGTTCAGCTAGAGAAACTGTTTAACTATCAAAACGTTCAGCTTTATGTTCAGCTAGAGAAACCGTTCAACTATCAAACTGTTCAGCTTTTTAGGCTCTTTCAACCTATTACTTTTCAGCCTTTCTTCCTTTTCAGCTTTTGAAAAAATCTGCTTTTTCTGCAAATTCTTGACCATTCTCATAGTTTTATGCATGTTTTTATGCATTAGGCAAGTGTTTTCCAGCACATTCAGCAGATTTTGCAAAATCACTTCAGCCGTCAGCATTCACACTGTATTTTCGCAGGAAATACAATTTTTCTAGTTAGTGTGAATGCTTCAAAGCATTCACACTATTGTTCTTCCGGAATTTATTAAAGTTATTATTATTATTATTATTATTCCAGCTTCCGTACGTTTTTCAGCTCTCTTCTACTCTTTCAAATTTTGAGCTACAGAAACCATTCAACCATCAAAATGTTCAGCTCGTTAAGGACATTACTGCCTCTATTTTTCATTTTTCTATCTTTCATACTTTTGGAAATATTCAGCTTTTTCTGCCAAATTTTTCCCATTCATCCTTATGGGGAATTTCTCAAATTTCATTCTGCTACATCTTCAGCATACGTTCAGCTATAGAAACCGTTCAACTATCAAAATGTTCAGCTATTTATGCTCTTTCAGCCTTGTACTTTTCAGCTTTTTAGCTTTTGAACTTTTTCAAATATTCAGCTTTTTCAAAACTAAAACCAAAATTTTTTCCCATTTATCCTTATGGGGATTTTCTCAAATTTCATTCTGCTACTACTTCAGCATACGTTCAGCTATAGAAACCGTTCAACTATCAAAATGTTCAGCTTTTTATGCTCTTTCAGCCTTCTTATTTTCAGCTTTTTAGCTTTTCAACTTTTTCAAATATTCAGCTTTTTCAAAAAAAAATTTAATATGGAAGCAAATGGGAAAATCTTCAAATCCTCTTCAAAACTCATCCACTTTCAACCTCTTCTGCTCTCTCATACTTTGAGCTAGAGACACCATTCCAACTTTAAAATAGTCACAAGACCTTGAACTATTGAATTTGTTTTTCAAAATTTTAAAATCTTTTACGGTTTTGAAATTATTACAGTTTTAGTTTGAAGGACTTTTAGCTCGTCTTCTGGGTTTATAATGGGTGTGTATTGCGTGAGCTAGAGTGGGTGACATCATCGCTAGAGTGGAGAGCAGCTGCAAAAACTTTAGAAAAAACTCTCTTCAGCTTGATTTGGGTCCCACATCTTTTACTTCACATAGACAATATATACATAGAAATGTGGGAAATCTTGTTGGCTTTCAGATGATGGTCTTATTTCAGATGTAGGACTTAAACTTTTGACTGTAGAAGCCCTCGAGTGACAAGAACTCCAGCAACTCCCCCATAAGCCGCAGTGTTAACTTTGAGCCTAAATCTCTGGAGTGGAGCAGATGGTACCGGTTTTGTCTCTCGCTCTTGTGCCCTCATTTTTCACTCTACAGAAATAAAAAACACATCACAGGGTTCAGCAATGTCTCCTGTTACTCACTGTATACATATTTTGGCCATAACCATTACACTTTTTTCTAAACCTGCAGGTGTTTGGGAGGTGTTTTCCCATTCATTCTTATGGGGACATTTTCAAATTTCATTCTGCTACTGCTCCAGCATATGTGCAGCTACAGAAACTGTCTGGCTGTCAAACTGTTCAGCTTTTTAAGCTCTTTCAGCCTATTACTTTCAGCTTTTCAACCTTTTCAGCTTCTTCAAATATTCAGCTTCATGTTCAGCTAGAGAAACTGTTCAACTTTTAAAATATTCAGCTTTATGTTCAGCTATAGAAACCGTTCAACTTTCAAAATGTTCAGCTTCATGTTCAGCTAGAGAAACTGTTAAAATATCAAAATATTGAGCTTTATGTCCAGCTAGAGAAACTGTTCAGCTTTTAAAATATTCAGCTTTATGTTCAGCTAGAGAAACTGTTCAACTTTTAAAATATTCAGCTTTATGTTCAGCTAGAGAAACTGTTCAACTTTTAAAATATTCAGCTTTATGTTCAGCTAGAGAAACTGTTCAGCTTTTAAAATATTCAGCTTTATGTTCAGCTAGAGAAACTGTTCAGCTTTTAAAATATTCAGCTTTTTAAGCTCTTTCAACCTATTACTTTTCAGCTTTTCAACCTTTTCAGCTTTTCAACCATTTCAGCTTTTCAGCTTTTTCAACTTTTCAACCTTTTCAGCTTTTCAACCTTTTCAAATATTCAGCTTGATGTTCAGCTAGAGAAACTGTTCAACTTTTAAAATATTCAGCTTTATGTTCAGCTAGAGAAACTGTTCAGCTTTTAAAATATTCAGCTTTATGTTCAGCTAGAGAAACTGTTCAGCTTTTAAAATATTCAGCTTTTTAAGCTCTTTCAACCTATTACTTTTCAGCTTTTCAACCTTTTCAGCTTTTCAACCATTTCAGCTTTTCACCTTTTTCAACTTTTCAACCTTTTCAGCTTTTCAACTTTTTCAAATATTCAGCTTGATGTTCAGCTAGAGAAACTGTTCAACTATCAAAATATTCACCTTAGAAACTGTTCAACTTTCAAAATCTTCAGCTTTTCCAACCCATTCGGCCTATTCCTTTTCACCTTTTCTGCCTTTTCAGCTTTGAAAAATTCTGCTTTTTCTGCAAATTCTTGACCATTCATTCTCATAGTTTTATGCATTTTTTATGCATTAGGCAAGTGTTTTCCAGCACATTCAGCAGATTTCCAAAATCACTTCAGCTTTCAGCATTCACACTGTATTTTCGTAGGAAATACAAATTTTTCTAGTTATTATTCTTCTTCCGTACGTTTTTCAGCACCTATCTTCTCCTACAAATTTTGAGCTATAGAAACCATTCAACTATCAAAATGTTCAGCTTTTTAAGGACACTCTTGCTTCCATTTTTCTTTTTTCTATCTTTCATACTTTTGGAAATATTCAGCTTTTTCTGCAAAATTTTCCCCATTCATCCTTATGGGGATTTTTTCAAATTTCGCTATGCTACTACTTCAGCATACGTTCAGCTATAGAAACCGTTCAACTATCAAAATGTTCAGCTCTTTATGCTCTTTCAGCCTTGTGCTTTTAAGCTTTTCAGCTTTTCAACTTTTTCAAATATTCAGCTTTTTCAAAACTAAAACCAAAATTTTTTCCCATTCATCCTTATGGGGATTTTTTCAAATTTCATCTGCTACTACTTCAGCATACGTTCAGCTATAGAAACCGTTCAACTATCAAAATGTTCAGCTTTTTAAGCTCTTTCAGCCTTGTTCTTTTCAGATTTTTAGCTTTTCAACTTTTTCAAATATTCAGCTTTTTCAAAAAAAAATGTAACATGGAAACAAATGGGAAAATCCTCAAATCCTCCTCAAAACTCATCCACTTTCAACCTCTTCTTCTCCCTCATACTTTGAGCTAGAGACACCATTCCAACTTTAAACTATCCACAAGACCTTGAACTATTGAACTTGATTTTCAGTTTTTGAAAATCTTTTACGGTTTTGAAATTATCACAGTTTTAGTTTTAAGGATTTTTAGCTCATCTTCTGGGTTTATAATGGGTGTGTATTGCGTGAGCTAGAGTGCGGAACATCATCGCTAGAGTGGAGAGCAGCTGCAAAAACTTTAGAAAAAACTCTCTTCAGCTTGATTTGGGTCCCACAGCTTTTACTTCACATAGACAATATATACATAGAAATGTAGGAAATCTTGTTGGCTTTCATATGATCATCTTATTTCAGATGTGCGACTTAAACTTTTGGCTGTAGAAGTCCTCGAGCGACAAGCACTCCAGCAACTCCCCCATAAGCCGCAATGTTAACTTTGAGCCTAAATTTCTGGAGTGGAGCAGACGGTACCGGTTTTGTCTCTCGCTCTTGTGCCCTCATTTTTCACTCTTCAGAAATAAAAAATACATCACATGGTTCAGAAATGTCTCCTGTTACTCACTGTATACATATTTTGGCCATAACCATTACACTTTTTCCTAAACCTGTAGCTGTTCGGGAGGTGTTTTCCCATTCATTCTTATGGGGACATTTTCAACTTTGGTTCTGCTACTGCTCCAGCATATGTGCAGCTACAGAAACTGTTTGGCTGTCAGACTGTTCAGCTTTTTAAGCTCTTTCAGACTATTACTTTCAGCTTTTCACCCTTTTCAGCTTTTCAACCTTTTCAGCCTTTTCAACCTTTTCAGCTTTTTCAAATATTCAGCTTTATGTTCAGCTATAGAAACCATTCAACTATCAAAATATTCAGATTTATGTTCAGCTATAGAAACCATTCAACTATCAAAATATTCAGATTTATGTTCAGCTATAGAAACCATTCAACTATCAAAACATTCAGCTTAATGTTCAGCTATAGAAACCATTCAACTATCAAAATATTCAGCTTCATGTCAGCTATAGAAACCATTCAACTATCAAAATATTCAGCTTCATGTTCAGCTATAGCTTGCGTTAGGCAAGTGTTTTCTAGCACATTCAGCAGATTTTGCAAAATCACTTCAGCAATCAGCATTCACACTGTATTTTCGCAGGAAATACAATTTTTCTAGTTAGTGTGAATGCTCCAAAGCATTCACACTATTGTTCTTCCGGAATTTATTATTATTATTATTATTATTATTATTAGTGTGAATGCTTCAAAGCATTCACACTATTGTTCTTCTGGAATTTATTATTATTATTATTATTATTCCTGCTTCCGTACGTTTTTCAGCTCTCTTCAGCTCCTTCAAATTTTGAGCTACAGAAACCATCCAACTATCAAAATGTGCAGCTCATTAAGGACATTCTTGCTTGTATTTTTGGTATTTCTATCTTTTATACTTTTGGAAATATTCAGCTTTTTCTGCAAAATTTTCCCCATTCATCCTTATGGGGAATTTCTCAAATTTCGCCCTGCTACTACTTCAGCATACGTTCAGCTATAGAAACCGTTCAACTATCAAAATGTTCAGCTTTTTATGCTCTTTCAGCCTTATACTTTTCAGCTTTTTAGCTTTTCAACTTTTTCAAATATTCAGCTTTTTCAAAACTAAAACCAATTTTTTTTCCCATTCATCCTTATGGGGATTTTTTCAAATTTCATTCTGCTACTACTTCAGCATACATTCAGCTATAGAAACCGTTCAACTATCAAAATGTTCAGCTTTTTAAGCTCTTTCAGCCTTATACTTTTCAGCTTTTTAGCTTTTCAACTTTTTCAAATATTCAGCTTTTTCAAAAAAAAATTTAACATGGAAACAAATGGGAAAATCTTCAAATCCTCCTCAAAACTCATGGACTTTCAACCTCTTCTGCTCCCTCATACTTTGAGCTAGATACACCGTTCCAACTTTAAAATAGTCACAAGACCTTGAACTATTAGGCATGTGTTTAGTTTTTGAAAATCTTTTACGGTTTTGAAATAATCACAGTTTTAGTTTGAAGGATTTTTAGCTCCTCTTCTGGGTTTATAATGGGTGTGTATTGCGTGAGCTAGAGTGCGGAACATCATCGCTAGAGTGGAGAGCAGCTGGAAAAACTTGAGAAAAAATTGTCTTCAGCTTGATTTGGGTCCCGCATCTTTTACTTCACATAGACAATATATACATAGAAATGTAGGAAATCTTGTTGGCTTTCAGATGATGTTCTTATTTCAGATGTGCGACTTAAACTTTTGGCTGTAGAAGCCCTAGAGTGACAAGAACTCCAGCAACTCCCCCATAAGGCGCAATGTTAATTTTGAGCCTAAATCTCTGGAGTGGAGCAGACGGTACCGGTTTTGTCTCTCGCTGTTGTGCCCTCATTTTTCACTCTACAGAAATAAAAAAGACATCACATGGTTCAGCAATGTCTCCTGTTACTCACTGTATACATATTTTGGCCATAATCATTACACTTTTTTCTAAACCTGCAGCTGTTTGGGAGGTGTTTTCCCATTCATTCTTATGGGGACATTTTCAAATTTCATTCTGCTACTGCTCCAGCATATGTGCAGCTACAGAAACTGTTTGGCTGTCAAACTGTTCAGCTTTTTACGCTCTTTCAGCCTACTACTTTTCAGCTTTTCAACTTTTTCAGCTTTTTCAAATATTCAGCTTTATGTTCAGCCATAGAAACCATTCAACTATCAAAATCTTAAGCTTTTTGAGCTCTTTCAACCTTGTACTTTTCAGCTTTTCAACTTTTTAAGCTCTCAAATATTCAGCTTTGTGCCTCTACAGCTTTTTCAAGTATTCAGCTTCATATTCAGCTATAGAAACCATTCAACTATCAAAATGTTCAGCTTTTTAAGCTTTTTCAACCTATTACTTTTCAGCCTTTCTGCCTTTTCAGCTTTTTCAAGTATTCCGCCTTTTTAAATATTCAGCTTTCTGTATTTCAGCTTTTTCAAGTATTCAGCTTCATGTTCAGCTATAGAAACCGTTCAACTATCAAAATCTTCAGCTTTTTAAGCTCTGTCAGCCTATTACTTTCAGCTTTTCAACCTTTTCGGCTTTGTCAAATATTCAGCTTTATGTTCAGCTATAGAAACCATTCAACTATCAAAATCTTCAGCTTTTTAAGCTCTTTCAACCTTGTACTTTTCAGCTTTTCAACCTTTTCATCCTTTTCAAATATTCAGCTTTCTGCCTTTTCAGCTTTTTCAAGTATTCAGCTTCATGTTCAGCTAGAAAACTGTTCAGCTATCAAAATATTCAGCTTTATGTTCAGCAATAGAAACCATTCAACTATCAAAATCTTCAGCTTTTTAAGCTCTTTCAACCTATTACTTTTCCTTTTCAGCTTTTGAAAAATCAGCTTTTTCTGCAAATTCTTGACCATTCATTCTCATAGTTTTATGCATTTTTTATGCATTAGGCAAGTGTTTTCCAGCACATTCAGCAGATTTTGCAAAATCACTTCAGCCGTCAGCATTCACACTGTATTTTCGCAGGAAATACAATTTTTCTAGTTATTATTATTCTTCTTCCGTACGTTTTTCAGCACCTATCTTCTCCTACAAATTTTGAGCTATAGAAACCATTCAACTATCAAAATGTTCAGCTTTTTAAGGACACTCTTGCTTCCATTTTTCTTTTTTCTATCTTTCATACTTTTGGAAATATTCAGCTTTTTCTGCAAAATTTTCCCCATTCATCCTTATGGGGATTTTTTCAAATTTCGCTATGCTACTACTTCAGCATACGTTCAGCTATAGAAACCGTTCAACTATCAAAATGTTCAGCTCTTTATGCTCTTTCAGCCTTGTGCTTTTAAGCTTTTCAGCTTTTCAACTTTTTCAAATATTCAGCTTTTTCAAAACTAAAACCAAAATTTTTTCCCATTCATCCTTATGGGGATTTTTTCAAATTTCATTCTGCTACTACTTCAGCATACGTTCAGCTATAGAAACCGTTCAACTATCAAAATGTTCAGCTTTTTAAGCTCTTTCAGCCTTGTTCTTTTCAGATTTTTAGCTTTTCAACTTTTTCAAATATTCAGCTTTTTCAAAAAAAAATGTAACATGGAAACAAATGGGAAAATCCTCAAATCCTCCTCAAAACTCATCCACTTTCAACCTCTTCTTCTCCCTCATACTTTGAGCTAGAGACACCATTCCAACTTTAAACTATCCACAAGACCTTGAACTATTGAACTTGATTTTCAGTTTTTGAAAATCTTTTACGGTTTTGAAATTATCACAGTTTTAGTTTTAAGGATTTTTAGCTCATCTTCTGGGTTTATAATGGGTGTGTATTGCGTGAGCTAGAGTGCGGAACATCATCGCTAGAGTGGAGAGCAGCTGCAAAAACTTTAGAAAAAACTCTCTTCAGCTTGATTTGGGTCCCACAGCTTTTACTTCACATAGACAATATATACATAGAAATGTAGGAAATCTTGTTGGCTTTCATATGATCATCTTATTTCAGATGTGCGACTTAAACTTTTGGCTGTAGAAGTCCTCGAGCGACAAGCACTCCAGCAACTCCCCCATAAGCCGCAATGTTAACTTTGAGCCTAAATTTCTGGAGTGGAGCAGACGGTACCGGTTTTGTCTCTCGCTCTTGTGCCCTCATTTTTCACTCTTCAGAAATAAAAAATACATCACATGGTTCAGAAATGTCTCCTGTTACTCACTGTATACATATTTTGGCCATAACCATTACACTTTTTCCTAAACCTGTAGCTGTTCGGGAGGTGTTTTCCCATTCATTCTTATGGGGACATTTTCAACTTTGGTTCTGCTACTGCTCCAGCATATGTGCAGCTACAGAAACTGTTTGGCTGTCAGACTGTTCAGCTTTTTAAGCTCTTTCAGACTATTACTTTCAGCTTTTCAACCTTTTCAGCTTTTCAACCTTTTCAGCCTTTTCAACCTTTTCAGCTTTTTCAAATATTCAGCTTTATGTTCAGCTATAGAAACCATTCAACTATCAAAATATTCAGATTTATGTTCAGCTATAGAAACCATTCAACTATCAAAATATTCAGATTTATGTTCAGCTATAGAAACCATTCAACTATCAAAACATTCAGCTTAATGTTCAGCTATAGAAACCATTCAACTATCAAAATATTCAGCTTTATGTTCAGCTATAGAAACCATTCAACTATCAAAATATTCAGATTTATGTTCAGCTATAGAAACCATTCAACTATCAAAACATTCAGCTTTATGTTCAGCTATAGAAACCATTCAACTATCAAAACATTCAGCTTTATGTTCAGCTATAGAAACCGTTCAACTATCAAAACATTCAGCTTTATGTTCAGCTATAGAAACCATTCAACTATCAAAACATTCAGCTTTATGTTCAGCTATAGAAACCGTTCAACTATTAAAATCTTCAGCTTCATGTTCACCTAGAGTAACTGTTCAACTTTCAGTTGAACAGTTACTCAATATTCAGCTTTTCTGCGTCTTCAGCTCTTTAAAAAATCAGCTTTTCCTGCAAATTCTTGACCATTCATTCTCATAGTTTTATGCATTTCCAGCAGCACATTCAGCAGATTTTGCAAAATCACTTCAGCCGTCAGCATTCACACTGTATTTTCGCAGGAAATACAATTTTTCTAGTTATTATTATTATTCTTCTTCCGTACGTTTTTCGGCTCTCTTCTACTCCTTCAAATTTTGTGCTACAGAAACCATTCAACTATCAAAATGTTCAGCTCATTAAGGACATTACTGCTGTCATTTTTCATTTTTCTATCTTTCATACTTTTTGAAATATTCAGCTTTTTCTGCCAAATTTTTCCCATTCATCCTTATGGGGAATTTCTCAAATTTCGCTCTGCTACTACTTCAGCATACTTTCAGCTATAGAAACCGTTCAACTATCAAAATGTTCAGCTATTTATGCTCTTTCAGCCTTGAGCTTTTCAGCTTTTTAACTTTTCAACTTTTTCAAATATTCAGCTTTTTCAAAACTAAAACCAAAATTTTTTCCCATTCATCCTTATGGGGTTTTTTTCAAATTTCATTCTGCTACTACTTCAGCATACGTTCAGCTATAGAAACTGTTCAACTATCAAAATGTTCAGCTTTTTAAGCTCTTTCAGCCTTGTGCTTTTCAGCTTTTTAACTTTTCAACTTTTTCAAATATTCAGCTTTTTAAAAAAAAAATTTAACATGGAAACAAATGGGAAAATCCTCAAATTCTCCTCAAAACTCATCCACTTTCAACCTCTTCTTCTCCCTCATACTTTGAGCTAGAGACACCATTCCAACTTTAAACTATCCACAAGACCTTGAACTATTGAACTTGATTTTCAGTTTTTGAAAATCTTTTACGGTTTTGAAATTATCACAGTTTTAGTTTTAAGGATTTTTAGCTCATCTTCTGGGTTTATAATGGGTGTGTATTGCGTGAGCTAGAGTGCGGAACATCATCGCTAGAGTGGAGAGCAGCTGCAAAAACTTAAGAAAAAACTCTCTTCAGCTTGATTTGGGTCCCACAGCTTTTACTTCACATAGACAATATATACATAGAAATGTAGGAAATCTTGTTGGCTTTCATATGATCATCTTATTTCAGATGTGCGACTTAAACTTTTGGCTGTAGAAGCCCTCGAGCGACAAGCACTCCAGCAACTCCCCCATAAGCCGCAATGTTAACTTTGAGCCTAAATTTCTGGAGTGGAGCAGACGGTACCGGTTTTGTCTCTCGCTGTTGTGCCCTCATTTTTCACTCTACAGAAATAAAAAACACATCACATGGTTCAGCAATGTCTCCTGTTACTCACTGTATACATATTTTGGCCATAACCATTGCATTTTTTTCTAAACCTGCAGGTGTTTGGGAGGTGTTTTCCCATTCATTCTTATGGGGACATTTTCAACTTTGGTTCTGCTACTGCTCCAGCATATGTGCTGCTACAGAAACTGTTTGGCTGTCAAACTGTTCAGCTTTTTAAGCTCTTTCAGCCTATTACTTTCAGCTTTTCAACCTTTTCAGCTTTTCAACCTTTTCAGCCTTTTCAACCTTTTCAGCTTTTCAACCTTTTCAGCCTTTTCAACCTTTTCAGCTTTTTCAAATATTCAGCTTTATGTTCAGCTATAGAAACCATTCAACTATCAAAATATTCAGATTTATGTTCAGCTATAGAAACCATTCAACTATCAAAACATTCAGCTTAATGTTCAGCTATAGAAACCATTCAACTATCAAAATATTCAGCTTTATGTTCAGCTATAGAAACCATTCAACTATGAAAATATTCAGATTTATGTTCAGCTATAGAAACCATTCAACTATCAAAACATTCAGCTTTATGTTCAGCTATAGAAACCATTCAACTATCAAAACATTCAGCTTTATGTTCAGCTATAGAAACCGTTCAACTATCAAAACATTCAGCTTTATGTTCAGCTAGAGAAACTGTTCAACTATCAAAATATTCAGCTTCATGTTCAGCTATAGCTTGCGTTAGGCAAGTGTTTTCTAGCACATTCAGCAGATTTTGCAAAATCACTTCAGCAATCAGCATTCACACTGTATTTTCGCAGGAAATACAATTTTTCTAGTTATTAGTGTGAATGCTTCAAAGCATTCACACTATTGTTCTTCCGGAATTTATTATTATTATTATTCATGATTCCGTACGTTTTTTGGCTCTTTTCAACTCCTTCAAATTTTGTGCTTAAGAAACCATTCAACTATCAAAATGTTCAGCTCATTAAGGACATTATGGCATCCATTTTTCTTTTTTCTATCTTTCATACTTTTGGAAATATTCAGCTTTTTCTGCAAAATTTTCCCCATTCATCCTTATGGGGAATTTCTCAAATTTCGCTCTGCTACTACTTCAGCATACATTCAGCTATAGAAACCGTTCAACTATCAAAATGTTCAGCTATTTGTGCTCTTTCAGCCTATCAATTTTCAGCTTTTTAACTTTTCAACTTTTTCAAATATTCAGCTTTTTCAAAACTAAAACCAAAATTTTTTCCCATTCATCCTTATGGGGATTTTTTCAAATTTCATTCTGCTACTACTTCAGCATACGTTCAGCTATAGAAACCGTTCAACTATCAAAATGTTCAGCTTTTTAAGCTCTTTCAGCCTTGTTCTTTTCAGATTTTTAGCTTTTCAACTTTTTCAAATATTCAGCTTTTTCAAAAAAAAATTTAACATGGAAACAAATGGGAAAATCCTCAAATCCTCCTCAAAACTCATCCACTTTCAACCTCTTCTGCTCCCTCATACTTTGAGCTAGAGACACCATTCCAACTTTAAACTATTCACAAGACCTTGAACTATTGAACTTGATTTTCAGTTTTTGAAAATCTTTTACGGTTTTGAGATTATCACAGTTTTAGTTTTAAGGATTTTTAGCTCATCTTCTGGGTTTATAATGGGTGTGTATTGCGTGAGCTAGAGTGCGGAACATCATCGCTAGAGTGGAGAGCAGCTGCAAAAACTTTAGAAAAAACTCTCTTCAGCTTGATTTGGGTCCCACAGCTTTTACTTCACATAGACAATATATACATAGAAATGTAGGAAATCTTGTTGGCTTTCATATGATCATCTTATTTCAGATGTGCGACTTAAACTTTTGGCTGTAGAAGCCCTCGAGCGACAAGCACTCCAGCAACTCCCCCATAAGCCGCAATGTTAACTTTGAGCCTAAATTTCTGGAGTGGAGCAGACGGTACCGGTTTTGTCTCTCGCTCTTGTGCCCTCATTTTTCACTCTTCAGAAATAAAAAATACATCACATGGTTCAGAAATGTCTCCTGTTACTCACTGTATACATATTTTGGCCATAACCATTACACTTTTTCCTAAACCTGTAGCTGTTCGGGAGGTGTTTTCCCATTCATTCTTATGGGGACATTTTCAACTTTGGTTCTGCTACTGCTCCAGCATATGTGCTGCTACAGAAACTGTTTGGCTGTCAGACTGTTCAGCTTTTTAAGCTCTTTCAGCCTATTACTTTCAGCTTTTCAACCTTTTCAGCTTTTCAACCTTTTCAGCCTTTTCAACCTTTTCAGCTTTTTCAAATATTCAGCTTTATGTTCAGCTATAGAAACCATTCAACTATCAAAATATTCAGATTTATGTTCAGCTATAGAAACCATTCAACTATCAAAACATTCAGCTTAATGTTCAGCTATAGAAACCATTCAACTATCAAAATATTCAGCTTTATGTTCAGCTATAGAAACCATTCAACTATCAAAATATTCAGATTTATGTTCAGCTATAGAAACCATTCAACTATCAAAACATTCAGCTTTATGTTCAGCTATAGAAACCGTTCAACTATCAAAACATTCAGCTTTATGTTCAGCTATAGAAACCGTTCAACTATCAAAACATTCAGCTTTATGTTCAGCTAGAGAAACTGTTCAACTATCAAAACATTCAGCTTCATGTTCAGCTATAGAAACCATTCAACTATCAAAATATTCAGCTTCATGTTCAGCTATAGCTTGCGTTAGGCAAGTGTTTTCTAGCACATTCAGCAGATTTTGCAAAATCACTTCAGCAATCAGCATTCACACTGTATTTTCGCAGGAAATACAATTTTTCTAGTTATTAGTGTGAATGCTTCAAAGCATTCACACTATTGTTCTTCCGGAATTTATTAAAGTTATTATTATTAGTGTGAATGCTCCAAAGCATTCACACTATTGTTCTTCCGGAATTTATTAAAGTTATTATTATTATTATTATTATTCCAGCTTCCGTACGTTTTTCAGCTCTCTTCTACTCTTTCAAATTTTGAGCTACAGAAACCATTCAACCATCAAAATGTTCAGCTCGTTAAGGACATTACTGCCTCTATTTTTCATTTTTCTATCTTTCATACTTTTGGAAATATTCAGCTTTTTCTGCAAAATTTTTCCCATTCATCCTTATGGGGAATTTCTCAAATTTCATTCTGCTACATCTTCAGCATACGTTCAGCTATAGAAACCGTTCAACTATCAAAATGTTCAGCTATTTATGCTCTTTCAGCCTTGTACTTTTCAGCTTTGTAGCTTTTCAACTTTTTCAAATATTCAGCTTTTTCAAAACTAAAACCAAAATTTTTTCCCATTCATCCTTATGGGGATTTTTTCAAATTTCATTCTGCTACTACTTCAGCATACGTTCAGCTATAGAAACCGTTCAACTATCAAAATGTTCAGCTTTTTAAGCTCTTTCAGCCTTGTTCTTTTCAGCTTTTTAGCTTTTCAACTTTTTCAAATATTCAGCTTTTTCAAAAAAAGATTTAATATGGAAGCAAATGGGAAAATCTTCAAATCCTCTTCAAAACTCATCCACTTTCAACCTCTTCTGCTCTCTCATACTTTGAGCTAGAGACACCATTCCAACTTTAAACTATTCACAAGACCTTGAACTATTGAATTTGTTTTTCAAAATTTTAAAATCTTTTACAGTTTTGAAATTATGACAGTTTTAGTTTGAAGGACTTTTAGCTCGTCTTCTGGGTTTATAATGGGTGTGTATTGCGTGAGCTAGAGTGGGTGACATCATCGCTAGAGTGGAGAGCAGCTGCAAAAACTTTAGAAAAAACTCTCTTCAGCTTGATTTGGGTCCCACATCTTTTACTTCACATAGACAATATATACATAGAAATGTAGGAAATCTTGTTGGCTTTCAGATGATGGTCTTATTTCAGATGTAGGACTTAAACTTTTGACTGTAGAAGCCCTTGAGTGACAAGAACTCCAGCAACTCCCCCATAAGCCGCAGTGTTAACTTTGAGCCTAAATCTCTGGAGTGGAGCAGACGGTACCGGTTTTGTCTCTCGCTCTTGTGCCCTCATTTTTCACTCTACAGAAATAAAAAACACATCACAGGGTTCAGCAATGTCTCCTGTTACTCACTGTATACATATTTTGGCCATAACCATTACACTTTTTTCTAAACCTGCAGGTGTTTGGGAGGTGTTTTCCCATTCATTCTTATGGGGACATTTTCAAATTTCATTCTGCTACTGCTCCAGCATATGTGCAGCTACAGAAACTGTTTGGCTGTCAGACTGTTCAGCTTTTTAAGCTCTTCAGCTTCTTCAAATATTCAGCTTTATGTTCAGCTATAGAAACCGTTCAGCTATCAAACTGTTCAGCTTTTTAAGCTCTTTCAGCCTATTACTTTCAGCTTTTCAACCTTTTCAGCTTCTTCAAATATTCAGCTTTATGTTCAGCTATAGAAACCGTTAAACTATCAAAATGTTCAGTTTCATGTTCAGCTAGAGAAACTGTTAAAATATCAAACTATTCAGCTTTTCAACCTCTTCAGCTTTTTCAAATATTCAGCTTTATGTTCAGCTATAGAAACCGTTCAGCTATCAAAATGTTCAGCTATTTATGCTCTTTCAGCCTATCAATTTTCAGCTTTTTAACTTTTCAACTTTTTCAAATATTCAGCTTTTTCAAAACTAAAACCAAAATTTTTTCCCATTCATCCTTATGGGGATTTTTTCAAATTTCATTCTGCTACTACTTCAGCATACGTTCAGCTATAGAAACCGTTCAACTATCAAAATGTTCAGATTTATGTTCAGCTATAGAAACCATTCAACTATCAAAATATTCAGCTTCATGTTCAGCTATAAAAACCATTCAACTATCAAAATATTCAGATTCATGTTCAGCTATAGAAACCATTCAACTATCAAAACATTCAGCTTTATGTTCAGCTAGAGAAACTGTTCAACTATCAAAACATTCAGCTTCATGTTCAGCTATAGAAACCATTCAACTATCAAAATATTCAGCTTTATGTTCAGCTATAGCTTGCGTTAGGCAAGTGTTTTCTAGCACATTCAGCAGATTTTGCAAAATCACTTCAGCAATCAGCATTCACACTGTATTTTCGCAGGAAATACAATTTTTCTAGTTAGTGTGAATGCTTCAAAGCATTCACACTATTGTTCTTCTGGAATTTATTATTAGTGTGAATGCTTCAAAGCATTCACACTATTGTTCTTCTGGAATTTATTATTATTATTATTATTATTCCTGCTTCCGTACGTTTTTCAGCTCTCTTCAGCTCCTTCAAATTTTGAGCTACAGAAACCATTCAACTATCAAAATGTGCAGCTCATTAAGGACATTCTTGCTTGTATTTTTGGTATTTCTATCTTTTATACTTTTGGAAATATTCAGCTTTTTCTGCAAAATTTTCCCCATTCATCCTTATGGGGAATTTCTCAAATTTCGCCCTGCTACTACTTCAGCATACGTTCAGCTATAGAAACCGTTCAACTATCAAAATGTTCAGCTTTTTATGCTCTTTCAGCCTTATACTTTTCAGCTTTTTAGCTTTTCAACTTTTTCAAATATTCAGCTTTTTCAAAACTAAAACCAAATTTTTTTCCCATTCATCCTTATGGGGATTTTTTCAAATTTCATTCTGCTACTGCTTCAGCATACATTCAGCTATAGAAACCGTTCAACTATCAAAATGTTCAGCTTTTTAAGCTCTTTCAGCCTTATACTTTTCAGCTTTTTAGCTTTTCAACTTTTTCAAATATTCAGCTTTTTCAAAAAAAAATTTAACATGGAAACAAATGGGAAAATCTTCAAATCCTCCTCAAAACTCATGGACTTTCAACCTCTTCTGCTCCCTCATACTTTGAGCTAGATACACCGTTCCAACTTTAAAATATTCACAAGACCTTGAACTATTAGGCATGTGTTTAGTTTTTGAAAATCTTTTACGGTTTTGAAATAATCACAGTTTTAGTGTGAAGGATTTTTAGCTCCTCTTCTGGGTTTATAATGGGTGTGTATTGCGTGAGCTAGAGTGCGGAACATCACCGCTAGAGTGGAGAGCAGCTGGAAAAACTTGTTAAAAAATTGTCTTCAGCTTGATTTGGGTCCCACAGCTTTTACTTCACATAGACAATATATACATAGAAATGTAGGAAATCTTGTTGGCTTTCAGATGATGTTCTTATTTCAGATGTAGGACTTAAACTTTTGGCTGTAGAAGCCCTCGAGCGACAAGCACTCCAGCAACTCCCCCATAAGCCGCAATGTTAATTTTGAGCCTAAATTTCTGGAGTGGAGCAGACGGTACCGGTTTTGTCTCTCGCTCTTGTGCCCTCATTTTTCACTCTACAGAAATAAAAAACACATCACATGGTTCAGCAATGTCTCCTGTTACTCACTGTATACATATTTTGGCCATAACCATTACACTTTTTTCTAAACCTGCAGGAGTTTGGGAGGTGTTTTCCCATTCATTCTTATGGGGACATTTTCAACTTTGGTTCTGCTACTGCTCCAGCATATGTGCAGCTACAGAAACTGTTTGGCTGTCAAACTGTTCAGCTTTTTAAGCTCTTTCAGCTTTTTCAAATATTCAGCTTTATTTTCAGCCATAGAAACCTTTCAACTATCAAAATCTTAAGCTTTTTAAGCTCTTTCAACCTTGTACTTTTCAGCTTTTCAACTTTTTCAGCTCTCAAATATTCAGCTTTCTGCCTTTTCAGATTTTTCAAGTATTCAGCTTCATGTTCAGCTAGAGAAACTGTTCAGCTATCAAAATGTTCAGCTTTTTAAGCTTTTTCAACCTATTACTTTTCAGCCTTTCTGCCTTTTCAGCTTTTTCAAGTATTCCGCTTTTTAAAATATTCAGCTTTCTGTATTTCAGCTTTTTCAAGTATTCAGCTTCATATTCAGCTATAGAAACCGTTCAACTATCAAACTGTTCAGCTTTTTAAGCTCTTTCAGCCTATTACTTTTCAGCTTTTTCAAATATTCAGCTTTATGTTCTGCTATAGAAACCGTTCAACTATCAACATGTTCAGCTTTTTAAGCTCTTTCAACCTTGTACTTTTCAGCTTTTTCAAATATTCAGCTTCATGTACAGCTAGAGAAACTGTTCAACTATCAAAATATTCAGCTTCATGTACAGTTAGAGAAACTGTTCAGCTATTAAAATATTCAGCTTTTCCTGCAAATTCTTGACCATTCATTCTTATAGTTTTATGCATTTCCAGCAGCACATTCAGCAGATTTTGCAAAATCACTTCAGCCGTCAGCATTCACACTGTATTTTCGCAGGAAATACAATTTTTCTAGTTATTCCTGCTTCCGTACGTTTTTCAGCACCTATCTCCTCCTACAAATTTTGAGCTACAGAAACCATTCAACTATCAAAATGTGCAGCTCGTTAAGGACATTCTTGCTTGTATTTTTGGTGTTTCTATCTTTTATACTTTTGGAAATATTCAGCTTTTTCTGCAAAATTTTCCCCATTCATCCTTATGAGGATTTTTTCAAATTTCATTCTACTACTACTTCAGCATACGTTCAGCTATAGAAACCGTTCAACTATCAAAATGTTCAGCTTTTTAAGCTCTTTCAGCCTTGTACTTTTCAGCTTTTTAGCTTTTCAACTTTTTCAAATATTCAGCTTTTTCAAAAAAAAATTTAACATTGAAACAAATGGGAAAATCCTCAAATCCTCCTCAAAACTCATCCACTTTCAACCTCTTCTGCTCCCTCATACTTTGAGCTAGAGACACCATTCCAACTTTAAACTATTCACAAGACCTTGAACTATTGAACTTGTTTTTCAAAATTTGAAAATCTTTTACGGATTTGAAATTATCACAGTTTTAGTTTTAAGGATTTTTAGCTCATCTTCTGGGTTTATAATGGGTGTGTATTGCGTGAGCTAGAGTGCGGAACATCATCGCTAGAGTGGAGAGCAGCTGGAAAAAGTTTAGAAAAAACTCTCTTCAGCTTGATTTGGGTCCCACAGCTTTTACTTCACATAGACAATATATACATAGAAATGTAGGAAATCTTGTTGGCTTTCAAATGATGGTCTTATTTCAGATGTAGGACTTAAACTTTTGGCTGTAGTAGCCCTTGAGCGGCAAGCACTCCAGCAACTCCCCCATAAGGCGCAGTGTTAACTTTGAGCCTAAATCTCTGGAGTGGAGCAGACGGTACCGGTTTTGTCTCTCGCTCTTGTGCCCTCATTTTTCACTCTACTGAAATAAAAAATACATCACATGGTTCAGCAATGTCTCCTGTTACTCACTGTATACATATTTTGGCCATAACCATTACACTTTTTTCTAAACCTGCAGGTGTTTGGGAGGTGTTTTCCCATTCATTCTTATTGGGACATTTTCAACTTTGGTTCTGCTACTGCTCCAGCATCTGTGCAGCTACAGAAACTGTCTGGCTGTCAAACTGTTCAGCTTTTTAAGCTCTTTCAACCTATTACTTTCAGCTTTTCAACTTTTTCAGCTTTTTCAAATATTCAGCTTTATGTTCAGCTATAGAAGCCATTCAACTATCAAAATCTTAAGCTTTTTAAGCTCTTTCAACCTTGTACTTTTCAGCTTTTCAACTTTTTAAGCTCTCAAATATTCAGCTTTGTGCCTCTACAGCTTTTTCAAGTATTCAGCTTCATGTTCAGCTATAGAAACCGTTCAACTATCAAAATGTTCAGCTTCATGTTCAGCTAGAGAAACCGTTCAACTATCAACATGTTCAGCTTTTTCAACCTTGTACTTTTCAGCCTTTCTGCCTTTTCAGCTTCTGAAAAAAATCAGCTTTTCCTGCAAATTCTTGACTATTCATTCTCATAGTTTTATGCATGTTTTGTGGATTAGGCAAGTGTTTTCCAGCACATTCAGCAGATTTTGCAAAATCACTTCAGCAATCAGCATTCACACTGTATTTTCGCAGGAAATACAATTTTTCTAGTTATTATTCCAGCTTCCGTACGTTTTTCAGCACCTATCTCCTCCTACACATTTTTAGCTATAGAAACCATTCAACTATCAAAATGTGCAGCTTGTTAAGGACATTACTGCTTGTATTTTTGGTATTTCTATCTTTTATACTTTTGGAGATATTCAGCTTTTTCTGCAAAATTTTCCCCATTCATCCTTATGGGGATTTTTTCAAATTTCACTCTGCTACTACTTCAGCATACGTTCAGCTATAGAAACCGTTCAACTATCAAAATGTTCAGCTATTTATGCTCTTTCAGCCTTGTTCTTTTCAGCTTTTTAACTTTTCAACTTTTTCAAATATTCAGCTTTTTCAAAACTAAAACCAAAATTTTTTCCCATTCATCCTTATGGGGATTTTTTCAAATTTCATTCTGCTACTACTTCAGCATACGTTCAGCTATAGAAACCGTTCAACTATCAAAATGTTCAGCTTTTTAAGCTCTTTCAGCCTTCTTCTTTTCAGCTTTTTAGCTTTTCAACTTTTTCAAATATTCAGCTTTTTCAAAAAAAAATTTAATATGGAAGCAAATGGGAAAATCTTCAAATCCTCTTCAAAACTCATCCACTTTCAACCTCTTCTGCTCTCTCATACTTTGAGCTAGAGACACCATTCCAACTTTAAAATATTCACAAGACCTTGAACTATTGGGCATGTGTTCAGTTTTTGAAAATCTTTTATGGTTTTGAAAATATCACAGTTTTAGTTTGAAGGATTTTTAGCTCGTCTTCTGGGTTTATAATGGGTGTGTATTGCGTGAGCTAGAGTGCGGAACATCATCGCTAGAGTGGAGAGCAGCTGCAAAAACTTTTGAAAAAACTCTCTTCAGCTTGATTTGGGTCCCACAGCTTTTACTTCACATAGACAATATATACATAGAAATGTAGGAAATCGTGTTGGCTTTCATATGATCACCTTATTTCAGATGTGCGTCTTAAACTTTTGGCTGTAGAAGCCCTAGAGCGACAAGAACTCCAGCAACTCCCCCATAAGCCGCAATGTTAAATTTGAGCCTAAATCTCTGGAGTGGAGCAGACGGTACCGGTTTTGTCTCTCGCTCTGGCTCCCTCATTTTTCACTCTACAGAAATAAAAAACACATCACAGAGTTCAGCAATGTCTCCTGTTACTCACTGTATACATATTTTGTCCATAACCATTACACTTTTTTCTCAACCTGCAGGTGTTTGGGAGGTGTTTTCCCATTCATTCTTATGGGGACATTTTCAACTTTGGTTCTGCTACTGCTCCAGCATCTGTGCAGCTACAGAAACTGTTTGGCTGTCAAACTGTTCAGCTTTTTAAGCTCTTTCAGCCTATTACTTTCAGCTTTTCAACCTTTTCAGCTTTTTCAAATATTCAGCTTTCTGCCTTTTCAGCTTTTTCAAATATTCAGCTTCATGTACAGCCATAGAAACCGTTCAATTATCAAAATGTTCAGCTTTTTAAGCTCTTTCAGCCTATTACTTTTCAGCTTGTCAACCTTTTCAAATATTCAGCTTTCTGCCTTTTCAGCTTTTTCAAGTATTCAGCTTCATGTTCAGCTAGAGAAACTTTTCAGCTATTAAAATCTTCAGCTTCATGTTCACCTAGAGTAACTGTTCAACTATCAAAATATTCAGCTTCATGTTCAGCTAGAGAAACTGTTCAACTTTTAAAATATTCAGCTTTATGTTCAGCTAGAGAAACTGTTCAACTTTTAAAATATTCAGCTTTATGTTCAGCTAGAGAAACTGTTCAACTTTTAAAATATTCAGCTTAATGTTCAGCTAGAGAAAAAATATTCAGCTTTATGTTCAGCTAGAGAAACTGTTCAACTATCAAAACATTCAGCTTTATGTTCAGCTATAGAAACCGTTCATCTATCAAAATCTTCAGCGTTATGTCCAGCTAGAGAAACTGTTAAAATATCAAAATATTCAGCTTTATGTTCAGCTAGAGAAACTGTTCAACTTTTAAAATATTCAGCTTTATGTTCAGCTAGAGAAACTGTTCAGCTATTAAAATATTCAGCTTTTTAAGCTCTTTCAACCTATTACTTTTCAGCTTTTCAACCTTTTCAGCTTTTCAACCATTTCAGCTTTTCAACTTTTTCAACTTTTCAACCTTTTCAGCTTTTCAACCTTTTCAAATATTCAGCTTGATGTTCAGCTAGAGAAACTGTTAAACTATCAAAATATTCACCTTAGAAACTGTTCAACTTTCAAAATCTTCAGCTTTTCCAACCCATTCGACCTATTCCTTTTCACCTTTTCTGCCTTTTCAGCTTTGAAAAATTCCAGTGTTTTCCAGTACTACGATTCAGCAGATTTCCAAAATCACTTCAGCTTTCAGCATTCACACTGTATTTTCGTAGGAAATACAAATTTTTCTAGTTATTCCTGATTCCGTACGTTTTTTGGCTCGCTACTTCTCCTACAAATTTTGAGCTATAGAAACCATTCAACTATCAAAATGTGCAGCTCGTTAAGGACATGATGGCGTGTATTTTTCTTTTCTCTATCTTTTATACTTTTGGAAATATTCAGCTTTTTCTGCAAAATTTTCCCCATTCATCCTTATGGGGATTTTTTCAAATTTCATTCTGCTACTACTTCAGCATACGTTCAGCTATAGAAACCGTTCGACTATCAAAATGTTCAGCTATTTATGCTCTTTCAGCCTTGTACTTTTCAGATTTTTAGCTTTTCAACTTTTTCAAATATTCAGCTTTTTCAAAACTAAAACCAAAATTTTTTCCCATTCATCCTTATGGGGATTTTCTCACATTTCATTCTGCTACTGCTTCAGCATATGTTCAGCTATAGAAACCGTTCAACTATCAAAATGTTCAGCTTTTTAAGCTCTTTCAGCCTTGTACTTTTCAGCTTTTTAACTTTTCAACCTTTTCAAATATTCAGCTTTTTCAAAAAAAAATTTAATATGGAAGCAAATGGGAAAATCTTCAAATCCTCCTCAAAACTCATCCACTTTGAACCTCTTCTGCTCCCTCATACTTTGAGCTAGAGACACCATTCCAACTTTCTTCAAGTCACAAAGCCTTGATCTATGTAACCTGTATTTCAAAATTTTAAAATCTTTTATGGTTTTGAAATTATCACAGTTTTAGTTTGAAGGATTTTTAGCTCGTCTTCTGGGTTTATAATGGGTGTGTATTGCGTGAGCTAGAGTGGGTGACATCATCGCTAGAGTGGAGAGCAGCTGCAAAAACTTTAGAAAAAACTCTCTTCAGCTTGATTTGGGTCCCACAGCTTTTACTTCACATAGACAATATATACATAGAAATGTAGGAAATCTTGTTGGCTTTCATATGATGGTCTTATTTCAGATGTGCGACTTAAACTTTTGGCTGTAGAAGCCCTCGAGTGACAAGAACTCCAGCAACTCCGCCATAAGCCGCAGTGTTAACTTTGAGCCTAAATTTCTGGAGTGGAGCAGACGGTACCGGTTTTGTCTCTCGCTCTTGTGCCCTCATTTTTCACTCTACTGAAATAAAAAATACATCACATGGTTCAGCAATGTCTCCTGTTACTCACTGTATACATATTTTGGCCATAACCATTACACTTTTTTCTAAACCTGCAGGTGTTTGGGAGGTGTTTTCCCATTCATTCTTATGGGGACATTTTCAAATTTCATTCTGCTACTGCTCCAGCATATGTGCAGCTACAGAAACTGTTTGTCTGTCAAACTGTTCAGCTTTTTAAGCTCTTTCAACCTATTACTTTCAGCTTTTCAACCTTTTCATCCTTTTCAAATATTCAGCTTTATGTTCAGCCATAGAAACCATTCAACTATCAAAATCTTAAGCTTTTTAAGCTCTTTAAACCTTGTACTTTTCAGCTTTTCAACTTTTTAAGCTCTCAAATATTCAGTTTTCTGCCTCTACAGCTTTTTCAAGTATTCAGCTTCATGTTCAGCTATAGAAACCGTTCAACTATCAAACTGTTCAGCTTTTTAAGCTCTTTCAACCTGTTACTTTTCAGCCTTTCTTCCTTTTCAGCTTTTGAAAAAATCAGCTTTTTCTGCAAATTCTTGATCATTCTCATAGTTTTATGCATTTTTTTATGCATTAGGCAAGTGTTTTCCAGCACATTCAGCAGATTTTGCAAAATCACTTCAGCCGTCAGCATTCACACTGTATTTTCGCAGGAAATGCAATTTTTCTAGTTATTATTATTCTTCTTCCGTACGTTTTTCGGCTCTCTTCTACTCCTTCAAATTTTGTGCTACAGAAACCATTCAACTATCAAAATGTTCAGCTCATTAAGGACATGATGGCGTGTCAATTTGGCATTTCTATCTATTATACTTTTGGAAATATTCAGCTTCTTCTGCAAAATTTTTCCCATTCATCCTTATGGGGAATTTCTCAAATTTCGCTCTGCTACTACTTCAGCATACTTTCAGCTATAGAAACCGTTCAACTATCAAAATGTTCAGCTATTTATGCTCTTTCAGCCTTGTGCTTTTCAGCTTTTTAGCTTTTCAACTTTTTCAAATATTCAGCTTTTTCAAAACTAAAACCAAAATTTTTTCCCATTCATCCTTATGAGGATTTTCTCAAATTTCATTCTACTACTACTTCAGCATACGTTCAGCTATAGAAACCGTTCAACTATCAAAATGTTCAGCTTTTTAAGCTCTTTCAGCCTTGTGCTGTTCAGCTTTTTAGCTTTTCAACTTTTTCAAATATTCAGCTTTTTCAAAAAAAAATTTAACATGGAAACAAATGGGAAAATCCTCAAATCCTCCTCAAAACTCATCCACTTTCAACCTCTTCTGCTCCCTCATACTTTGAGCCAGAGACACCATTCCAACTTTAAAATATTCACAAGACCTTGAACTATTGATTTGACTATCAAATTTTTAAAATCTTTTACGGTTTTGAAATTATCACAGTTTTAGTTTGAAGGATTTTTAGCTCCTCTTCTGGGTTTATAATGGGTGTGTATTGCGTGAGCTAGAGTGCGGAACATCACCGCTAGAGTGGAGAGCAGCTGCAAAAACTTTAGAAAAAACTCTCTTCAGCTTGATTTGGGTCCCACAGCTTTTACTTCACATAGACAATATATACATAGAAATGTAGGAAATCTTGTTGGCTTTCATATGATCATCTTATTTAAGATGTGCGACTTAAACTTTTGGCTGTGGAAGCCCTCGAGTGACAAGAACTCCAGCAACTTCGCCATAAGCCGCAGTGTTAACTTTGAGCCTAAATCTCTGGAGTGGACCAGACGGTACCGGTTTTGTCTCTTGCTCTTGTGCCCTCATTTTTCACTCTACAGAAATAAAAAATACATCACATGGTTCAGCAATGTCTCCTGTTACTCACTGTATACATATTTTGGCCATAACCATTACACTTTTTTCTAAACCTGCGGCTGTTTGGGAGGTGTTTTCCCATTCATTCTTATGGGGACATTTTCAACTTTGGTTCTGCTACTGCTCCAGCATATGTGCAGCTACAGAAACTGTTTGTCTGTCAAACTGTTCAGCTTTTCAACCTTTTCAGCTTTTTCAAACATTCAGCTTTATGTTCAGCCATAGAAACCATTCAACTATCAAAATCTTAAGCTTTTTAAGCTCTTTCAACCTTGTACTTTTCAGCTTTTCAACTTTTTAAGCTCTCAAATATTCAGCTTTCTGCCTCTACCGCTTTTTCAAGTATTCAGCTTCATGTTCAGCTATAGAAACCGTTCAGCTATTAAAATCTTCAGCTTTTTAAGCTCTTTCAAACTTGTACTTTTCAGCTTTTCAACCTTTTCAGCTTTTTAAAATATTCAGCTTCATGTTCAGCTATAGAAACCGTTCAACTATCAAACTGTTCAGCTTTTTAAGCTCTTTCAGCCTATTACTTTCAGCTTTTCAACCTTTTCAGCTTTTTCAACCTTTTCAGCTTTTTCAACCTTTTCAGCTTTTCATCCTTTTCAGCTTTTTCAAATATTCAGCTTTATGTTCAGCTATAGAAACTCTTCAACTATCAAAATGTTCAGCTTTTTAACCTTTTCAGCCTTTTCAAGTATTCAGCTTCATCTTCAGCTCGAGAAACTCTTCAACTATCAAAATGTTCAGCTTTTTAAGCTGTTTCAACCTTGTACTTTTCAGCTTTTCAACCTTTTCAGCTTTTTAAAATATTCAGCTTCATGTTCAGCTATAGAAACCGTTCAACTATCAAAATCTTCAGCTTTTTAAGCTCTTTCAACCTATTACTTTTCAGCCTTTCTGCCTTTTCAGCTTTTGAAAAAATCAGCTTTTTCTGCAAATTCTTGACTATTCATTCTCATAGTTTTATGCATGTTTTGTGGATGAGGCAAGTGTTTTCCAGCACATTCAGCAGATTTTGCAAAATCACTTCAGCAATCAGCATTCACACTGTATTTTCGCAGGAAATACAATTTTTCTAGTTAGTGTGAATGCTGACACAGCATTCACACTATTGTTCTTCCGGAATTTATTAAAGTTATTAGTGTGAATGCTTCAAAGCATTCACACTATTGTTCTTCCGGAATTTATTATTATTATTATTCATGATTCCGTACGTTTTTTGGCTCTTTTCAACTCCTTCAAATTTTGTGCTTAAGAAACCATTCAACTATCAAAATGTTCAGCTCATTAAGGACATTATGGCATCCATTTTTCTTTTTTCTATCTTTCATACTTTTGGAAATATTCAGCTTTTTCTGCAAAATTTTCCCCATTCATCCTTATGGGGAATTTCTCAAATTTCGCTCTGCTACTACTTCAGCATACATTCAGCTATAGAAACCGTTCAACTATCAAAATGTTCAGCTATTTGTGCTCTTTCAGCCTATCAATTTTCAGCTTTTTAACTTTTCAACTTTTTCAAATATTCAGCTTTTTCAAAACTAAAACCAAAATTTTTTCCCATTCATCCTTATGGGGATTTTTTCAAATTTCATTCTGCTACTTCTTCAGCATACGTTCAGCTATAGAAACCGTTCAACTATCAAAATGTTCAGCTTTTTAAGCTCTTTCAGCCTTGTTCTTTTCAGATTTTTAGCTTTTCAACTTTTTCAAATATTCAGCTTTTTCAAAAAAAAATTTAACATGGAAACAAATGGGAAAATCCTCAAATCCTCCTCAAAACTCATCCACTTTGAACCTCTTCTGCTCCCTCATACTTTGAGCTAGAGACACCATTCCAACTTTAAACTATTCACAAGACCTTGAACTATTGAACTTGATTTTCAGTTTTTGAAAATCTTTTATGTTTTTGAAATTATCACAGTTTTAGTTTGAAGGATTTTTAGCTCATCTTCTGGGTTTATAATGGGTGTGTATTGCGTGAGCTAGAGTGCGGAACATCATCGCTAGAGTGGAGAGCAGCTGCAAAAACTTTAGAAAAAACTCTCTTCAGCTTGATTTGGGTCCCACAGCTTTTACTTCACATAGACAATATATACATAGAAATGTAGGAAATCTTGTTGGCTTTCATATGATCATCTTATTTCAGATGTGCGACTTAAACTTTTGGCTGTAGAAGCCCTCGAGCGACAAGCACTCCAGCAACTCCCCCATAAGCCGCAATGTTAACTTTGAGCCTAAATTTCTGGAGTGGAGCAGACGGTACCGGTTTTGTCTCTCGCTCTTGTGCCCTCATTTTTCACTCTTCAGAAATAAAAAATACATCACATGGTTCAGAAATGTCTCCTGTTACTCACTGTATACATATTTTGGCCATAACCATTACACTTTTTCCTAAACCTGTAGCTGTTCGGGAGGTGTTTTCCCATTCATTCTTATGGGGACATTTTCAACTTTGGTTCTGCTACTGCTCCAGCATATGTGCTGCTACAGAAACTGTTTGGCTGTCAGACTGTTCAGCTTTTTAAGCTCTTTCAGCCTATTACTTTCAGCTTTTCAACCTTTTCAGCTTTTCAACCTTTTCAGCCTTTTCAACCTTTTCAGCTTTTTCAAATATTCAGCTTTATGTTCAGCTATAGAAACCATTCAACTATCAAAATATTCAGATTTATGTTCAGCTATAGAAACCATTCAACTATCAAAACATTCAGCTTAATGTTCAGCTATAGAAACCATTCAACTATCAAAATATTCAGCTTTATGTTCAGCTATAGAAACCATTCAACTATCAAAATATTCAGATTTATGTTCAGCTATAGAAACCATTCAACTATCAAAACATTCAGCTTTATGTTCAGCTATAGAAACCATTCAACTATCAAAACATTCAGCTTTATGTTCAGCTATAGAAACCGTTCAACTATCAAAACATTCAGCTTTATGTTCAGCTAGAGAAACTGTTCAACTATCAAAATATTCAGCTTCATGTTCAGCTATAGCTTGCGTTAGGCAAGTGTTTTCTAGCACATTCAGCAGATTTTGCAAAATCACTTCAGCAATCAGCATTCACACTGTATTTTCGCAGGAAATACAATTTTTCTAGTTATTATTATTATTCATGATTCCGTACGTTTTTTGGCTCTTTTCAACTCCTTCAAATTTTGAGCTACAGAAACCATTCAACTATCAAAATGTTCAGCTCATTAAGGACATTATGGCATCCATTTTTCTTTTTTCTATCTTTCATACTTTTGGAAATATTCAGCTTTTTCTGCAAAATTTTCCCCATTCATCCTTATGGGGAATTTCTCAAATTTCACTCTGCTACTACTTCAGCATACGTTCAGCTATAGAAACCGTTCGACTATCAAAATGTTCAGCTTTTTATGCTCTTTCAGCCTTATACTTTTCAGCTTTTTAGCTTTTCAACTTTTTCAAATATTCAGCTTTTTCAAAACTAAAACCAAATTTTTTTCCCATTCATCCTTATGGGGATTTTTTCAAATTTCATTCTGCTACTACTTCAGCATACGTTCAGCTATAGAAACCGTTCAACTATCAAAATGTTCAGCTATTTATGCTCTTTCAGCCTTGTGCTTTTCAGCTTTTTAGCTTTTCAACTTTTTCAAATATTCAGCTTTTTAAAAAAAAAAATTAATATGGAAACAAATGGGAAAATCTTCAAATCCTCTTCAAAACTCATCCACTTTGAACCTTTTCTGCTCCCTCATACTTTGAGCTAGAGACACCATTCCAACTTTAAACTATTCACAAGACCTTGAACTATTAGGCATGTGTTTAGTTTTTGAAAATCTTTTACGGTTTTGAAATTATCACAGTTTTAGTTTGAAGGATTTTTAGCTCCTCTTCTGGGTTTATAATGGGTGTGTATTGCGTGAGCTAGAGTGGGTGACATCATCGCTAGAGTGGAGAGCAGCTGCAAAAACTTTAGAAAAAACTCTCTTCAGCTTGATTTGGGTCCCACAGCTTTTACTTCACATAGACAATATATACATAGAAATGTAGGAAATCTTGTTGGCTTTCAGATGATGGTCTTATCTCAGATGTAGGACTTAAACTTTTGGCTGTAGAAGCCCTTGAGCGACAAGCACTCCAGCAACTCCCCCATAAGGCGCAATGTTAACTTTGAGCCTAAATTTCTGGAGTGGAGCAGACGGTACCGGTTTTGTCTCTCGCTCTTGTGCCCTCATTTTTCACTCTACAGAAATAAAAAATACATCACATGGTTCAGCAATGTCTCCTGTTACTCACTGTATACATATTTTGGCCATAACCATTACACTTTTTTCTAAACCTGCAGCTGTTTGGGAGGTGTTTTCCCATTCATTCTTATGGGGACATTTTCAACTTTGGTTCTGCTACTGCTCCAGCATATGTGCAGCTACAGAAACTGTTTGGCTGTCAAACTGTTCAGCTTTTCAACCTTTTCAGCTTTTTAAGCTCTTTCAGCCTATTACTTTCAGCTTGTCACCCTTTTCAGCTTTTTCAAATATTCAGCTTTATGTTCAGCCATAGAAACCATTCAACTATCAAAATCTTAAGCTTTTTAAGCTCTTTCAACCTTGTACTTTTCAGCCTTTCTGCCTTTTCAGCTTTTGAAAAAATCAGCTTTTTCTGCAAATTCTTGACCATTCATTCTCATAGTTTCATGCATTTTTAATGCATCAGGCAAGTGTTTTCCAGTACATTCAGCAGATTTTGCAAAATCACTTCAGCCATCAGCATTCACACTGTATTTTCGCAGGAAATACAATTTTTCTAGTTATTATTATTCCTGATTCCGTACGTTTTTTGGCTCGCTACTTCTCCTACAAATTTTGAGCTATAGAAACCATTCAACTATCAAAATGTGCAGCTCGTTAAGGACATGATGGCGTGTATTTTTCTTTTCTCTATCTTTTATACTTTTGGAAATATTCAGCTTTTTCTGCAAAATTTTCCCCATTCATCCTTATGGGGATTTTTTCAAATTTCATTCTGCTACTACTTCAGCATACGTTCAGCTATAGAAACCGTTCGACTATCAAAATGTTCAGCTATTTATGCTCTTTCAGCCTTGTACTTTTCAGATTTTTAGCTTTTCAACTTTTTCAAATATTCAGCTTTTTCAAAACTAAAACCAAAATTTTTTCCCATTCATCCTTATGGGGATTTTCTCACATTTCATTCTGCTACTGCTTCAGCATATGTTCAGCTATAGAAACCGTTCAACTATCAAAATGTTCAGCTTTTTAAGCTCTTTCAGCCTTGTACTTTTCAGCTTTTTAACTTTTCAACCTTTTCAAATATTCAGCTTTTTCAAAAAAAAATTTAATATGGAAGCAAATGGGAAAATCTTCAAATCCTCCTCAAAACTCATCCACTTTGAACCTCTTCTGCTCCCTCATACTTTGAGCTAGAGACACCATTCCAACTTTCTTCAAGTCACAAAGCCTTGATCTATGTAACCTGTATTTCAAAATTTTAAAATCTTTTATGGTTTTGAAATTATCACAGTTTTAGTTTGAAGGATTTTTAGCTCGTCTTCTGGGTTTATAATGGGTGTGTATTGCGTGAGCTAGAGTGGGTGACATCATCGCTAGAGTGGAGAGCAGCTGCAAAAACTTTAGAAAAAACTCTCTTCAGCTTGATTTGGGTCCCACAGCTTTTACTTCACATAGACAATATATACATAGAAATGTAGGAAATCTTGTTGGCTTTCATATGATGGTCTTATTTCAGATGTGCGACTTAAACTTTTGGCTGTAGAAGCCCTCGAGTGACAAGAACTCCAGCAACTCCGCCATAAGCCGCAGTGTTAACTTTGAGCCTAAATTTCTGGAGTGGAGCAGACGGTACCGGTTTTGTCTCTCGCTCTTGTGCCCTCATTTTTCACTCTACTGAAATAAAAAATACATCACATGGTTCAGCAATGTCTCCTGTTACTCACTGTATACATATTTTGGCCATAACCATTACACTTTTTTCTAAACCTGCAGGTGTTTGGGAGGTGTTTTCCCATTCATTCTTATGGGGACATTTTCAAATTTCATTCTGCTACTGCTCCAGCATATGTGCAGCTACAGAAACTGTTTGTCTGTCAAACTGTTCAGCTTTTTAAGCTCTTTCAACCTATTACTTTCAGCTTTTCAACCTTTTCATCCTTTTCAAATATTCAGCTTTATGTTCAGCCATAGAAACCATTCAACTATCAAAATCTTAAGCTTTTTAAGCTCTTTAAACCTTGTACTTTTCAGCTTTTCAACTTTTTAAGCTCTCAAATATTCAGTTTTCTGCCTCTACAGCTTTTTCAAGTATTCAGCTTCATGTTCAGCTATAGAAACCGTTCAACTATCAAACTGTTCAGCTTTTTAAGCTCTTTCAACCTGTTACTTTTCAGCCTTTCTTCCTTTTCAGCTTTTGAAAAAATCAGCTTTTTCTGCAAATTCTTGATCATTCTCATAGTTTTATGCATTTTTTTATGCATTAGGCAAGTGTTTTCCAGCACATTCAGCAGATTTTGCAAAATCACTTCAGCCGTCAGCATTCACACTGTATTTTCGCAGGAAATGCAATTTTTCTAGTTGGTTGTGAATGCAGGAGGCATTCACAACATATGTTCTTCTACGCACGGAATTCTTTATTTTTATTTTTATTATTATATCTTCCGGGTCAGAAAGTTTGGCCCTTAACTCCTTCAACATTTTTCAACGTATTCACTCCATTCAAAAACCAAAATATTCATCTCAATTGGGAATCGACCGCGTCTATTTTTCTCATTCATATCATTCATAGTTTCCGAGATATTCAGCGTTTTCCGGCCATTTTTTCCCATTCAAGCAGATTACGGAATGTTCAAAAAATCCCACATTTCACACTTTTTCAAGCATTTTCAAAACTCATCTAGTCATTCACACTTCAAGATAGAAACTCCATTCAAACTCTGAAATATTCCACTATTTGTCTACATTTAAGCCTGTATTCATCTTTCTCACAGCATTCATACTTTTTGCACAGTCGCAGTTCAAACATCGGTAACGTTTCAGATTTTTGCATTGGTGTGTATTGGGTGGATCACACTTTTTCAAGCATTTTCAAAGCTCAGCTAATCATTCACACTTCCAGATAGAAACTCCATTCAAACTTTGAAATATTCAACTATGTGTCTACATTCAAGCCTGTATTCATCTTTCTCACAGCATTCATACTTTTTGCACAGTCGCAGTTCAAACATCGGTAACTTTTCAGGCACTTTCAGATTTTTGCATTGGTGTGTATGGGGTGGAATGTTGAGAGCCAGAGTGGAGGAGCCAACTGACAGAGTGGGGAGCACCTCAAAAAAATTCAGAAAATCTCGTCTTCAACTCGCGCTTGCATCCACAATTTTCACTCCAGCAGAAAAATAACCACATCAGCTTGTAGGAAAATTCGTGCCGGTCGCTAGAGTGGTTCTCTGGAGCCAATCGGACAAAAACTCTTGGCTCAGTGGGCGTTTAACTGAAAGCAACACCGACCAACTGCCGCATCAAGTCCCATGTAATTGATAGGAAAAATATCTGGAGGCAGGCAAACACATCCACTTTTCTGAACTGCTCCACAAGACACATTTTTGACCACACACACACAAAAATTTCACTAAATGTTGACAAGACTCTCATAGTCTCGACCATATCATTATTTGAGTGATAGCAGTTACTGTTTTGGAGGGAGAAGCATGTTAATGTGAGGTGAACCTCAGCAGAAATCACTATTAAATCAACTCCCACAGTCCGTTGCCGCGACCACCCTGGTTACCGTCACTGTGGCAACCGAGATAGAGAGACAGATTTATCAATGAGTCAGTTTACTACACCCAGTGTATTACAGACTATATTTCCCAACATTTCAACTATATTTAACTATTATCTTTTCATTCATTCAAGCCAGAATCTCCATCTAAATATTGAAATGTTCCCAATCACTGACACATTGACATTTATTTAACGTTTCAGTCCCATTCAGAGTATTTGATCCATTCTCACTGTAACATCTCTTCATACTCCTGTTTGGCTCACAGCTTATATTCTATTTTTAATCCTTCATTCTCACCCAACTATTAGGAAGCTTCATTGTCTTCAGACGAGACTTCAAATAAATTCAAGCCACCAATTCAGTTTGGCCTTAGGTTTTCAACAAACCCTAAATTATTTCACAGTTTTTAGATATTCTGGACATTATTCAAAGTTTTCACAGCCAGCAATCCGCATTTGGCGTCAGCTCTTCAAAAACCTTCAAATATTCAACATATTTCATATATTCTGGACATTATTCAAAGTTTTCAACGTCAGCAATCCGCATTTAGCATCAGCTCTTCAAAAACCTTAAAATATTCAACATATTTCATATATTCTGGACATTATTCAAAGTTTTCAACGCCAGCAATCCGCATTTGGCGTCAGCTTCTCAGCAGGGTGCATTCACAACCGCAAGTTCTTCAGGACTTGCCTTCTCTAGTTAGTGTGAATGCTTCAAAGCATTCACACTATTGTTCTTCCGGAATTTATTAGTGTGAATGCTTCAAAGCATTCACACTATTGTTCTTCTGGAATTTATTAGTGTGAATGCTTCAAAGCATTCACACTATTGTTCTTCTGGAATTTATTATTATTATTATTATTATTCCTGCTTCCGTACGTTTTTCAGCTCTCTTCAGCTCCTTCAAATTTTGAGCTACAGAAACCATCCAACTATCAAAATGTGCAGCTCATTAAGGACATTCTTGCTTGTATTTTTGGTATTTCTATCTTTTATACTTTTGGAAATATTCAGCTTTTTCTGCAAAATTTTCCCCATTCATCCTTATGGGGAATTTCTCAAATTTCGCCCTGCTACTACTTCAGCATACGTTCAGCTATAGAAACCGTTCAACTATCAAAATGTTCAGCTTTTTATGCTCTTTCAGCCTTATACTTTTCAGCTTTTTAGCTTTTCAACTTTTTCAAATATTCAGCTTTTTCAAAACTAAAACCAAATTTTTTTCCCATTCATCCTTATGGGGATTTTTTCAAATTTCATTCTGCTACTACTTCAGCATACATTCAGCTATAGAAACCGTTCAACTATCAAAATGTTCAGCTTTTTAAGCTCTTTCAGCCTTATACTTTTCAGCTTTTTAGCTTTTCAACTTTTTCAAATATTCAGCTTTTTCAAAAAAAAATTTAACATGGAAACAAATGGGAAAATCTTCAAATCCTCCTCAAAACTCATGGACTTTCAACCTCTTCTGCTCCCTCATACTTTGAGCTAGATACACCGTTCCAACTTTAAAATATTCACAAGACCTTGAACTATTGGGCATGTGTTTAGTTTTTGAAAATCTTTTACAGTTTTGAAAAAATCACAGTTTTAGTGTGAAGGATTTTTAGCTCGTCTTCTGGGTTTATAATGGGTGTGTATTGCGTGAGCTAGAGTGGGTGACATCATCGCTAGAGTGGAGAGCAGCTGCAAAAACTTTAGAAAAAACTCTCTTCAGCTTGATTTGGGTCCCACAGCTTTTACTTCACATGGACAATATATACATAGAAATGTAGGAAATCTTGTTGGCTTTCATATGATCGTCTTATTTTAGATGTGCGACTTAAACTTTTGGCTGTAGAAGCCCTCGAGCGGCAAGCACTCCAGCAACTCCCCCATAAGGCGCAGTGTTAATTTTGAGCCTAAATCTCTGGAGTGGAGCAGACGGTACCGATTTTGTATCTCGCTGTTGTGCCCTCATTTTTCATTCTACAGAAATAAAAAACACATCACATGGTTCAGCAATGTCTCCTGTTACTCACTGTATACATATTTTGGCCATAACCATTACACTTTTTTCTAAACCTGCAGCTGTTTGGGAGGTGTTTTCCCATTCATTCTTATGGGGACATTTTCAAATTTCATTCTGCTACTGCTCCAGCATATGTGCTGCTACAGAAACTGTTTGGCTGTCAAACTGTTCAGCTTTTTAACCTCTTTCAGCCTATTACTTTCAGCTTTTCAACCTTTTCAGCTTTTTCAAATATTCAGCTTCATGTTCAGCCATAGAAACCATTCAACTATCAAAATCTTAAGCTTTTTAAGCTCTTTCAACCTTGTACTTTTCAGCTTTTCAACTTTTTAAGCTCTCAAATATTCAGCTTCGTGCCTCTACAGCTTTTTCAAGTATTCAGCTTCATGTGCAGCTATAGAAACCATTCAACTATCAAAACATTCAGCTTTATGTTCAGCTATAGAAACCATTCAACTATCAAAATATTCAGATTTATGTTCAGCTATAGAAACCATTCAACTATCAAAACATTCAGCTTTATGTTCAGCTATAGAAACCATTCAACTATCAAAATATTCAGCTTCATGTTCAGCTTTTTCAACCTTTTCAGCTTTTTCAAATATTCAGCTTTATGTTCAGCTATAGAAACCATTCAACTATCAAACTGTTCAGCTTTTTAAGCTCTTTCAACCTATTACTTTTCAGTCTTTCTGCCTTTTCAGCTTTTGAAAAAAATCAGCTTTTTCTGCAAATTCTTGACCATTCATTCTCATAGTTTCATGCATTTTTTATGCATTAGGCAAGTGTTTTCCAGCACATTCAGCAGATTTTGCGAAATCACTTCAGCCGTCAGCATTCACACTGTATTTTCGCAGGAAATACAATTTTTCTAGTTATTATTCCTGATTCCGTACGTTTTTTGGCTCGCTTCTCCTCCTACAAATTTTGAGCTACACAAACCATTCAACTATCAAAATGTCCAGCTCGTTAAGGACATGATGGCGTGTATTTTTCTTTTCTCTATCTTTTATACTTTTGGAAATATTCAGCTTTTTCTGCAAAATTTTCCCCATTCATCCTTATGGGGATTTTGTCAAATTTCATTCTGCTACTACTTCAGCATACGTTCAGCTATAGAAACCGTTCAACTATCAAAATGTTCAGCTATTTATGCTCTTTCAGCCTTGTACTTTTCAGCTTTTTAGCTTTTCAACTTTTTCAAATATTCAGCTTTTTCAAAACTAAAACCAAAATTTTTTCCCATTCATCCTTATGGGGATTTTCTCACATTTCATTCTGCTACTGCTTCAGCATACGTTCAGCTATAGAAACTGTTCGACTATCAAACTGTTCAGCTTTTTAAGCTCTTTCAGCCTTGTTCTTTTCAGCCTTTTAACTTTTCAACCTTTTCAAATATTCAGCTTTTTCAAAAAAAAATTTAATATGGAAGCAAATGGGAAAATCTTCAAATCCTCCTCAAAACTCATCCACTTTGAACCTCTTCTGCTCCCTCATACTTTGAGCTAGAGACACCATTCCAACTTTAAAATAGTCACAAGACCTTGAACTATTAGGCATGTGTTTAGTTTTTGAAAATCTTCTATGGTTTTGAAATTATCACAGTTTTAGTTTGAAGGATTTTTAGCTCGTCTTCTGGGTTTATAATGGGTGTGTATTGCGTGAGCTAGAGTGGGTGACATCATCGCTAGAGTGGAGAGCAGCTGGAAAAAGTTTAGAAAAAACTCTCTTCAGCTTGATTTGGGTCCCACAGCTTTTACTTCACATAGACAATATATACATAGAAATGTAGGAAATCTTGTTGGCTTTCATATGATCATCTTATTTCAGATGTGCGACTTAAACTTTTGGCTGTGGAAGCCCTAGAGTGACAAGAACTCCAGCAACTCCGCCATAAGCCGCAGTGTTAACTTTGAGCCTAAATCTCTGGAGTGGAGCAGACGGTACCGGTTTTGTTTCTCGCTCTTGTGCCCTCATTTTTCACTCTTCAGAAATAAAAAATACATCACATGGTTCAGAAATGTCTCCTGTTACTCACTGTATACATATTTTGGCCATAACCATTACACTTTATTCTAAACCTGCAGGTGTTTGGGAGGTGTTTTCCCATTCATTCTTATGGGGACTTTTTCAACTTTGGTTCTGCTACTGCTCCAGCATCTGTGCAGCTACAGAAACTGTCTGGCTGTCAGACTGTTCAGCTTTTCAACCTTTTCAGCTTTATGTTCAGCTATGGAAACCATTCAACTATCAAAATCTTCAGCTTTTTAAGCTCTTTCAACCTATTACTTTTCAGCCTTTCTGCCTTTTCAGCTTTTGAAAAAATCAGCTTTTTCTGCAAATTCTTGACCATTCATTCTCTTAGTTTCATGCATTTTTTATGCATTAGGCAAGTGTTTTCCAGCACATTCAGCAGATTTTGCGAAATCACTTCAGCTTTCAGCATTCACACTGTATTTTCGCAGGAAATACAATTTTTCTAGTTAAAGTTATTATTATTATTCCTGATTCCGTACGTTTTTTGGCTCGCTACTTCTCCTACAAATTTTGAGCTATAGAAACCATTCAACTATCAAAATGTGCAGCTCGTTAAGGACATGATGGCGTGTATTTTTCTTTTCTCTATCTTTTATACTTTTGGAAATATTCAGCTTTTTCTGCAAAATTTTCCCCATTCATCCTTATGGGGATTTTTTCAAATTTCATTCTGCTACTACTTCAGCATACGTTCAGCTATAGAAACCGTTCGACTATCAAAATGTTCAGCTATTTATGCTCTTTCAGCCTTGTACTTTTCAGATTTTTAGCTTTTCAACTTTTTCAAATATTCAGCTTTTTCAAAACTAAAACCAAAATTTTTTCCCATTCATCCTTATGGGGATTTTCTCACATTTCATTCTGCTACTGCTTCAGCATATGTTCAGCTATAGAAACCGTTCAACTATCAAAATGTTCAGCTTTTTAAGCTCTTTCAGCCTTGTACTTTTCAGCTTTTTAACTTTTCAACCTTTTCAAATATTCAGCTTTTTCAAAAAAAAATTTAATATGGAAGCAAATGGGAAAATCTTCAAATCCTCCTCAAAACTCATCCACTTTGAACCTCTTCTGCTCCCTCATACTTTGAGCTAGAGACACCATTCCAACTTTCTTCAAGTCACAAAGCCTTGATCTATGTAACCTGTATTTCAAAATTTTAAAATCTTTTATGGTTTTGAAATTATCACAGTTTTAGTTTGAAGGATTTTTAGCTCGTCTTCTGGGTTTATAATGGGTGTGTATTGCGTGAGCTAGAGTGGGTGACATCATCGCTAGAGTGGAGAGCAGCTGCAAAAACTTTAGAAAAAACTCTCTTCAGCTTGATTTGGGTCCCACAGCTTTTACTTCACATAGACAATATATACATAGAAATGTAGGAAATCTTGTTGGCTTTCATATGATGGTCTTATTTCAGATGTGCGACTTAAACTTTTGGCTGTAGAAGCCCTCGAGTGACAAGAACTCCAGCAACTCCGCCATAAGCCGCAGTGTTAACTTTGAGCCTAAATTTCTGGAGTGGAGCAGACGGTACCGGTTTTGTCTCTCGCTCTTGTGCCCTCATTTTTCACTCTACTGAAATAAAAAATACATCACATGGTTCAGCAATGTCTCCTGTTACTCACTGTATACATATTTTGGCCATAACCATTACACTTTTTTCTAAACCTGCAGGTGTTTGGGAGGTGTTTTCCCATTCATTCTTATGGGGACATTTTCAAATTTCATTCTGCTACTGCTCCAGCATATGTGCAGCTACAGAAACTGTTTGTCTGTCAAACTGTTCAGCTTTTTAAGCTCTTTCAACCTATTACTTTCAGCTTTTCAACCTTTTCATCCTTTTCAAATATTCAGCTTTATGTTCAGCCATAGAAACCATTCAACTATCAAAATCTTAAGCTTTTTAAGCTCTTTAAACCTTGTACTTTTCAGCTTTTCAACTTTTTAAGCTCTCAAATATTCAGTTTTCTGCCTCTACAGCTTTTTCAAGTATTCAGCTTCATGTTCAGCTATAGAAACCGTTCAACTATCAAACTGTTCAGCTTTTTAAGCTCTTTCAACCTGTTACTTTTCAGCCTTTCTTCCTTTTCAGCTTTTGAAAAAATCAGCTTTTTCTGCAAATTCTTGATCATTCTCATAGTTTTATGCATTTTTTTATGCATTAGGCAAGTGTTTTCCAGCACATTCAGCAGATTTTGCAAAATCACTTCAGCCGTCAGCATTCACACTGTATTTTCGCAGGAAATGCAATTTTTCTAGTTATTATTATTATTATTATTATTATTATTCTTCTTCCGTACGTTTTTCGGCTCTCTTCTACTCCTTCAAATTTTGTGCTACAGAAACCATTCAACTATCAAAATGTTCAGCTCATTAAGGACATGATGGCGTGTCAATTTGGCATTTCTATCTATTATACTTTTGGAAATATTCAGCCTTTTCTGCAAAATTTTCCCCATTCATCCTTATGGGGAATTTCTCAAATTTCACTCTGCTACTACTTCAGCATACGTTCAGCTATAGAAACCGTTCAACTATCAAAATGTTCAGCTTTTTATGCTCTTTCAGCCTTATACTTTTCAGCTTTTTAGCTTTTCAACTTTTTCAAATATTCAGCTTTTTCAAAACTAAAACCAAATTTTTTTCCCATTCATCCTTATGGGGATTTTTTCAAATTTCATTCTGCTACTACTTCAGCATACGTTCAGCTATAGAAACCGTTCAACTATCAAAATGTTCAGCTATTTATGCTCTTTCAGCCTTGTACTTTTCAGCTTTTTAGCTTTTCAACTTTTTCAAATATTCAGCTTTTTCAAAAAAAAAATTAATATGGAAGCAAATGGGAAAATCTTCAAATCCTCTTCAAAACTCATCCACTTTGAACCTCTTCTGCTCCCTCATACTTTGAGCTAGAGACACCATTCCAACTTTAAACTATTCACAAGACCTTGAACTATTAGGCATGTGTTTAGTTTTTGAAAATATTTTACGGTTTTGAAATTATCACAGTTTTAGTTTGAAGGATTTTTAGCTCCTCTTCTGGGTTTATAATGGGTGTGTATTGCGTGAGCTAGAGTGCGGAACATCACCGCTAGAGTGGAGAGCAGCTGCAAAAACTTTAGAAAAAACTCTCTTCAGCTTGATTTGGGTCCCACAGCTTTTACTTCACATAGACAATATATACATAGAAATGTAGGAAATCTTGTTGGCTTTCATATGATCATCTTATTTCAGATGTGCGACTTAAACTTTTGGCTGTAGAAGCCCTCGAGCGACAAGCACTCCAGCAACTCCCCCATAAGCCGCAATGTTAACTTTGAGCCTAAATTTCTGGAGTGGAGCAGACGGTACCGGTTTTGTCTCTCGCTGTTGTGCCCTCATTTTTCACTCTACAGAAATAAAAAATACATCACATGGTTCAGCAATGTCTCCTGTTACTCACTGTATACATATTTTGGCCATAACCATTGCACTTTTTTCTAAACCTGCAGGTGTTTGGGAGGTGTTTTCCCATTCATTCTTATGGGGACATTTTCAACTTTGGTTCTGCTACTGCTCCAGCATATGTGCAGCTACAGAAACTGTTTGGCTGTCAAACTGTTCAGCTTTTTAAGCTCTTTCAGCCTATTACTTTCAGCTTTTCAACCTTTTCAGCCTTTTCAACCTTTTCAGCTTTTTCAAATATTCAGCTTTATGTTCAGCTATAGAAACCATTCAACTATCAAAATATTCAGCTTTATGTTCAGCTATAGAAACCATTCAACTATCAAAATATTCAGATTCATGTTCAGCTATAGAAACCGTTCAACTATCAAAACATTCAGCTTTATGTTCAGCTAGAGAAACTGTTCAACTATCAAAACATTCAGCTTCATGTTCAGCTAGAGAAACCGTTCAACTATCAAAACATTCAGCTTTATGTTCAGCTAGAGAAACTGTTCAACTATCAAAACATTCAGCTTTATGTTCAGCTAGAGAAACCATTCAACTATCAAAATATTCAGCTTTATGTTCAGCTATAGCTTGCGTTAGGCAAGTGTTTTCCAGCACATTCAGCAGATTTTGCAAAATCATTTCAGCCGTCAGCATTCACACTGTATTTTCGCAGGAAATACAATTTTTCTAGTTATTATTATTATTCATGATTCCGTACGTTTTTTGGCTCTTTTCAACTCCTTCAAATTTTGTGCTTAAGAAACCATTCAACTATCAAAATGTTCAGCTCATTAAGGACATTATGGCATCCATTTTTCTTTTTTCTATCTTTCATACTTTTGGAAATATTCAGCTTTTTCTGCAAAATTTTCCCCATTCATCCTTATGGGGATTTTTTCAAATTTCATTCTGCTACTACTTCAGCATACGTTCAGCTATAGAAACTGTTCAACTATCAAAATGTTCAGCTTTTTAAGCTCTTTCAGCCTTGTGCTTTTCAGCTTTTTAACTTTTCAACTTTTTCAAATATTCAGCTTTTTCAAAAAAAAATTTAACATGGAAACAAATGGGAAAATCCTCAAATCCTCCTCAAAACTCATCCACTTTCAACCTCTTCTTCTCCCTCATACTTTGAGCTAGAGACACCATTCCAACTTTAAACTATCCACAAGACCTTGAACTATTGAACTTGATTTTCAGTTTTTGAAAATCTTTTACGGTTTTGAAATTATCACAGTTTTAGTTTTAAGGAGTTTTAGCTCCTCTTCTTGGTTTATAATGGGTGTGTATTGCGTGAGCTAGAGTGGGTGACATCATCGCTAGAGTGGAGAGCAGCTGCAAAAACTTTAGAAAAAACTCTCTTCAGCTTGATTTGGGTCCCACAGCTTTTACTTCACATAGACAATATATACATAGAAATGTAGGAAATCTTGTTGGCTTTCAGATGATCATCTTATTTCAGATGTAGGACTTATACTTTTGGCTGTAGAAGCCCTCGAGCGACAAGAACTCCAGCAACTCCCCCATAAGCCGCAATGTTAATTTTGAGCCTAAATCTCTGGAGTGGAGCAGACGGTACCGGTTTTGTCTCTCGCTCTTGTGCCCTCATTTTTCACTCTACAGAAATAAAAAACACATCACATGGTTCAGCAATGTCTCCTGTTACTCACTTTTTGGTTATTTTGGCCATAACCATTACACTTTTTCCTAAACCTGTAGCTGTTCGGGAGGTGTTTTCCCATTCATTCTAATGGGGACATTTTCAGCTTTGGTTCTGCTACTGCTCCAGCATATGTGCTGCTACAGAAACTGTTTGGCTGTCAAACTGTTCAGCTTTTTAAGCTCTTTCAGACTATTACTTTCAGCTTTTCAACCTTTTCAGCTTTTCAACTTTTTCAACCTTTTCAGCTTTTTCAACCTTTTCAGCTTTTCAACCTTTTCAGCTTTTCAGCTTTTCAACCTTTTCAGCTTTTTCAACCTTTTCAGCTTTTCAACCTTTTCAGCTTTTCAGCTTTTCAACCTTTTCAGGTTTTTCAACCTTTTCAGCTTTTTCAAATATTCAGCTTTATGTTCAGCTATAGAAACCATTCAACTATCAAAATCTTCAGCTTTTTAAGCTCTTTCAGCCTATTACTTTTCAGCCTTTCTTCCTTTTCAGCTTTTGAAAAAATCAGCTTTTTCTGCAAATTCTTGACCATTCATTCTCATAGTTTTATGCATTTTTTTATGCATTAGGCAAGCGTTTTCCAGCACATTCAGCAGATTTTGCAAAATCACTTCAGCCGTCAGCATTCACACTGTATTTTCGCAGGAAATACAATTTTTCTAGTTAGTGTGAATGCTTCAAAGCATTCACACTATTGTTCTTCCGGAATTTATTATTATTATTATTATTATTATTATTATTATTATTCTTCTTCCGTACGTTTTTCGGCTCTCTTCTACTCCTTCAAATTTTGTGCTACAGAAACCATTCAACTATCAAAATGTTCAGCTCATTAAGGACATTACTGCTGTCATTTTTCATTTTTCTATCTTTCATACTTTTTGAAATATTCAGCTTTTTCTGCCAAATTTTTCCCATTCATCCTTATGGGGAATTTCTCAAATTTCGCTCTGCTACTACTTCAGCATACTTTCAGCTATAGAAACCGTTCAACTATCAAAATGTTCAGCTATTTATGCTCTTTCAGCTGTGTGCTTTTCAGCTTTTTAACTTTTCAACTTTTTCAAATATTCAGCTTTTTCAAAACTAAAACCAAAATTTTTTCCCATTCATCCTTATGGGGTTTTTTTCAAATTTCATTCTGCTACTTCTTCAGCATACGTTCAGCTATAGAAACTGTTCAACTATCAAAATGTTCAGCTTTTTAAGCTCTTTCAGCCTTGTGCTTTTCAGCTTTTTAACTTTTCAACTTTTTCAAATATTCAGCTTTTTAAAAAAGAAATTTAACATGGAAACAAATGGGAAAATCCTCAAATTCTCCTCAAAACTCATCCACTTTCAACCTCTTCTTCTCCCTCATACTTTGAACTAGAGACACCATTCCAACTTTAAACTATCCACAAGACCTTGAACTATTGAACTTGATTCTCAGTTTTTGAAAATCTTTTACGGTTTTGAAATGATCACAGTTTTAGTTTGAAGGATTTTTAGCTCGTCTTCTGGGTTTATAATGGGTGTGTATTGCGTGAGCTAGAGTGCGGAACATCATCGCTAGAGTGGAGAGCAGCTGGAAAAAGTTTAGAAAAAACTCTCTTCAGCTTGATTTGGGTCCCACAGCTTTTACTTCACATAGACAATATATACATAGAAATGTAGGAAATCTTGTTGGCTTTCAGATGATGTTCTTATTTCAGATGTAGGACTTAAACTTTTGGCTGTAGAAGCCCTCGAGCGACAAGCACTCCAGCAACTCCCCCATAAGGCGCAATGTTAATTTTGAGCCTAAATTTCTGGAGTGGAGCAGACGGTACCGGTTTTGTCTCTCGCTGTTGTGCCCTCATTTTTCACTCTACAGAAATAAAAAACACATCACATGGTTCAGCAATGTCTCCTGTTACTCACTGTATACATATTTTGGCCATAACCATTACACTTTTTTCTAAACCTGCAGCTGTTTGGGAGGTGTTTTCCCATTCATTCTTATGGGGACATTTTCAACTTTGGTTCTGCTACTGCTCCAGCATATGTGCAGCTACAGAAACTGTTTGGCTGTCAGACTGTTCAGCTTTTTAAGCTCTTTCAGCTTTTTCAAATATTCAGCTTTATTTTCAGCCATAGAAACCTTTCAACTATCAAAATCTTAAGCTTTTTAAGCTCTTTCAACCTTGTACTTTTCAGCTTTTCAACTTTTTCAGCTCTCAAATATTCAGCTTTCTGCCTTTTCAGATTTTTCAAGTATTCAGCTTCATGTTCAGCTAGAGAAACTGTTCAGCTATCAAAATGTTCAGCTTTTTAAGCTTTTTCAACCTATTACTTTTCAGCCTTTCTGCCTTTTCAGCTTTTTCAAGTATTCCGCTTTTTAAAATATTCAGCTTTCTGTATTTCAGCTTTTTCAAGTATTCAGCTTCATAGTCAGCTATAGAAACCGTTCAACTATCAAACTGTTCAGCTTTTTAAGCTCTTTCAGCCTATTACTTTTCAGCTTTTCAACTTTTTCAACTCTCAAATATTCAGCTTCATGTTCAGCTATAGAAACCGTTCAACTATCAACATGTTCAGCTTTTTAAGCTCTTTCAACCTTGTACTTTTCAGCTTTTCAACCTTTTCAGATTTTTCAAATATTCAGCTTTAAGTTCAGCTAGAGAAACCATCCAACTATCAAACTGTTCAACTTTCTAAGCTCTTTCAGCCTATTACTTTTCAGCTTTTCAACCTTTTCAGCTTTTTCAAATATTCAGCTTTATCTTCAGCTATAGAAACTGTTCAGCTATCAACATGTTCAGCTTTTTAAGCTCTTTCAACCTTGTACTTTTCAGCTTTTCAACCTTTTCAGATTTTTCAAATATTCAGCTTCATGTACAGCCATAGAAACCGTTTAATTATCAAAATGTTCATCTTTTTAAGCTCTTTCAGCCTATTACTTTTCAGCTTGTCAACCTTTTCAAATGTTCAGCTTTCTGCCTTTTCAGCTTTTTCAAGTATTCAGCTTCATGTTCAGCTAGAGAAACTGTTCAGCTATTAAAATCTTCAGCTTCATGTTCACCTAGAGTAACTGTTCAACTTTCAGTTGAACAGTTACTCAATATTCAGCTTTTCTGCGTCTTCAGCTCTTTAAAAAATCAGCTTTTCCTGCAAATTCTTGACCATTCATTCTCATAGTTTTATGCATTTCCAGCAGCACATTCAGCAGATTTTGCAAAATCACTTCAGCCGTCAGCATTCACACTGTATTTTCGCAGGAAATACAATTTTTCTAGTTATTATTCCTGATTCCGTACGTTTTTCGGCTCTCTTCTACTCTTTCAAATTTTGTGCTACAGAAACCATTCAACTATCAAAATGTGCAGCTCGTTAAGGACATGATGGCGTGTATTTTTCTTTTCTCTATCTTTTATACTTTTGGAAATATTCAGCTTTTTCTGCAAAATTTTCCCCATTCATCCTTATGGGGAATTTTTCAAATTTCATTCTGCTACTACTTCAGCATACGTTCAGCTATAGAAACCGTTCAACTATCAAAATGTTCAGCTTTTTAAGCTCTTTCAGCCTTGTACTTTTCAGCTTTTTAACTTTTCAACCTTTTCAAATATTCAGCTTTTTCAAAAAAAAATTTAATATGGAAGCAAATGGGAAAATCTTCAAATCCTCCTCAAAACTCATCCACTTTGAACCTCTTCTGCTCCCTCATACTTTGAGCTAGAGACACCATTCCAACTTTAAAATAGTCACAAGACCTTGAACTATTAGGCATGTGTTTAGTTTTTGAAAATCTTCTATGGTTTTGAAATTATCACAGTTTTAGTTTGAAGGATTTTTAGCTCGTCTTCTGGGTTTATAATGGGTGTGTATTGCGTGAGCTAGAGTGGGTGACATCATCGCTAGAGTGGAGAGCAGCTGGAAAAACTTGTTAAAAAATTGTCTTCAGCTTGATTTGGGTCCCACAGCTTTTACTTCACATAGACAATATATACATAGAAATGTAGGAAATCTTGTTGGCTTTCAGATGATGGTCTTATTTCAGATGTAGGACTTAAACTTTTGGCTGTAGTAGCCCTTGAGCGGCAAGCACACCAGCAACTCCCCCATAAGCCGCAATGTTAACTTTGAGCCTAAATCGCTGGAGTGGAGCAGACGGTACCGGTTTTGTCTCTCGCTGTTGTGCCCTCATTTTTCATTCTACAGAAATAAAAAACACATCACATGGTTCAGCAATGTCTCCTGTTACTCACTGTATACATATTTTGGCCATAACCTTTACACTTTTTTCTAAACCTGCAGGTGTTTGGGAGGTGTTTTCCCATTCATTCTTATGGGGACATTTTCAACTTTGGTTCTGCTACTGCTCCAGCATATGTGCAGCTACAGATACTGTTTGTCTGTCAAACTGTTCAGCTTTTTAAGCTCTTTCAGCCTATTACTTTCAGCTTTTCACCCTTTTCAGCTTTTTCAAATATTCAGCTTTATGTTCAGCCATAGAAACCATTCAACTATCAAAATCTTAAGCTTTTTAAGCTCTTTCAACCTTGTACTTTTCAGCTTTTCAACTTTTTAAGCTCTCAAATATTCAGCTTTGTGCCTCTACAGCTTTTTCAAGTATTCAGCTTCATGTTCAGCTATAGAAACCGTTCAACTATCAAACTGTTCAGCTTTTTAAGCTCTTTCAGTCTATTACTTTTCAGCTTTTCAACTTTTTCAGCTCTCAAATATTCAGCTTCATGTTCAGCTAGAGAAACCGTTCAACTATCAAAATGTTCAGCTTTTTAAGCTTTTTCAACCTTGTACTTTTCAGCCTTTCTGCCTTTTCAGCTTTTGAAAAAAATCAGCTTTTCCTGCAAATTCTTGACTATTCATTCTCATAGTTTTATGCATGTTTTGTGGATTAGGCAAGTGTTTTCCAGCACATTCAGCAGATTTTGCGAAATCACTTCAGCAATCAGCATTCACACTGTATTTTCGCAGGAAATACAATTTTTCTAGTTGCTTAAGATAATTGTTGCAGTAATATGTAACATTTCTGCATTAAAGTTTTAAAAAATGAACAGACATTTGTTACATATGTTGTGTACTACCGCGTATATTCAGTTGGTCGCATAATCAGGCAGTATACCTTTTTTTTGTGAGCAACTTTTTATTGAAATTATTTAGAGCAATACAGACTTGTCTGTGTACAACTACTCTACGTGCCTTTAATTGCCCCCGGGGACAAATAAAGTTTTTTTAATTGAATTGAGTTGAATATTAAAGGATAAGTACCGTTTTTTACAACCTGGACCTTATTTCTGGCAAAAGATATGGTCATTTACTCACCCAGATAACTTTGGTGTCATTCGGCGTCGTTCGGACGAAATTAGATCCAGTGTAGCGGCGATATATCCATATAATGGGAGTAACGGGGCATCGACACACAGCCTCTATATAACACATTATCTGCCACGAAACTAGTTCATTTCATCAATATTTTGTTAAGAAATGCTAGCGCTATTAGCCTCTGAGTCCGGGCTCGTCTATTGTCAACATCCGGGGTCTGTAGGCTGATCTACTACCTCTGACCTGGAAGATGTCGTCTCTGAGCTGCGCGCGCACCCGCGACAGTGCGCCTTGTTTACCTGTAGCTGCTGCTGCTAGTTTGACCCCGGATGTTGATAACGGACGAGCCTGGACTCAGAGGGGAATAGCGCTAGCATATCGTAACAAAATATTGATGAATTTAACTAGTTTCGTGGCAGATAATGCGTTATATAGAGGCTGTGTGTCGCTGCCCCGTCTCTCCCATTATATGGATATATCGCCGCTACACTGGATCTAATTTCGTCCGAACGACGCCGAATGACACCAAAGTTATCTGGGTGAGTAAATGACCATATCTTTTGCCAGAAATAAGGTCCAGGTTGTAAAAAACGGTACTTATCCTTTAAGAGGAGTGGCCTTCCTTTTGCCTTCATGGCTGACCGCAAAATTGTAGGACAGTCTCAAGTCACTAAAGAGTCCATCTTCATTATACATGTTGTCAAGAGTGTGAACAGCTTTTACACTCCAGGCCGGGCATGTGAATGTGATCCCCCCAGTGAGAAGAGAGTAATTATTTAATATAAGACTGTTGAGATGCCACTTGCATATGGTTTTAGATTCCTTCTCAGCAAGATGCCATATTGACACGAGATAACTCATCATGGGGCCAGTTCTTAACTCAGCACACTTTAAAGCGACAGCAGAGTAGATCAGATTTTCCTGTCTATGCGGAAATGCTAAATTTATCTCTACTGTTTTGATTGAGCCAATCTGCCAATGGTCTAAGGACTAATAACCAAAAAGAATGTCTAAAATTTGGGACTGAGAGACCACCATCTCTTTTATGATGTTGGAGGGTTGTCAGCTTTACATGTGGTCTTTTGCCACCCCAAATATATTGGATGGATTTTGTCCCAGTAGTCTGTTGGTGGCGGTAAAGGTAACATAGATGAAAAGAAATTTGCTCGTGGCAGTATGTCCATCTTAACAATTGACACAGGTGCTTGGAGAGATTTAGGGAGATAAGAGCATCTATCAAGATCTGATTCAATTTTATTATAAATGCTTTGGAAGTTTTTGTTAGCAACACTAACCAGTAAGGTATAAATGTCCACCCCCAAGTATTTAAACTGCTTGACAAGTGGGATATGTCGGGGCAGTGATGTAGGATCCAGTAGAGAGTTAAATGGGAATAATGCTGAATTTGTCCAGTTAATCCTTTAGCCAGATAAAGAGCCAAATTCTTCAAAGGTGTCTAATATACAGGGTATTGAAACGGCTGCTTTATCAACATACAACAATATGTCGTTGGCATATAGCGATATGGAATGGGTGGTGTTGTAAAACAAAATAGGGTTTAAAGATGGTGTTGACGAATTTCCTTGCTTTTTTAGTTTGCTTAGGCAGAAAAATCGGTTAATGAAGATCTTTCTCTGCTGATTAGCATTTCTTCCTTGAAACTACAGAGTGCTCCTTTAAATGAATGCTATCTGCATTTGGTGCATCAACATTAAGAAAATGTCTGACGAGCTGAACGTCATTCCCTCATGCATAGCCTTACACATCTGGTGTGCGCTGCACGCGGCAACAAATAACAACAACACTATGTCGACTAGCACAACATCTGCTGCTGCTCTCCCATTTGTCATAAGCTTTATCTATAGGAACTACACACAAGTCGAAACAAAAGAATTGCCAGATGCAACGTTTGTGGAAAAAATATAAACAATGCTGGATCGACCACATCAAACTTTATCAGGTAGGTCAGTCACTTGGTAATGTGAAAGTTAACCTCAGCACCTGCTACACACTTTTAGTACAGTGTGCTACTTAGATAAACCTAGAACTGATGGCAAGCAAAAAATCTAGAGAAAATGATGGTTATGATGGGTTTCATTCAGAAACACAAACATTTCTTTCAGGAATAAAAGTCAGCTGATGTTTACTGTTTACTTTACAACACAGACAACTGTATCCACAAAAGTGTTCTGTTCTGTAAGAAAAGGACTTCAGATCACCAATAACTCCAATGGTATTTCACCAAGAGTTTTATACTTATGTAAGGAATCATTTTTGTCACACAAAGAAAGGAGCCAGCTTTCACAAATGGTAGATATCTCTTTTTGAACAAACCTGTTCATGTTTTAATATCACCAGTTTATGGACTTGCAGTATATTTCAGATCATTTAGCAGCAATAGTGTTTTGCATTTAGCTAATGTAGCTGTGTATTTATATTGCAAAGCAAAATACAGTTATTAATCTTAAAGGAAAGCTTTCACTGCGTGTGTTTTTTTCATATTGCATTGCAATAGACTGTTTAAAGTGATCATATACCAAACAACTAATCAGTGTTGATAATACTCTAACAATATGCTAACAGATAAAGGAGTGATGATAATACAATACATGCTTTGAATTCCTTAGATATTACCATGCAGTGTTCTAAGCAGACCAGATGGCATGCAGCAGATGATTGAACGCTCATTACAACCATAAGAGACTTGAGACTTGACTCGGACTTGCAAAAACCTACTTGTGAGATATGCTGCCACTTTACTTTTTTTACCCGTTGTATTTGCACTACATCATAACTTTGAACACAACACATATTTACTTCAGCCTCACAATAATCAATATAATGTATAATTATTATTTATTATGTGATTTCCTGTTTTACTTTGAAGTTTTGCCCTCACGTGCCATGTGTTGCTTTTTATTTCCTCCCTTTGTGTGAATTTCCCACCTTTTTCTGTGCCCACCTGTGTCTGGTTAGTGAATCAGCCTTTGTGTATATAGACTGTGTGCTCCCTGATGTCTTTGTCAGTTCGTCCTGTGTTACTCACCTGTTTTGTTCAACCCAGCCTGTTCCTGTCTCTTGTCTCCCCATGTCTCCTCATGGTATGTTCCTGGTCTTTTGTTCCTTGTGTTTTTACTGGTTTGAACTTTGCCTTTAGTTGTACTTTCTTTTGCTTTTTTCTATGTTTTTTGGATTATTCAGTTTCTCATTAAAAGCTTGCTTTTGTTCTTAATCCTGCCTGCCTCCTTTTGCATTTAGGTCCTCACATACCCAACATCCTTCCTGATTTCCTTGACATTTTCTCACTCCTCGATCCGTGCTTAAACCATAAATCGTAATCTGATATGGGACAACATGACTGAAGTTTCATACCAGAGTGAGGGCAGATTAAACTGAAGTGTATCACTCACAAGTTTTATGTTTTGTTTTCTGATCCTAAACAACAAGGAGACCTATTTCTCCCACTCACTTTTATTAGGCTATGGATACAATTGAAGTCTGTCAGAAAGAAACACTTCACTTATCACCATTTGTTTTACAGAATTCATCATCATTTCCATTCAGTCACAGTGAGGCTGATAATTCCTGAGCGTCAGGTTTTATATGTTTTAGTGTTACCTGAAATATTTAGCCTAGAAAATCATTCCCAGTGTTCAAATGACACCATAATCACATTCCGGGTTATGTCACAATCAGATCATCAATGAAAAAAAAGAAAAAGAATATACAGTAATTCTGTCAGTGAAATGGTTTCCTGTGCCTCTGAGCAGGACACTAGAAATACACAATGCAGCTTGTTCTTCATGTGCAGGTGTTTGTTAAACAGGTAACAGAACTTAATTACTTCTAGCACGGTGCACATATGTGCACACAAATTCATCACAAGTCTCTACAGCTGTTGAAGCTGACTGACAGCAGATCCAGCTGCGATCAGCTGCCACCGTCAGCAGAAACAGACGTCTCTTCACGTGACACTTCAGAGGAGAGGACTTCTCTCTTAAAACATATTTCCTTGTGTCCTCTCTCCTCATGTGGTTTACTTGCATGCGTCTCTCCACGAATCCTCAGTGCAAGGACTTTGGCAGCAAGTCTGTTCCAGAGCATCCACAGATGCTCTATTGGACTGAGACCTGGGGAGTTTGGGAGCCAGGTCTACACCGTGAGCTCTTTGTCATGTTCCTTACCATTCCTGAGCAGTTTTTGCAGTGTGGCAGGGTGCTTTGTCCTGCTGGGCATTGCTTAGGTGAGTGGCAGGTGTCAAAGTAACATCCCCACGAATGCCTGGATCCAATGTTCCCAGCAGAGCATTGGATTGTAATGAGATGATCAATGTTATTCACTCCACCTGTTGATCAGAGGAACAACGCTGTTAATGCATCTACACAATGAGGTTTATGTCAAAGGTAAACACTTTACTCTGCGACATCGGTTCTGTTGTTCTGCTTCCAAGATGGAAAGCTGAAAAATAGCACTCTGTTAGCGATCCATTTCCCATGTCGGTCATGTGAACAGTTATGGCAGTTGATAACACAGCACGCGTTCACCATTCCCCTGTGTTTCTGAGTTGGAACAAGAAAAAACACCACTGCAACGTCTACCTCCACTACTACTCAGTCTCTACCCTCGCTTCTATGTCCTAAAATTCCATAATGTCTCTCAAGTCACGGTCCTGTTGTCTATAGTACTTTTCCCACCTATTTTTATACATCTTTTGGCTGCTTATAAGCATCAGTTGTACAGTATATAGAAGTTTGTGTACTGTAATGCAGACTCCATCTCAGTTCATTTTTTGCCTGAGTTACCACTGGAGTTAGTGGACCTATTCAGTATTCATTCAAACACTGAGCTTTATGCCTGTAGCAACACTGAATATAAACATTTCTCCAACTCCAGTTTTATCTCCCTTCCTCTCAGTGGTGCTTTTTTCCCTCGCTGCCCACTGCATCTTTCAGCAATGTGCAAAATCAAACAATCCGAACAGCGTCAGCTCTCACATCAGCTTACTGGCTGTACGGCCCTCTGTTCTGCCATATCTGGCCCAGCACAAAATGACATCCACAGCTTGGTCTAGTTCAGAAAAGCTATCTGTTTCTTCCAGAGGACACAGATCATGTGCTGGCGAGCTGCTTACTCCATAATGAGTGGATGTGTAGCACTCAGAGCATGCCGGCGGGCCAAGATGAAGCTCAGAGTCATTGTCTATCCATTCCCCTGCTACAGCAGTGTGCTGGTGTCATGCTCACTCTCTTTGACTTTGGAATTATGGCAAGGATTTAGACTTAGCTGGCAGGAGGGGGTGCTGGATAAGACGGATTTATTTCACCTCATCTGGAAAATGTCTCCTCTGCCATACGACCACTTCAGTGACTCTTTATCCTGCCAGTGGGAGAGTGGACATTGCGCTCGTTCACTGAGCCGTGGCACAGAAGGCTTGTTTTTTTTATTGTTGTTCAGCTCTGTTTGAGGGATTTTGTCACCGCCACTTGTTACACTGAAAGGTCAAAAGCTTAAACCCAGACACGTTCAGAACCATCATCCCATTCATAATGCTCAGGGAGAGAAAAGCACTGTGTCGGCTAAAGTCATCGGAGCGGCGAGAATATAAAATCAACTTGGGGTGTAAGATCTTTATAGAGAGGGAAAATGGGTGGTGCCAGATTTATTTTGCATAGTTGATTATCCAAGAAAGCTTGGATTGTTTTTAACAGAGATGAGGCTGCACCAGAATGTGATGATGAAAGTAAAGACTAGCTTCTTGTACACAGAGTCACTGTGCTCAGAATAGGACAGGACTCAATACCCAAGTATCTAAAGGTCTCCAACTGCTCCACCACCTTGCCTTCCAGTCCAGCCCCCCACTTTGGTGTTCGACCCGGATAGGTGTGGTTTTGCAGGACGTGGCAGTGCATGCTTCAACAATCTCCATGACTGTCTCAGCTCGTGCTCTGACAGCACATTGTTTTTCAGTAATTTGTGCTTTGACTGCACATCTATGTGCATGAAAAGTGATCGTCCGCCTTGTAAGACAGTTGGAAGGGAAGGTCATTATGTGATAGAGTATAAATATGCACAAAGACTCATTACATATCAAGTTGTGCTGGACAAATTAATCTTGCACATGATTTTCATGCAGCTTCCTCTGAAGCCAGAACAGGCTTTATACTACTTTTTTCTGTGAACACACTTGAATGTGTAAAATTGGTGTAGTTACCCTTTACAATGTATTATTTATTACACGTTTTGGCTTATCCCCCAGAAGTTCTCAGTCTTTAGCACCAGTATTGGGTTGAGTTGATGTCAAAGTCTCATTTTCAGGTTGTGTTTGTTTCATAACAGGATTTAATATTTGAAAATAAAAAGCAGTGATTCTGAGGCCTTAACTCACTGATCTGATTCAAATGAGGGGCTTTGTGAAGTAAAGAGAAAAACAGAGGTGCTATTGATGTCAGACACATTCTCATTTATTGTTTCCAGACTTGCAGGCAGAGGCATCATGTCCATAGAACATGAAAAACATTTATTGATTAACATGAGTCATAAAGGCAGTTGAAAGGATGCACTACTTAATCACAGGCATTTAGAATTTACATCGATATTACACACTGTTCTTTTCTTTTGACATTTTGCCTTTATTCAATAGTAGACAGCAGAGAAAGACAGGAAATGGGAGGAGATGACATGTAACAAAGGTTCTTTGCTGCAATCGAACCAGCAATGCTTTGATAAGAAGGTAAACCACAGAGTCACAGGGACACCCACTGCAGTGACACTATTATATGATCATGGCTTTTGAACAGAAGAAGAAATTCTGGCCAGATTCAGTTTAGGATGTTTTGAACAACAAAGAAATGTATCACGTCATCGTAATATTAAGTCAAAAAGCCATGTTATTCATTAGTAGTGCACAGTGAGAGCTTCTTGTCAAGGCTTTTTCAAATCATAAATCCTGCTTGCAGCTGTCATGTATAGACATATAGAAATAAATCCTTAATATAATCCTAATATTCTGCCCACATAATGCTTATTTGTGGGAGAGGTTTTGCAGATTGTTCCGTTACACTGACATAGTGAGACAAAACGCTGTGATGAATTAAAGGTGCAGTATGTAAGAATTGGACACATGTCAAATACATGCTGCAAACATATAGGGGGCAGCATATCACCTGAGTAACCGCTTACTGCTATGTGTGTATCCGGGGAGCGTTGGTGTTGTTCACTTCGCTAGCACATGAGCTTTGGACCGCGGGAAGGAAGACCAGGGTGGGTCCAAACACAGCTTTTGAGACTGACAGAGGCCAGTTTAAAGCCGGGGAACACACTACCAGGGTGACTTACTGGGGGACGACAAATACACAGCGGGTTCAGGCGGGGACAGGAGAGACCTGAAGCGGAAGAGGAGCAAGAGGGAGGTCGGGCGTCAGTCAGCGCCCGCCTCCAGATGCCTGAGCTTGAGGCAAGGCGGTCTGGGGCTGGCTGGTTAGCTGCTAGCTTCAGTATGTAACTTCAAAACTGCCTATTCATTCATCATACTGTTGAAAGAGTACATTTTAAACTAATATTCTTACATATTACATGATATTCCTTGAATAAAAGTCAAAGAAGGCCTGGAGCTTCTCAGCCTTGGTTAGTGTTGTTTTATATGCAGAAGGGGTTCTCGGCCATTCCTGAGACATATGCTGATCTGTACTTGTGGTGATCTATGTAAGAATTAGCCACCTGTCGTGCTGCACACTCTAAACAAATTGGGAGCAGCATATCACCAGAAAGTTGGGGTCTTCACCTTATCGTAAGAAACAAGGAAAAACACAACACCTCCCATAGGTCTTTGGTCACTTAGCAAATAACACTATCAGTAACCCTTACAATTAGCTACCGTTCTAAGCTATCGTTAGGGAGCTGACATTAGCATTAATAGCTGTTTACTTACTCGTATGGAGGAAACACTGCAAGATCAGCATCACACTTCTTCCCTTTACTCTCAGAGAGTTGTCTACAGCTGTGGACACCAACACCAGTGTCAACTCATGTTTTGCTTTTATTTCTATCACTTCTTTTCTTTACCACTGAATGTGCTTTGTTGCCGGGAGTGGGTGGAGTGGTTGGAGTGGGTGATGGTGGTGGTGATAATTGTCACTTCCCAAGTGTTTCAGCCATTGTTGCTTCAACCATTCCATTCAGTGACTAACCAGTGGCAGTGTCTCCAACATAATGGACATGACAATAGAGCACAGCACTTCTCCGTCATCCTCTCATGTTGGACTGAGGTCAGAATGGAGACTACAGCAACTCATTGTGCCCCTTGAGGTACAAAGTAGTATTACAGGACAGGAGGGCTTGTTAACATGCTAACATCAGTAGATACAGTATCTCTGCCACACAATACATGCATGTCTTTGACATAACGACCAAACCGTCATTTCTTCACAAAGTATTGATAATTTTAGTTAAAAATAGGATTTGTGAGTTATTTTACAGGAAGAAGGCAATGCAGCAGTGAAGTTTTCCTTTTTCTTACCGAGGCCAGAGTGATTTCTTCCAGACCCGTCCCATCTTGTGACTTTTGAGGTTGTCAGGTCTGTCCCATCAAGATGAGTCACTTCAGTTCCTAATAATGCCCACTTTGAAGTTAGCCTCCCATCAACAGGGTGATAGCAGCACTCACAGCAAGTCACCTGAACTATATGACAGAATTTGTGATTTATCGTCACCTTCCTAAATGAAACAGGTTTTCTGATCTGACGCCCCACTCAGGTCAGGTATTGGTTGGGTTTCAGCATTAAAGCGACTACGAAGAACTTTTACATGTTTCTTGGATCACATATATCACATATAAAATCACATATGAATACATTACCTTATCGCTTCCAAAACAAATGCACACGACGCCGGCACGCACTAGCAAAGATCTTTACAACAGCAGGTGCTGTTCTCCTACAGCTTATGTCAGATGGGGCTGCTAGAATCAACAAAAACTGAAATTTCCTCATAGTCACTTTAAAACTGCTTGATTAGGTTCAGTCCTGTACTCTGATTACTCTGACCCTCAACCACGCACACACCAGAGCATCACCAATAAGCATCATCACACTGTGTAACCGATACAATACATGCATTCATACATAACTGAGGGCATACCAAAAGACGGGGTAAGTGTTATCATGATGAAACCTCCTGAAACAAGTTATTATCAGCAACACAAACACAAAAGCCAAAGTTATTTACAGGGGAGATTTATATGTTTTGGACTGAGAGCTGAGATTCTACTGTAGCCACAGTCCTTTACCATTTCATACTGTTATTTTGTGTATGCTTGTGTATTCCTTATATTCCCTACACTCAGATAGATGAAGTTCTTGTGATGACAGTGATATCAGCTGTCATAAATCAATCAGTATGCAAAAACCAACACAAACTTAACGATTCCTAAGACATAAATAAATCATTGTACAGTGAACCGTTGACATATAATAATGATAGCATACAAACATATATTGTGAGGTATGCAAATATAAAATGCTGCGAATTGAGGCTTTGGAGTTCTATGTGTAAAATGTCACTTTTTGTTTCAAAAAAGTAGAATGGTATGCAGCCGAGGCCCCACACTGTCTCAGGTGATGGTGGCAGCAGGCGGGGCTTCAGGTGGGAGCAAAGAAAGACAATGAGAGCCTCTTTGGATGTTCAGCAACCTTTACTCAGTTTGCTGTAACATCTCTTAACCCAGTATTTAAAAAAAACAACAACAAATAGCTGGAAAAAGTACTGTCAAAAACATTATCGATACGTATCCTTGTGTATTTCTAAATGTGTATACAGAAGTCCTGGGCCTTTCTTGTCATTGTGGTTGAAAAAAAACAATCTTGACTCTTGGTCTATTCTCCCAAAGTAATTCCTGGACAGTTCTGTGCATGAGCGTGAATGGCAGCCTGAACGTAACTGTTTGCAGTTATTAATATAACCCATTACCTAAACACACTAGTGGGGGCTGCGGATGGATGTGTCAGAAAGAATATCTGCTCATTTAAAAGAAATAAAACAGAAGAAATTAATTTGAACTACATTTTTTGTGATGAACTTCAAAATGTTAAACTATCACGTGAACTAGTCCATTTTAATCTGATTGAACTAAAATTTCAAGTAGTTCTTGTGAAGTGAGAAACATGCAGTGTCCCTGTCTCGGACTGCACAGAACCTTGTTTGTTTAAAGTACTGTTTCACGATCTCTCCTGGCCTCAGGTGCTTTACTCTAAACTCTTGTTTCTTCATGGTTTTTAGTGGCAGATACAGATAGTTATGTCTGTAATATTATGAAGCTTATTGATTAAACACAGGCAATTGGTCTTGTATGTGAAATGTCTCTCCAACACTTCAAATGCTAAGGAGGAGGCAGTCAGTACTCGTTTCATGTCTGCTTCATCTGGCTTTCGGTTGCACAGGAAGTGAGAGTCAGGGGATTCAAAGAAACACCTGCTCCTGCAGTTTTGCATTTATTTGAGAGCATGTACCTGGTGCCTGACAGATCAGAACGAGGATCTGCGTGGCTACATTGTTTTTTTTCTCTGTGGTGGTATTTATATCACTGTCGACGAAGTTTCACCTCTTCATGCCCTTAGTGTTTGAAGCATATCCTTGTGGTTCATTTCAAATTAATATTCTGCTTAAGCTGCCTTTCCAAAAACAATTGCTCCTGGAAAAATGTCAGTCATGTGCAACTTCTTTGTGCTGCTTTGTCAGATAAGATCCAAATATCTGCAAATAAGGACATATGAAATGGTGGACGTCAACATTCAGTTATTGCCAACTATGTCTTTTTACAGCAACTCAAGTAACAGGAATTTTTTGCACACACAGAAATAGTCTTGCAAACAAGTTCCATGTTCCAGGATACATGTGTTTTGCTTCACAAAAAGCATTTTCCATCTCTTTTAATGTGTATTTCAGCCCTGTATCAGGCCGAACCGTGGAGTAGACCCACTGGTCCAGCGTGTGACTGTTGCGTTAGGCCTCATCTACCTGTTATCCATGGCCAAGTTAGCCATAATAGATAGCCTATGCAACTCTAGTTACACTTTTAGAATAAAGGCATGAAAAGTACTTGGTTGGGTTTAGGAAAAGACTACTGGCTCCACACAGGATTAAATGCTGCTCTACCCACCAATCCACCCCAACCTCCTCTCTACCTGTCCTCTAGTAGATCAGCGGGTTTATTACATGCTTTGGTGTGAGACTGGCATATGTATTTTCAATTTGTGCATGAAAAACCTGAGTGAAAATGCCAGAAAAAAATTAACTAAACTAAACTAGAAAGTTTTTACACTTGGCTGAGCTGGTATATTGATAACAGTGCAATGATAACAGACCCGACACATGAATCATGGGACTTCAACATCCACTCATGCTTCCACTGAAAAGATGAAAACATCCGATCTGTGTGAGCGATGAGGAGGCTTGAACCTTCACATTAGTAGATGACACAAACAGAAATGTCTTACTGCCATGTCTTCATCATTGTTTTCCACTCGAGCTCTTTAGAATAGGTCATCTCGTTGTGTCCGTCTCCTCTGCAATGAGTCACTGAACCTAACTGCAGAATGACCACACCAGCAGCTTATCTTGCGTCAGTCTTTATGAGCTCAGCTCCTACTGGCATCATGGTACTAGATGGAAGTAGATCTTTGAAAATACTGTTAAAATTTGAGCTACAATAACCTAGCAAGCCATTCTGAATAGAAATCAACTGAGAAATACCTGAGAGGTAGGATGTGAATGCCTTTTTCAAACACAACTAATCTATCAGGCGATACTCATGAAACTTGTTGACTATATTCATGCTCCCAGTAGAATAAACCCTTTGAAGCCATTTAAATGACCCTGTGGCCTTTCCGTTGCTACAACTTTTATAGTTTCAGCCCAACAATGTTGTTACAATAGAGCATCCTGAGTATATTGTTTCCTTCATTCAACACTTTTAAAAAAATGATCATGAACACTGAAGCTCTGGAGTCCACTCGCAGGGCTTTTTTCACTCAGTGGCATGAGTGCTGAATGTTTCACATTACTGTCCCCTACTCTGACTGTGTGACTGATCTGTGTTCCTTCAGCTTGACCCGCTGAGTTTCAATGTATTAACTGAGATTGCTTTAGCACAGCCTCGTGTACAACAAACTGAATGACAATCTATAAATGAAATTGTTGTTTGAGTTTGTAACAGAATTACCCTACATGCACCCTTTTCTCCTCCAGAGTTTGTCAGCTTTAAAGCTCAAGTCCATTTTTGCCGAATTCTTTGCTCTTAAAAAGAACAAACTGCAAAGGAAAGCCTCAAGCTCTTCATCAAACAGAATATAAAACTAATAATCCTCAGAAACAAAAAGATTCATCCGCAACAACACAAAAAGACAAAAACACCCGAAGACAAATGGGGGTGGCTGTTTATTTGTTTATGAAAGAAGTATGCTTTTTTTTTTCTTTTTTTAAAAAACAAAAAACGAAAAAACAAATACTTGTCTTCAAAAGGTGGTGGGATGAATGGAATACAGCCAGTTTCATTAAGACGGGTACGTGGGGAAGAGGATGAAGCTGTCAGGAGCCCTGTGGGGTGTCTCTTCCCCCCACCCCGTCATTACAGACAACACTGCTCTGCTCTGAGCTGGTTTGTTTGACACAAGATAAGTAGCATCTGTTTCACTGGCAGTCCTCGAGCTGTTTACCAGGGAACTCTGCACAACTCCATTCACGCTTTGTTAGCAGCTGGCTGCCGGTAAAAGAGGAACGGGAAGTGTGGATGCTGATTTTACATGCTGGACTGTTATGCCAGTTTCCAAAACAACAACACAACGACCACAACTGTTGTTCTAACAGTCAATCAATCAACCAATAAAAAATAATCTATCTGTAGTTTAATTAGCATTCTGATTTCCTCGTCACCCAGGGCTTGGAGTGCCTCTCTGTTATCCATGGAATTCAAGAACAAGCTAGATAAAGAGCATAACGTATTAATGTCTTTAGCACCCAATAGCTCAGTGCTAATGGCCGCTATAGACAGACTTTCAGTTTCTGTTCCAGAGGAAACATCATTCAGAATCACATTTGAAGTGAAACCAACAGCTACAATGAGCAATTCTGTTTATTTTATTATCAAATTAAAACCTAGAGCTGTGATCGTTTTGTATACTCTAACCACTGTTGAACCCCACAGAAGGTAGACAATACAAATATATTTAGTACAGCATTTCGCTTAGATGGGAGGCAACCACCATTCCGACATAATGCCATTCCAACATTAGGCCCTAATTGTCGGAATGGCAACACTTAAACCTTTAATGAAACATCCCATCATTCCGACATTTTTTGCCTCCTAAGGTCAGAATGGTGGTATTTATTTCTTTTTTAAATGTCTTGCCATTCCGACACATCTTTGAAAAGGGTTAGGGTTAGGGTTATGGGTTGCGGATTATGGTGAAACTTTGTTGGAATGCTGGGACGTTCGCATGTCGGAATAGTGCTATGTCGGAATGGTGACATGTCGGAATGGCGGTATGTCAGACTTTTGGGATGTCGGAATGCCAGCATGTAACCCGCTTAGATATGACATGTTCCAGGAGATGTACCACGAGCTTACCTGTTCCATGCATTCACCACTTGCCAGAGCAGTGTTAAATGATGAAAAGGAGGTCTAAGTCATGTGTCGGCTCAGTCGAGACAAGTCCAAAGTGTGCAAAGGTCGTAGCTGCAATTTTTGCAGGTCTTTAGATGCAAACCATTAATATGACACCACATTTGCTAGTTTTCCATTCTGTCCAACGCAGGTTAGCTAGCCTGCTTCAAGTCCCCGTCTCAAGTCAACCATATCTGTTTCATTAGCGTAACACCTCTTTTTTCTGGTTTGTAGCATTCTCCAGTTGTCCTGGGCTATGGGCAATAAGCAGGCTACAATATCTCTATACACATAATATACACATAATTTCACTCTCTCAGGGTTCACAACACTGCTATCACATTGCACACGACACTCTACCTCTGTTACACTCATACCTGTCCCTCCTATAACAATGACAGGAGGAACTAATATCTACTCTAGGGCAGGGGGACATGAAATGCCAACTTAAATGTTACAACTGTACTAGTAAGAAGGTAGTAAAAGTACCATAAATGATGATGAAATGATTATTGTATTCCGCTGTAAACTTTATCGGATGGTATTCTGACTGACAGGAAGTAGGTGTGGGTATAAGCCTGTCAAAGACCCTGTGGCTGTGTAAAATAAGTAGCACAAGGCCAGGACTGGAACTGAACCCTGGCTGCTGTGGTAGGACTCAGCCTTCTGGCAGAGACACATTCCGACACATGTAAACAGGTAAGAGCATGCACACAGCCGGTGTGAACAGCACGGCTCACACGTATCTCATGTGAGCCATCACAGCACTGTTTCACTACAATTTAATGTCTATTTCTGTAGAATGTCACAGACATGAAGAGAATACACACAATAGGTGAAGGGCAGTATTTTTCCAGTGCACTCTCTATAGCAGCGTTGCATACTGTTTGGAAAAATCCTCCCACAAAGCACCAGTGTTTTCTGTCATTGAGGTCTAATAGATGTCCAATATATAGGAACATTAGACAGTGATTCACTAGTCCAATAAGGATACAGCTCCTGCTAAGCTAAGCTAACCACATCCTCACTCCAGGTAGTGTACTCAACATAGAGCACACAATATTGGTCCCATCTGTGGGCAGACTCATACATTGTATCAGTATCACTGAACCCCAAGGGTTAGGACAACAAGGTTGTTTGGAGGCTCACATCTTTCTCAGCTGTTGTTGCCAGCAGGAAGAAAACATCCTGACGCTGGGTGTAAGCTGTCGGCACCCTCTCAACGCAGGGTTTCCAGTTCAAAACTACTATAACTAAGCCATTAGTTGAATATAGCCTGGAGAAAACACTCTCTCCACCAAATGACTTATTTATACATGCCATATGGTTCCACAGTGTTCTGTGTGTTTGCTTTGTTGTCTCTGAAGAGGAATCAAATGTGCGGGTGACATCCTGTGTGTGCGTAAGATAGAGTCAAACGTTTCCTTCCTCTTCACTAATGTTATTAGCAGACCTGTCAGGGGAGCGTGACACACTTCTCACTACACAGGCCCAGTTTTATCAATCAGGGCTTAGCTGGATCCCCAAATGGCAGAAAGTCTGCCTAAATTTTACTCCTCCTCTGCTAAAACACAAGAACAAAGCTCCCCTACTTACTCTTTTCTCCGCTGCAGAGCACAAAAACGCAGAGTTATTCTGAGGTATCCTGGTGAGAGAGATGTTTATTTGGATTATCACATCTCAAGAGGAAGCATGCCTCTCTCAGCCAATTTAGAATTTGCCCTATAGGCCAGAAATCTTTTGCAGAGTGGATAAGTTAATTAAGAACAGTCAAGGGATGATAACAGCCTTGTATTCTGCTCTTGCTGTACAATAATTGCATTTCATACTCAGTATTTGTGGCAGGGGGTCACTGTGTATCGGAGGACCGCACTCTCAGAAGATAAAAACACCTCATTATTGTACAAGACCAGAGTGGAACAGAGCCAACACACTGACAAATCTCTGACATGTTTCTCTCTCTGCAGCAGATGGACCCAAAGAATTTAATAACTGTGACCATTTTTTGGCTTGGAAGGAAATTACATAAGAAAGGAAAACAGACAATTAAATCAGTATTAAATCATAGCAGAATTTGAATCACAAATATGTTGACATGATTTTGGAGTTCACTACATTTATTGGATATGAATACAGCCAGAGTGCATTACATTTTAAAAGAATTTAAATGTATTTATTTAGAAGCCTAATGTATCCCACAGTCTCCACTAAATACCTGAGCACTATTATCCTGAATGTACACAGCAGGTCCGAAATCCCCATATCTTTTTTTCCACCTGTTTACGTTTGCTTTTAATGGTTAGCCCTACCAGACTTTATGTTCACACTCAATAGAACTGACAGATGTACATGAGTCACATTTTTTCAAACAAACAGCTGATCTCTTGTGGTCATGCAAATAATGACTAAGCAGAAGCGCAGGTAATGTGAGGTTATAGTGCCCCCAGTGGTTTGTACTGAAGATCAGAATGGCTGTAGGTGCAATCAGTCTTTTTGAATGCCACCATCTAAATCATGAGATAATTACTGCGTTATCTTGAGATCACAAGTTCATTCATCTTTTTATCTCAAACAAACGTCCAATTTCTCCAGATAACAAGATCATACTATTCATAAGACTGGATCATGACATATACACCGCTGAGTGTGTATGTCATGGTCCATACAAGATAATTACCCCACTGATGCAAGAAAACTATCTATGTTATCAAAAGATCAAGTATTAACTTGAGATCTTGAGATAACTGCATTAAGGTCTGGGGGTTTTAAAGAGGTAGATGTCGCTTCATGTATTCTGGGGCCTGCTGACAGGTGGTCTGATACTTTATCTGACTATAGTAACATGAGAAAAATCATTGGTAGGCCTACATTTTGCCATTTCATCCGGAGGAAGTGCTTCAGATCACATATTTGAAGATATTTTTTTTTTAAAAAAGCTAAATGTATGTAAATCGATTCAATTACAAATTTATAATAGCTTTGTGGAGCAGGCTAATGATGTACTGTACTTTTTGGGCTAAAAATGCATATTTTCTAACATTTCAAATAGAAAATAACTTAAAATTCAACACATAGATCGAAGGAAATATGTAATTAATATGAAACAACAAACAATAATAATTGAAATTACTGTTATAATTGAAATAATTGGAAAGACTTTGGTATGAAATCCATATACCAAAGTTTTATAATGATTTCTACACTGAAAACATGTTCATAAAAAAAATATCAGATAGGATTTCCTGGTTTACCCCGTTTGTGTGTACAAGCTACATATTTGACATACGCAAGTTCAGATGTTGCCTTAAAGCCCAGCGTTTGCATTAGAGTTTCACAACCTTTGTTGCACACACAAGTCAACAGTCAAGCGCAGTGACAGGCACAGTCAAAGACGATCTGTGTGTGTGTGTACAGTAAATACACATCTCCCTCTGTTTCCCAGAGGACAGATCCTGTTATAGAAATCATGGTGAAGTAAACCATGAGCTTTCATTGGTATTGGCAGTACAAACAAATTAGTATGTAGAGGATGGAGGACAGAAGCTATTCTGTGTCACTATTTGCTTCAGAAAAAAACACTGGCTTTCTCTTCAATTACCTTCCAGTGAATCCAATCTTACTGAAATTGACATAAAAGCCTGCTCCATATCTTCTCTCATGTAAATGTTAATACTGAGGAGTAAAGCGAAGCACTCAGGCATGCTGAGGTTGAATTGGTCTGTTCAAACCAATCGATCTCAGCTGAGGAGGGTAGCAGCAGCGACTGGACCCAGCTGGTTATGCTTTTCTTTCCAGTAATAGCCGCAGTAATGGAGACTGCAGCTGAAACGTCAGGAAAGATCACTCACAGGTCATCACAACAGTATGCATGGATACGTTTATACTGTTGTTCTGTATTATTCATAAAACGCAGTATGAGAAGATTTTTACTGTAAAACAGAAATGGCCAATAAAATAAAGTAAAAATATCCAAAGTTAAAGCTGCTCTGAGTTTTTTTTCATTAAGAGTCTAAGTGACAGTGAAAGTTGTCACAGACCGTGACAAACCCAGCACCAAACAGCAGACAGACACACTTAGCAACTCCTGGTGGAAGCAGCAGAGCATTTAGCCAATAAAGAGCAGGTAAGTCTACCTCATTGGGTAGAAACCAAAGCAGAGCTAAAAGCATGGGCGGAGCCAGGGGGTGGCTAATGCTGGCCACCATAAATTAATCTTTGGCCACCCCTCCCCCACCACTGCCTTGCCAGCAACTATTATGCGGAACCATTTTTGGACGCAGGTGTTCCCATACGGTCTGTTTCCTGCTGCCACAGAAGAGGTCGCAGGTAGCAGAATGAAGTTTATTCACTACGTTTGAAACATTTCTTGTCTTGATGTATGTGTATTATGGCTTGTGTGCTGGAGTTGAAACAGATATGGTAAAGTTTGCTAAGTTTAGGCTGTTAACTTAGCAGTATGAAAGTTTCACTGTGTCAGTGTCATTTAAAAGAAAATATTCAGTTTTAATAAGCCCCAGTGTTGTAGAAGGCAGTTAGTCAACTAAAGTCAACGAAAGTCAACTTTCAGTGCTGATTTAGCTTGATGGTGTTGGTCAGTCTGTGTCATATCCTTGAAAGGGAATTAAAATTTGTTTTCCTTGCATTCACGCTAGCATTTCCTGGGGTTCAATTGCATGAGTCTCGTATTCAGTACACACGAGTTGGCAGCCAAATGATAATATGCAAAGTATTGCAAAGGAATATAATAATAATAATATATAATGCAACTTTGTGGGTTTGTTTGATAAAAGTGCCTTCTGTAGTATTCTTATGTGGTGTAAATTGTAATTATCGTGTGAGCTTTATCACCAGTTAAAAAGACACCACCTTCACAACTGTTTCAGATCTTTTTTTAAATCAGTTCAGGAATACATTAAAAAGCTCATGCGGGTCTTCATGATGTAATTCTACATGGCAATCACTGCCCATATAAGTAAATGAGTGAGTGAAAAAAGAAACACTACTAGATCCAGAGCGACCACATAAAAGAAAAAAAAAAGATCAGTTTCTGTGTGCCACCCCTGTGTGAGCTATGGTCTCAGTCCGGCCACCCCTATGAAAATTGTCTGGCTCCGCCACTGGCTAAAAGGAGAGGGAATAATGGATTCATGACTGCCAGTTGGTCAAAAAATTATGCTGATGTTATCTTGTGTCTGCTGGATGTATAAACCAGCGGTGACAGTTTAAGAAAAGGTTAGGACCCAAACGCAGAAACACAAGGGAGGCAGGGAGGATAGGGAACAAAAAAGAGCTTTTAATGAAAAGCTGAATAATCCAAAAACAAAGAATCCAAAACCATGAAGTGTCAATACCAAAAAGTTACAACACAAAATCTGAAAAAAGTACAACGAAAAGCAAAGTACAAATCAATGAAAACACAAGGGACAAAAAACAAAAACAAAACAGAAACATACCACAAGGAGAAAGGGGAGACACTGAAGGAAACAGGCTCAGCTGAAACACGGGAATCACACAGGAGAAAACCAGGAGAAAACAGAATGAACTGACAAAGACAAAGTACAGTAGAGCACAAAAGACTGTATACACTCACACTAACGAGGGGACGAGGTGCAGGCCGAGTGAGGTGGAGCAACACAGGTGAGGGAAATAAACAGAAAACAGGTGATGGGCTGGAAAAGCTAGAGACACAGGAAGGGAGGAGATGCAGAGCAGGTGTGGACGGCAAGAAAACAGGAGAGAAAATGACACAAGAGCAAGAAATGAAAAGCAGCGCACAACACATGAGGGCAAAATACAAAATAAAACAGGAAACCATGAACACAAAACCAGAATCATGGCACAAGCTAATTTCTGCAAATGATTTAGACTGTGATATGTGCTGTTTTAGTTTGATAAAGTCCTGTATTCAGATTGTTTTGTAAAAGCAGACAAAGCTGGCTATTTGTTGACCACAGCTGAGCATTTAGCAGCTAAATTGGGTTAACTCTGGCATTGAGACCTAGACTTACATTCATCAGGGTGGAAACACTAGTCCCAATACATTTTGAAGTTGGTCTGTGTTTATGTGTAAATGTTTGCTGACATGATCAACATGGTGTTGTATGTAGGTGATCACACTGTGTTCTGTTTATAAAGTATGCCGCTGCCCCTAATTGGCCAACAAATATCAGTGAATGTTATTTATTTCCATAAACATGATATGACTTACTTATTGCTGCCTGAATGTCAGTAACAATATTTTAAGTTCAGTCAATTTTATTTATATTGTCCAAAATAATAATAATCTCATTTCCTCAATGTGCTTTAAAGTCTGTATAGTAAACAACATCCTCTGTCCTCAGTCCCTCGATTCAAACTCTCCAAACCCTTTTAGAATGGAAAAAAATTTGGAAAGAATCTCAGAAAGAGCCACAGAGGAGGGATCCCTACCCAGGACAGACAGACATGCAACAGATGTCACATGTACAGGACAGACCAACAAAATCACATCATTTTACAGATTACAATGGCGAAATATCTGATGCAAGTAGATTATAAAATATATATGAGTGGAGTGGCTCCAGTGGTCCAGTGGTGCCCGTGCTACATGACCTCCACCCACCATGTTGACCTGGACAAGCTACACAACCTAATAAGCAAAAAAAATATCAGAATGTACAAAAAAGTACTGATAAGAAGGCTAAAACATAATCCTCGAGGTGGCCCTGAGGCAATGTACTACTGTTGCAGGCAGATAAGCTGTTTTTTGAGCTCATTTCTCCAAATGAAATGTAGTCATTTTGAGTGACCAAACAAATTTCATAATAACTTTAAAGAGAAGTGGCCACAATTTTAGCCCACTGGAATAATAAAGTACGATTACAGAGTTATTTCACGCTTTAACATCATAAAAAAGACTGCTGCCTCTATTTCAGTGGGGACAGAGGCACTTTTGACAAAACTTGTTGGAAATTTCTTTTTTTTTTCATCGCAGTTATTACAATTCACATATATTCACATAACTCAGCTGTCCACTGTACACATATAGAACATCCCAATATGATTATTGATTATAGTAAACTGTAATTTTTTGGCCTGTGGAGCCCTGGAGGGTCCACACAGGTTTTTGTCAATGACCAATCACTGCTAGTTTATATTTCTGCATTTACTAGAATAACACACTGCAAGTTATCCTCTCAGATTGGCTGCAAACGTCTGGTCAGGTTGTTGTGATGTTTGACTTCACTTTTTAATAACCCAAAATATATCTCATAATTATGCCATTACAGCAAATGGAAATATTTCAGATATCCTTTGAATGTGAACGCAGAGGTTAAAATGACTTTTGTTGGTTTGAGGAATGCCTGTCCACACCAGTTCATACTGTATTGATGGAGGATAGAAGCTCTGATACAGCAGCCAGTCCTAAGAACCTTCTCAAGTATGAGCTCCAGGCGCCCTCTGGTGTCGCTGAAAGGTTCTTTCCGTATTATGGCAGAGGAGGGCGTCCATTCACCCAGACACTATAAATATATATACACCAACAATGAACTGATCTTATTTACAAGTATTGTGTGTGTGTGTGTGTGTGTGTGTGTGTGTGTGTGTGTGTGTGTGTGTGTGTGTGTGTGTGTATCAAACCCTGATCGCTCTCTGTGCTCAATTGTTGTCTAAAAACTATTGTGTGGCAAAGTGCTGCACTGGGTGAGCTGTTCCTGCATTGCCCTGAACACACAGGTTGTAGTTTATTTTGAGCCAGATTTAAAGATTTGCACCTTCAGTAGGAGCCAACTGGCCTGGAGCTGAGGCCACAGACAGAGAAGGAGAGAGATAGACAAACACATTGTTGGTTTTGTTGGTAACATGGGATTTGCTGTCAGTAAGAAATATGTTTTAGAAAAATATCATCCTTTTCCTTTAACAAGTGATGCGTTAAAGAACAAGTTTATTTGATTTTCCCCAAATCATTTGACCGATTAAACCCTCCCATCTTATCAGAGGAGTGCAATAACCGAATACACTTCACAGTGAAAGCCAGATCCTTCTTAGCACCCTTCTCCCTCTTCATCTCTCTTGATCCTCCTCCTCCACCACAGCTGCCTGCTCCACCTGAGGGGAACAACTCAGAGGATCAACATAATCACAAGTCAAACACCATGTGTCGTTTTCAGCTGCACAGTGGGAATGATCACTGCTTCCTCCACACTGAATGGTGCTGCTGGCATTTAACATTACACTCTTTAGTCCATGTATTATTGGTTTAGTACATCAAAGCAAATTCATTTTCACACTGTGGCTCTAATTAAGCAGACTTACTGTAACTTTATGTGAGTATTGCATCAGCTGTCTCTCTCAGAGTGGTTTGGATGCTACAAATATGCACACAATGTGTATATGTACTGTTATAGCACAATGTTGTACATCTTAGAAAACATTACTGTTTTCCAGTGCGGCCTGCTCTATACTCACTGCTCTTACAGCTGTTTTCAAACGACTCAAACATCAGTAAATGTTCAATAATAGGCATATAATTTTTATTTCTTAAATAATGTTATTAAAAATAAGTTAGTGGTTCATAACTATAGGAGAAAATAAAGAAAAAAGCTTTAAGAATAAATTAAATGCATTGTTTGTCGAACCACAAGACTGGTTAGATGGTGCAGTGTTGAAGCCCTCTTCTGCAGGAAAAAAGATGACCTGTTAAGAATTTAAGGATTTTTTTTTAAATGATATATTCAAATTATGATACAGGAATAAAAAAAAAAGTTTTACATAGAAACAGCTGGCAGAGCTCGATGTATTGGGCTTTGACAGTTTTTTAGCTGTAAACAGCTGCCTGCTGCGGTCAAAATTCAAATACTAAGCTTCAGTATGAGAGCAGTGAGAATGAACCAAAACCTCCTCCTGCTAATCAGCTTCATGTTTCCCCGATGGTGCTGATGATTGTAGCCCACATGCCGAGTTTTGAAGTCACTGTGATTTGATTTTCAAAATCTTGCACTTTTGCTTAAGATAAAGACAAATACTAAAGCACTTGTACCAGAATGTAGGCTTTTAGCAATTCTACTATTTGGATTGTTGTGTTTATTGTTTGGTTTTCACTTGTGTACTGTAATATAGAACTACAGCCATAAGTGTTCACACCAGGGATGTAACCACACAGTGTTTTAAAGATAAATGACATCTGACAATATTAAAGGATTATTTGTGGTAATATATTATCAGCACTAAATTCAGGACAATGTAGGCATTCTCTATGGGCCCCTCCCCACATCCAAGACTATTTCTTCAAGTAACTGTGTTGGGCCTTCTCCCATAATGACCCTGTATACTCAGTCACAGTCCTCCAGTGATAAAATGCAAATATTATAAGCTTTCACAGCACTTGTGCTATTAACATCTAATAGTGATGCCATATTCAAACCATTCTTGGCAAGAGTCTTAATTTCCATTTTGAGTTTTTCCATTCATTTTTGTGTTAACAGAATTACTCCATGTGAAGAAAGAAAATCAACTCTTTGCACGTCTTGTTGCCTTCAGAGGAAAGACTTTCCATCCCAAGAATGTTGCATAAATTCATTGTACATTCATTGTCTTTTTTACTCTTTTTCTTATCCATAGAAATCACAATATTTAGCCTAATAATATTATTATAATACACAGTCTACATATCCACCATATTTTGCTGGATATCCAGTATCTGGGCACACTCTAAGAACAGTATTTCTTACCACATATACTTCAATTGTAATTTTTTTATTTTATTTATTTGAGCATTTTTCATATTAATCTCACTTTATCCTGAGACTATGCTGTGAGCCACAATACCTGAAGAGGGACAAACAGATTTAGGTGTCCTAAGAAAATAGGACATACCCTTATCACAAACCTTATTCTCTTCATGTACCTGGTAAATTAAATATTGATAACTCATCACATGTTACAAAGTGACCATCTGAATTCAAAAGTTGTTCAACCAATTTCATACCATGACCAGCTGCTGATTCTAATCCTGGTGTATTTTTATGTATTCAATATTCATGTTATTCACTTTTTGAAATCAGATATTTTCACATGTGGCCTCTCAATGTTTGTGGTCACATTTAAGTCAACGCTGCTGCTGCTGCTGCTGCTGCTGCTGCTATGAAATAGTATTATATTATATTTGACATTATTCATAAATTCAGAGAACTTCATCCATAGATATATATAGTAGACCACAGCTAAATGTACACTTTGAGGCAAATTTAATGTTAGATGGTATAAATTTAACAGACAAAAAATGCACCAATAGACATATAAGGAAACTTTGCCAAGAAATTATAACCCCATCAGCTAAACTACTCTGGAACTCAAAATTCATAGACATAAACTGGAACTCAGTGTGGACTTCAAGCAGCAGATACTGTGTCACAAACAAGATAAAGGAAGTTTCTTTTAAGATCATACATTCAGTTTATCCTGTCAATCAGGCCATCTGCAGATATAAAGATGTTAATCTTTAATGTTAAAATATTTGTCATCTTTTTTTTGAATGTCTTTATTACTTATTTGTTTTGGATGGAAATGGAAAACATGTTTGAATCTTTGACAGGCATTAAGCTTAAACTTTAAAAATATATATATATAAATAATATAAATATAAATAATTCTCACTTGTGATGGAGAAAAAAAACATTTTTTTATGAATTTAAAATAGAAACCAGATATTACATGCAGCTACTAAAAAATATGAAAGACAGAAAAGCTATAAGAACCTTGGAATATTATGAATGATTAAAAACAATAATATGATTTGCTAATACCTCTATCTATCTATATATTAGTATATATGTATATATATGTTTTTTGTTGTTTGTTTATTGTATGAATGTATATATGTTTGTTTATGTGTGTAATAAAAAAAAGAAGAAATCCATTAATGATGAGGTTCAAAGTTCACGTCGTGTGTCTAACTGCGCATGCGTCTATTATCATGGTGGCAGTGGCTTGTCCAGCTGGTGAAGTTGTGAAAATATTAGATAGTAAAGTTTTAATGATAGGAATGGGTTGTTAGCTGTTGGGTTTGGACACGTTTCATTCTCCACACAGAGAGTACCTCACACGGACGCAGGAGGAAGATCATGACAGCCAACGAGGATCAGGAGGTACGAGTGAACGGTGATGCAGTAGTAGGCTAGCTGCCGTTAGCGGCTAACTGCTAACTAGTTGACAGTAGCGTGACTGTTAGCACGAGCTCAGTCTCCAGCCTCTGTGCCATTTAAACGGCAACACCAGCAAACAAGTCAACTTTTATTCAGTGTGCAGGAGTTATGATGAGCTAAAACAGCTGTCAGGCCAGAGTGTCAAACGCCTCTCTAGCTGCTGAGCCCTGATCAGCGTCTTTCTTAAAGGGGAGAATGTCACGCCAATCTTCATTCAAAAATCTGTCAAATTAAGGCGGTTTAAGCATACAGAGGAGTGCGTGTCACCCAAAGCACAAGTCAAGACATTTTATGAACAAAAAATGTCCTCGAATTCATTCGGCGTATATGTTATCTACCAAACATCAATATTATAACAATGATCGATGATTCACTGAAGTCATATGCCACCATCTACTGTAACAGTGACGTTAATAGCCGGGTGGTGACGTTAGACAAATTCAGGGTTGAATTTGGCGGACGTCCTTTTAATGTCTGGATGATCACATGAATGCCAATTTATAGCTGACATTATCTCGTGAAAGGTATTGAGTTATGGCTCTGTCTTGCAACCTTTGTCAAGTTTATGTTACCATATTTGTGAATGGTGTTCGGCAGGCCTGTGTTGATCTTCTATCTGACTAACCTGTCACTCCTTCTCTTCAATCCCAGATGGAGTTGGAGGCTCTTCGCTCCATCTATGAGGGGGATGAGTGCTTCAAGGAAATCAGTCCAGTTTCCTTTCAGTTAAGGGTGAGTACTGTCCTCTGACCATACCCTGGGCCTCCCCAACGCCCTGTTTCAACAGTATATACATCAAATCAGACTTTAACAAACTGCTGGGAATCACCCTTTAGTAATACCTTCTCTTACCTATTTGATTTTACTGTTAAACAACAGATAGGAGACCTCGAGGACACCAAAGCATTCATCCTGGATGTCACATGGCCAGAGACGTACCCCGAGACGGCCCCACAAATCTCCCTCGATGCCTTTTTCAACAACAGAATGTAAGTTGCAAGCAGGCTGCCTTTTGCTCAATCAACCAACAATACTATTACTTGTAATAATGTAATGATAAAATAGAGTCTAACATTACATTTTCTGCAAGTTATATTTCTCAAGATGAATGTACAGTTTAAATGATCCACACTGCCTGCAGAACATTTATGATGAAGAAATACCAGGTCCTTTAGTTAATATAATTAATCTAATCATGCTCAAATCAGCCTGATAAATACTCACCATGTTCACCATAGAATTTTTGAAAGCCTACACATGGGGTATATAAATACATAAGTACCTCAGGTCCATGGCCACAGTGTGACACTGTTGTTGCTGTACACATACTTTATATGATGGTCACGTTGTTTCTCTCCTTTGTGTTGATTTAATAACAGCTCTGCAGAGACGAAGCAGCTGATCCTGTTGAAGGTGGAGGAGCAGGTGGAGGCTAACCTTGGCACTGCCATGATGTACACTCTGTTTGAGTGGGCCAAAGAGAACCAGGAGGCCCTCATGGAGAACCACAAGCCTGTAGTCACTGCTGTGGTCAGTACTCTAAAAATACATCAGGACAGTTCTGTGTCTTGGGTCTAGAGGTGTTTCTGTGCTGCTCGATCCCAGAGAGCTCCTGTCAGTCAACCGCTATGGACACTGTATAACACCATCTTCCTTGAACTGGCTCTTTTTTCCCCTTCGTTAAAAATTGCAAGGAATGGCTTGTTGACCATTTTTACCACCATTTGCCGTAGGTTTAAAGGCATAATAAAAATGGTATTTCCCAACACTACAGCTAGATACCACAGAAACTGCACACGTTTCTCAACTTCTCTTTGCCTTTCAGCATCAGTTTCAGAGTAGAAGTAGAGCCTCACAATTTGATGTTTGAACAACTGTAGAACAAATAGTCAGTCATTGGTTATGCACAAAATAACTGCTGCATATCTCTTGTTGTTGTAGACGTTGACGCCCATTAGTGAGGTCACAACTACCAGCTCAACAGCCAAGAAGAAGGAGAAGAAGGAGCAGCTGACTAAAGCTCAGAAGAGGAGGATCATCAGCAGAACAGGTACGAGTCAGTGAGACAGTCCACAGGAAAATAATGACAGTTGGACTCTACAGTCCAAATGTGTCACTCCAGATGCAAGTGAGAAGTGTGAATTTGAAAAATGGTTTGGTCTGACTAGTGAATGATTGACACATGCACTGAGGTTAGCAAAGTATACAGATTCTCTTAGCTACGTATGATTTATTTAGCAAACTTTCAGCTAGCAGCAGCAGCAGCTCGTCTGTAGCTGGTGCTGAGTGACTTTGACTGGTTAAAATGACAAACGTCACCAGCAGCTCATATCAGCTATCACACATTATATACTCCATTATATACTAAAGCCAATGGAATGTAACGTAGCATCTCTTTTTAAGCAATGATAACGTTGTGCTCAGTTATTTAATTGCTGAGATGAGGTCAAGTCAAGAAACTTATTTGGAAGAACAATTTGGCAAACGATCAGATGATCAGCCAACGTGTCAGTTGTAAACATCTATTAGAGTTCAGAGACCCACTTCTTGCTTCAGCTTTGGCACTGATGGGGTCTCTGGAGTTACTGATGTCCTCTGATGATCGCAGGGATAATTGATGTTGACACAAATGAAAGTTTGAATAAAATTTGTCTTCAAAAGATGACAACTTTCCTAACACTGTACAGAGAGTGTTGGATTCTCCTCTCCTCGTATCTTTGAAGACTTTTGTGAACCTGCATCCTTTCAGTTTTCTTTTTGTATTTAGTATCACATCGAGCTGTAACACGTCAACAATGTCCATTTTCCTGAGCTGCTGACACAGCTGGAGCATTCAGCGTGTGCTTTGCGCCTCTGTTTACAGAATGTTATGTCAGTTTGGATCCTCACATCGTTATTATAACGGTAATCATTCATGGTGTGGGCAGAACTGTATTCTCTGCAATGAGGGATAATTAGACAGAAGCACTCACTGTCAGTTTGGTTGAGATGATGTGGATACATTTTTGACTTATTTACAACCTGTCTGATTGTCCTTTACAAATGAATTATTTTCGCAGTGTTGCCAGGTTCTGAGATCTCAGTAGCTACAGCCAGAGCTCGAAAAGTAAAAGTCATGTTGCACCTAAGCCATTCCATTCAATTTCAGTGATGCGATATCTTTAGAAAATTTGAGATCTCCACTTGCTCCTATTTCTTTTTCTTATGCCTGGATGTATTTTTTTTTGGATCTGTTCTTAAATTGAAATTGTGTGCAACATCAAAAGGTTTTAGCTTTGTGGAACCTGCAGACAGCCTGATGATACACCGCTGTACCGTCCTTAGTTTTAACCACAGCCTGCATTTTAAAGTCAGCAGTGATTGTGGGTTTAGTCACTAGATCACGGTGCACATCATCATAATCAGAATGATTTCTGCTTCCAGATAACAAAGGGGAACTGCCAAGAGGTTGGAACTGGGTCGACGTCATCAAAGTAAGTACATTTTACCTTTTCTTCACAAGATCCACCTGAAGCGACAGTCATCATTAACTTCCTATGCTCCTCTGTCTTTTTCTCCCTCACTTCCCGATCCTCCAGCATGTAAGTAAAAAAACACCCGTAATTTAAATTTTCTATTTAAAATCCTTCACACGCTGCCATGTATCATTGATCTCTCCTTGTTTTTGTTGCAGCTGAGTAAAACCGGAGGAAAAGATGATGAGTAGGCCTGAGGGCAGTGATCTGGTGCTGCTTTATACAAGGAGGTGCAGTATAGCCTGATCTTACTGCAGCCCGTCGATGCTGCTGCTGCTCCTGTCTAGATGCCTTCACATCCTTCAACACTCAACATGGCTGCTCCCACCGTGAGAACCAAAGCAGGCAGGGAACCGTGGACTTCAGGTCACACACACCTCCAGCTAAACTGCAACTTTGAGCTGGGATTTATTATTATTGCGATGTTTTCTGTGTCTGTGGTGTTTGTGGAATGCAGCCAGGTGAAGAAGACCAACAGCATCAGGTTTTCTTCACCGTACACAGTTGCACAGCACATCAGGTTGGAGCGTGCTTGAGATACTTGCTGTCACTGCCATGTTTTCAGTCTGTCAGAGTAGGCCCAGTGTCAGGCACTGGAGCCAGAAGTGATGCAGCGTGGTTCTAAACGGATGTGTTAAAGTGTCACGTAGCATCCTGCTGTTACTTTAAGACATCATGTGACTTTGTGAAAGCAGAGACGTTTTTAATAACAGATAAAATGTTACTCCTTGCCCCATTTTCTTTTGACAACTGTTTTTCCCTATGAAGTGAAAACCTTAAATTTTTATAGATAAATAAAACCCATATTTGGTCTACTGCTTGTGTAATGTCGTTTATCATTGCTTTGCCGAATTGTATTACATGTGGTCAATGAAAGTGTCCCGTTCACTGCAGTTTTTCTATCATGTTCAGTCATTGTGTCTAAATTAAATAACCAGATGTGTGATTTATTTCTGAGGACAGAATAACAACGTCTAAATGCATTACCTTTGTGTGTAATACTTGAATAATAAACACTTAGCACAAGGTATATGTAAAAGTCTGCTATGATTTAATTGATTCACTTCAACTCAACATGATAGAAACACTTGTGTAATAGAATGACATTTAAAATGTTCATGTAATTAAAACGGTTAAGTCACTGTTGTAGGCATTATGTTCGTTTTAAAGTGTGAAAAACTAGCAGCAACAGCTGTCTTTACAGTCAAGCATGTAATTGTGTAACATAGTTCACCAGCTCTTGTATTCAGTTTATAGCAGTGATGACTGTTCTCAAGACACATTATGGTCGAAATTTCTTGCCTCTGGCTCAGAAGTGTGAAGGTACAGAATTGTACCTGAGTTACCAAGGAAGTTGAGTGATTTTACCTTCAAAATAAAACCAAATCTGGGAATGTGAAAGTAGTGCACAAGCAGTTTGATGTGGGCTGTTGATAACAATGAGGAGAGGTTGACAGATCCTCTGTAATGTTTCTGGTAATTTGAGAGTTTAATGAACTGATGAGTTGAAATTCTGCAGTTACTTGAATGTTATGCATGCTTTTATAAGAATGCAATTTAGACAGCTTGAGAAATGTATTATTTATCCTGAGCCCCAATAGAAATAAATATATGAAAGTTGACTGTTTTTGGTACACAGTGGTAACATGTGGACATATGCAGGGGAATTTAACAAAACAGTACAATTGACATGATAGGTGAACAAATGTGTGGAAAGTTTTCAGTATTTTCTTGTGGGCTAGCCTAACATGTGTAATAGGGGTTGGACAGAACTGAAGGAATTTGTACTAATGACCTCAGTATTTCTACAATAGTGGTACAGACCAGAAAAACAAATCACACAAACATTCCAAAGTGTGTACGTGTTGCAAAGTTAAAGTCTAAAGGTGAGAATGAAGTGAGCATGTAAGAGGATTTGGCCTGCAAGAAGTTTCCACTGAAATTTATTTTAAAAAATGACATCACCAGCTGTTCATGTCATTTAAATGTGTGCGACCCCTCATTATTGATTATGTTTCATTATCTCAGCGTGGAGGGCACTTTGTGGGGATCCTAGTTATTTTTTGCATTTTAACAATAAAGTGCAATAGGTTTTTGCTTCAGGCCCATGGCTCATCATTAACTTTCAGTTTTGTCCCTCCAAGGGAAAAAAGTTTGGGCAGGCTGTACCAGAGGAGCTGCAGTCTATAACACATCACTGTCATCTGAGATCATGAGAGTCTGTTCATTTGGAATGAGCTGATATTGCTATAGGGCTGTATACAATAAAACTGATATATTTGTGTGGAAAACTGTGTACACTATCGCACTGAAATGTGTAATGAAATAACGACATTTGCGCCGTTTAACCGTCTTATTTTGAAATTCTCAATCGGAAGTTGGCCATGTTATTCTGTCCCATTGACAGATGAATGTGCGCCATCAGCCGGCGGTGACAGAATGTGGACTTATTACAGAGACGGGCTTGTTCCCAAACACAAGAAGAAGGTAAGTGTTTGTTTTCAACAACACATGAATAACTGTCAACAGTAATTCATACTAATTCATACTGGCTTGTGGTTTGTTTGAAAACTCTGCAGTAGTTTTATTTAAGCTCCTGCCACCAATGAACTGTGGCACCATTCGCTTACTGCAGCTAAAAGCGGTTTGAAACATCTTTAGACCAGCCCAGTGATCCCATGAAGGGCCTGAAGCCTGTTTGTTACACAGTAAGGCTGCGACAGGCTCTCTTACTTATATCCACTATTTGGATGAGTGGCCATACAGGTAAAAATGGATAACTGTTGTATTTCACCTTAATATAGACAGTTTCAGTTTTCTTAGCATATTTAATATTCATATTTTTTCTCGTCTATCTTTATGTGGTAATGTGTGTAACTTCAGTATTTCATGAAAGCAGAGTTTGAGTCTCTATGTTAATAATGAGTCATTGTACACTGCCTGTCCTGCAGGAGGATACAGAGGCTGTAACGCTCCCAGCTATAAACTGTGGACCAACTTCACTCTGTCTGGTGAGCTCTGTTCATTTTAGATATTATTATGGAGGAGCTGTGTGACTGCAGGAAACAAAGCATTTTAGAGTACACCTTCAAATGACCAGCAGGAATACATGGTACATTTATAGTTAATTAAACTTTAATTAAAAGTTATTTAACTGTTGACAAACAATGGAATACTTTATAAACCATGTATCAAGCAGCTGTTTGTTATAAAGTGACAAGTGATGTTTATAAACCCTTACAATTGTTTAATAACGCAATTCTTTGTTTGTCAACAGTAATTGTAATTAATTATAAATGTACCATTTATTAAAGGAGCACTCTGTAGTTTTGTTGAAGAAATGTTAATGAGAAGAGAAAGATCTTCATTGGCTAATTTTTTTCAGCCTAAACAAACTCTCTTTGTTTTCATGACTGAATAAACTGAATAAACAAACTGACCTTAAAGGACAACACAATTTATACTGTTTTACTGTGTTTATTTGTGGCAGACCCTGCCACCTTTCTAGCTTCAAACAGAGTTCTCAGACTTGTCAGCTTGTTTATTCACAATTGCCTCATTAATATTGTAAATATTAAAATTTTGAGTTTGAATTTCTTGTTCAAAAACTACACAGTGTCCCTTTAATGATGTATATTATAATGTGCTACTGAATTCTAAAGAGAGAGAGAAGGACTGAGCATCCTCCACTTTGGTCCACACTAAATGATCTCAAAAACTAGACCTACTCGATGGATTCTGTACAGACATTCATGAGACAGTGAATGAATCCTAATGCCTTTGGTGCTTTTTTCACAATAGTGATCATTTGATGTAATAATAATTAGACTTAGGGGAACAGCAAAAACAATTGCAGTATTGTTAATAATTCCAATTAGAATATATAATTGTATATTATATAAAGTTTGCTTCTTCAAAGTTGAAATTAAGGTGAAAAAATTCACTTGAATTTACTGTACAAGTAGCTAGAGACTTGATGTAAATGTAAAAATCTACAGAATGGCTCCACGAAATGGCTCCATACAGCTTTTCTAGTGTAATCCAAATCTCTAGAAGCGCCGAGATCCTATGCCCAAAGACTATGGAGCCATTTCATGTTCTTTTAGCTGTTTTTTGCATTTTAAAACAAGGCCCCTGTCCACTGGTGAACTCATCCCTGTGTCGTCTCTCATGCTCGCATATTGTAGAGGGCAAACAGGACGGGGAGAGACACAAATCACCTCAGAGTAAGTGCTTCAGGACAAAATCAAAGTAGCCTACTAAATGTCTACTACAGGTTTAGTTTTTTTGTTCTGTGTTCATTCATTCATGGCAAAACTCCTGTTTGTCTCTTGTACCAACTACAGCTGCAGCAAACAGGCAAAACCAAAAATGATCATCAGGGCAGAATAACTGACAGACTGCACCGAGGACATGTTTCCAAGGTATGTCCTTTATAGACCTGTACATGTCAATGTCATCCTGAAAATATAATTTAGAAAAAGCATGAAGCTGTAAGCCTTCAGTTCAGAGTAGTTCCATCAGGAGAAAACAAAACCAGTGTGAAGATGAAGTAAGATACATTGTCATGGTGAACAGAAGGAATAGACTCTGGCACTTGGACGATGCTGAGATGACAGCAGAGAGCACTTTTAAATTTGACAGCTCACAAATGATTGGCTAGAGGACAACATGACAGGTTGTAACTGGATGAAGAGGAGTTTAGGGAAAACTGGAGACTGTGCTTGTGACTTAGTAAGGAGATAGTCTACCTGACTGAACTTTCACTAAGCTCAAATCACCTGCAAACTCTCATTATACAGACCTAATGGGTTTTTTTAACAGTTAAAGGCTGCAGATGCTTTTGTAGACCTGCCTGAATATGGGAGAACAGGTGAGAGCTCATCAACGTTACTAAGGAGCATGAAGGCACTCAGAGAAGATGAGGAAGAAGAGGACAGAGGGAGACGGGACAGAGAGACGGACAGTGGGACTCGTCTGTCTGTGAGGTCAAACAAAGAAGATGTGGATAAAAGAAGTGACAACAACCTCCCAGTGGCAAACGTCTTGTGTGGTACGGAGACTGATGAGGCTCACAGGAAGCAGGAGCCTCCATCTCATGTTGAAGAGAAGAGATTCATGGTCTACATATGTGGTGGATACAAAGGTAAGAATGACCAAATCTGACAAGATCATCTAATTGGCTGGCAGCTGATTACCTCAATGATGTTTTGGGTTCACTCTTAAATCATTGTTTTCAGTCAGTGTTGTGAATTGTCTATAGTTACATTGTTGGGTGTGGTTACAGGTGCGACACAGCACATTTCTAACACATCCAGGTTGTGGTCAGAGGTGAAACAGAAGATTTTCGGAAGTTTTTCAGCCTGGAGCTTGGGTACTATTAAAGGTGCAATGCGTAACAATTGGCCACCTGTTAAATTCATACTCAAAACAGACTAGCCTATAGCCTAGGAGGCAGCGTATCACCAGAGTAACTGCTATCTGCTGCTCCCTTTAGCTAGTTAGCTCAGTTAGCCTTACAGCTTGCAGTTTGGACTGGGAGCTCAAGACCAGAGGAGTGTTAGTGTATACACTGCTTGCACAGGAGAAAACTGTGGTTTATTCACACTGCTGATTTTTCTTTTTTTTTTTATCAGTTTATTTCTGATTTTGTTTTGTTCCAACAGTTCCATGTGACTCTCAGCTCCGTCACCTCAGTTTTTGGCTGTATTATTTTTTATTCACAATTTGTCTTTAACTTATTTAAAAAAACAAAATCACAATTGACATACAAAAAAGATGTAACAATTGTTCTCCACATGTGTATAAATGTGTTTGATTCAGACACAGTTGCAGAGAGAAGTGCGCTCATGGAGAAGGTTTATCCCCGACTGTATCTGTACTGTAAGCAGAGAGGCTATGACTTCAGGATGGTTGACCTCCGCTGGGGGGTTGGAACACCTGTTGCTGAGCGACACGACACTGTAAAGCTACATGTGGAGAACCTCCAGCGGTGCCAGAAAACACAGGGTCCAAATTTGATTGTAAGATATCATCCTGTAGTCTTATTTGACAGGACGAGGGTGCAGTTTTTCAACAAAGAGCGTCTTTGTATTTAGATGATGAATTCATGGTTTTCTGTTCTGTTGGTCAGCTTTTTGTAGGACAGAAGTATGAGGTCCGGACCCTTCCCTCTACCATCAGCAGAGAGGCATTTGAGGCCATAATTAGAGTGATGGAGAGAGGCCAACAGGAGATGTCCAGGAGCAAACCAGTGGAGGACTTTCCTGCCTCGGGCTCCCAGTCCAGCATTACTACGGACAGCAGCTCTGGCAGTTTTGTCCAGGATTCTATTTATGGACATTATCCGCTTTTTGGAGAACAGGCTACAGACTCTGGACTGCTGAGTCAGAGCTCCCAAGACTCATTTTCAGAAGGAGAGGAGGCCAGACTCAGCCCTGTGGGTGCAAGGAGATGTGGAGATTTGGTCAAGGACCTAACATTACTCCAGATGTGCTATAAGCTGGACCAGAACTGTCTTCCTCCTGTCTACTGCTTACTTCCAATCAGGTGAAAACAAATGTGCTGATCGTAGTTTATGGTGTGGGGTCAGTGGGGTCATGATTTAATCTCAAATATTAAAATTGTTTTTGGTTTTAATTTTAAAAACCAATGAACAGGACTGCAAAGTCAGTGAAAAACGAGTAGGCCTTTGTTATTTGTTTTGTTGAGTCATGAACTTACATTATCCCAAATGTTTCCAACAATGTTCTTTAAGTTTACTCAAGATAATGCATTTCATTTCATTGCCTGTTGCAACAACTTCGGAGAGAGAGTCAGAGAGTAAGGAAGGAAGTCAGAGAATGAAACTTTAAAACATTACCTCATCTGTCAACATTTTGAGTCACCTCACATTTTCATCAGTAATGGTGGTTGTTTAACGGTGTGTTCTCCACCAGCAAAGCAAATTTGACCTTGTGATACAGAAGCTGAGACATCAGGCTCTTTTGTCTTTATCTATTTACTTATTTTTAATTTAGTGTTTATTGGCCCCAAACAGCCAGATTACTTTACTGTACATTTTCTGAAAAGGCACCAAAGGGTGTGTGTGTGTGTGTGTTTGAATACAAGTCAACCTCTGACCAACCTCAGCACTCAGCAGATACTCTGGTCCTCTCTCTTCTTTCCCCCCACGTTCATGAAGTAAAGTCCATTTCCCCTCCAGCTCCAGTCAGCAGTCAACATTACAGAACATAAACACCCGACAATGGAGGTCACCTCCACTGATCACTGCTGCAGTCAGGCTGATAAACAGGAGTGAAGATAAATCCACTTTTTAATCTCATAAATTAAAAAGTAATCTCTGAGCTCTTCTAGTGACGGTAAACAGCTCCAGATCAGAACAGAATCTGATGTGACTCCAGGTGTTTATTCCTCCAGGTCTGGCTCTGCACCGACTCTCCTCATCTTCATCTCTGACTCATCATTCTGTGACAACAATCAGTAGGTTCAATATCTGGACTATGAACATAAGTTTAACAACCCCATTCGTTATCTCTCGGTGGCATTCACAGCTTTCATCATCCTGACATACTGAGTGTGGACAGGGAGCGCAGGGAACAGGCCAGGAAGGACTGGAGCGCTACCTGCCACAGAGTGTGGGGAATTCTACAACGCAGCGCGGCTGAGGCACTTGGGCAGGGGGAGACATCACTGTTACTCCGAACAAGTAGGGTTGGAGAACGTGCAGTTTTGTATGTGATAGAAGTTTCTCCTTAATCCTCTGGAACACAGAAATTATTCCACTGTGCTGTTTGATTAATTTCTACAGGTGATTCAAGGGTGCAAGTCTGGAAAAATGGCAGTGAAATCCATGGATAATAGTTAATAGCTTTTAAAGCTGATACAGAGGAGGTTTTCAATCAGATCTTTTGGTTTAATATGTGGTTATTCAGTTACAATATCTCATTTCTATGGGCGCATGCTAACTTCTTAATTTGGTAAATGTTGAAACTTGAAACTTTTTAATGTCAAGATAATATCTATTCTCACAAACAACAGCTGAAAGCGTATCTCTATTTTTTATCTGTAGTTCTTGACTGGGAAGTAGAGACAGGTCTGCAGTCAGTGGATGAGGCTCCACCAGAGGAGCACTGCCACTGCTACAAGAGACTCATCCAAGATCTTTACTACAACCTGAAGGATGAACATGCGACGCATTACACCGACCTCCTGAAGGGGCAAGCTCAGCTCGATCCGGTGCTCAATGCAGCACACCAGGAATTCATGGACCGGCTTCACAGAAAGGTACGTTCACTGTTAGAGGAAGCAGACATACAGATGGTAGCTTGATAAGAAACACAAGACGTCCTTGTAGATTGCATTGTCTCGTCTTTCATTTGTCTCTTCTGTACATTTGAAACATTTCTATGCATCCAGCTGCGCCACACCAACATCTATGAGCGTAATGTGGGATGGGGACGGAAAGGCCTGAACCCCAAACACAATCGCTCTCACCAGTTCTACATCGAGCGAGTCTCCTCCCACTTTCAACGGACATTAATCAACTCCCTCAACAAGTACAACATGCACTCAGTGGAAACTTTGTATAAATTAGTAAATACGTCTCTGTTGTACGAGTTAACTACAGCTACTTTGTGCTTTTACTTTTCCAGAGTAATGAAGGTCACCAAAACTCAAAGCACTTTCGACACTGTGAGGAGAGAAGCAGTCAGAGCGCAGATACAGGAGGAGATACAGCGTCATGTCAGCTATGGGCTCCATCTGTGAGTAGATCATTGCCTTTTTTGTCCATTAGCAGTTTCTAGTGCTGGATATACAACATACGCTGGTGTGACTCTGTTGTTTCCACACTAACATGCATCCAACTGTAATCTGCAACTACACTCTAATAGAACAAATGTTTTCATGCTTAAGTTCCAGTTGAACTCTCGTGAGACTTCCCTCTACCCCTCAGGTGGAAAGGCTGTACTTTGAGGCAGACTTTCTTAGCTGATGTAAAGGAGACAGTGGAGCAGACAAGAATCAGACCCATCCTCCTGTTGGGACCTCCGGGCTGGGGAAAGAGCACCACCATGGCTGCATTAGCACAGCTAGCACCCTCCTGGCTACCTGGGTGAGATGCTACTAGAGCAGAGGATCACAATATATTTCTGTCAACATACAGATTTTCAGACACAGATTGCTAAAAATCTAAAATGTATTGATGTCAAAGATTATATACATTCAAGTGCAAACAAAATAAAATAAGGGTCATTCCATGCCAGTTGTAGTTAATGTCATGGATTTTCTTGGAAAATTTGTGTCGAAACTTCTTTTTCTCAAATTGAACTTTTTTTTATTGTCTCTTCCTGTATTTGAACAACCGTTACAGATATACAACCCGTTAAAAAAGAGAAAAAAGAAAGAAAGAAAGAAAAAAATGCTCATTCTTGACAGTACACATTATCATATAACAATGCAACAGTACATCTCATGTTTATTCCTTGAGCATAGACAGCTAAAAGCTACATAGTGTCTAAAGATGGAATGCATAACTATCAGATGTCATGATCATCATCTCCCTTTCATTTCCAAATAAGGAGCCCAGACCTTCCAGAAAGCATTTGAGCCATTGTTAACCCAGTGAATACTCTGTTCAAAGAAGCTGTCTTAGCTCATCTGTCCATTCCTTAAACTACTTCACCCATGAGCATATTTGTAGAGATAGGTCATTAGACCAGAATACCCAAAATACATAATGCTGGACCCTCATTGAACTCAGTTTTCAGTACATTATTGATACATTGGACAGCAGCTTTCTAGAAGTGCACCATTTCGCATTCATATAACATGTGAACCAGCATGCAGTTATCATTTACCAATCCCAATCAGGACCTTTTTGCTGGAGTCTAGTAGTAACACATTGAAACATCTATTAAATTCATGGGACAACCTAAAGCTGTACTCCAAATACTTTTTAACATGTGAATTTTTGAAGATTGCAGCATTTTTGTAATACTTTGTATGTGTATTTTAAACCTCAACAGTCACTTATTTTGCACTGTATTGGGTTGAAATTGGTCCTGGAAATTTAAGAGACACTAAGGAAACTTTTCATTAATTTAAGTAGTTGTTGCTGAATGGTTACAGTAATCAAATTAATAACAGGAAGTCATTATTTTACCAGAACGAAGAATGTCCACTAGTTTTTACTTTCATGCAAACTCTTGATTCTGTGTAGTATTAGAGTATTAGAGTATCTTTGTACATTTTACTGGCTATAATGGTGATTTTATTTCATCTGTAGATATGTGTACTGTGTTGACTTTGAGGTTTTCTATCTATCTGGTACCTATTGAGCCTGTTTTCCATTGTTCTGTGTGTCTGGACAAAATATTACCCTTAGCTCCTGAGCTCAATGCACATATTATTTCACAATTGAAAACTCTCTGAACTAATGTGACAGCAGATCATTCTATTTCTTAATGTGTCATTGGTTCAGAGCGGTGAAGATATTGGTGCACTTCATTGGCCTCACTGGAGAGAGCAGGAATATTCGTCTGGTCCTGCAGAGTCTTTGTGTCCAGCTGGCTGAAGCCTACTGTCCCCACACACAGCTGTCAGAGGTACTGCACCATCTCCAGTCAACACAACTCCATCAAGTCTCCCCTGACTGACCTTGAGAGCAGATGTCATACTTTAAAAGTTCAGATTAAAGTGGTACAAACAATGACCACAGACTTTTGACATCAGTCTGCCTCTGAGTTGTGTATTTGCATTTATTGACAGTATTTCTGCTCAGACTGGTCTACTTGTCTCAGGTTGCCCTGTATACATGTTGATTCTAGGTTTACAACGTTATTTGTCTCCTCCAGGACCTCCCTCAGCTGATCAATGAGTTCCACTCTCTGTTGGGCCTGGTGGGAGCAGAGCGGCCCCTGGTGGTCCTGCTGGACGGGTTAGATGAGCTGTCTGAGGAACATGGTGCAGACCTCTCCTGGATCTCAGTCCCTCTTCCTCCAAATGTCCGCCTCGTCCTATCTGCAACCTCTGACTCCCCCTGCACTCACACTCTGCAGGTCAGTGGAGCTGAATTGAAGATTGTGGGTGTAATTTAAGATTCACTTTTGCAACAGAAAGGATACAGCAAAGAAACGTCAACATTTTGAAAAAAGGATAATACCGTATAAAAACAATAGCTACACATGAAGGCAGTGAAAAAATTCAAAATGAGGTTTATGGAAGTTTCAGCTTAGCTTAGCATTAAAAGTGGAAGTGTGAGGAAGCAGCCATAGCCCTGCTCTGTCTAAAGTTAAACATATACCTACCAACACCTGTAAGGCTCACTAGCAGAAATGTACAGATGAAAATGTGTGTTAGCTTTGTACTGTGTTTAGTTCTACAGTGTGTCGTCTTTACAAAGAGGTTGCCTGGTGTAGAACCATTGTTCCTGTTTAGAGACCTACACTTAAACTTACACTATACAAAAGCACCACAGTTGGAGATTCTGTGCTGTGTAGATGGATAAACCGCTGTTCATCAAGAAAAAGTCACAGCATGTGACCTTCTTCTAGTGAAATAGTGCAATTATGGAGCAAATGCAAACACATTTAGACCAAACAAATTGTCTGAAATAAAATATACTGTATGCTGTAGCATTAAGATTTCCACTCTTTTCTTCACACTGCTGTATTTAAAGTGAATTAGACAACTTTTCAGTCCCCACCCCCACTCCCCGTTTGTGGTTCCCTGTGGTATTACTGTTTGCACAAAGACAGTGAGCAGCCTGGCTACTGTCCAAAGCAAAAAACTACCGTAAGAATCCCAGTTTGACCTTCCAGCCCTGCTCGTGGTGCTATGAAAAGTCAGAGTAAAACCGCGGGTTGTATTAATAAGTAGGCAGGTTTTGTAGAAAGAATGCCAGTTTTAGAGCATCTCAAGTCCCAGTGGTAAGAGGAAACACATATCAACGAGGGAACAGACTTTGTCACAACACCAGAGCGCTCTCCATTGAGTGAATGCCTGTCTGTTCACTCCTGTTTTACCTCGGTTTCTATCTCTCTCCCTCTTCACCTTCTTTGCCTCCTCCATCAGCAGGCTTCTTTTACCTCTGCAGTGTAGAGTTTCCACAGTTATCCCAGTTGTTCCACTGTTACCTGGGGACAGTGACCGGGGACAACAATGTTTTGGTTGCACAATGGTAGATGTGTTCCTTCGTTCCCAAAATCATCCTTCATGTTTCAGGTAAAACTCCAGCCTGGTGGCAAATGAATAGCATAGTGAAGCAAGGTTTATAGGGAACCATCTATGATGTCATTCTTCTACAGACATTACACTGTGACATCAGTTTTTGCTTCACAATGATAAAGTAAAGCAAAAAAGTTGCCTATTGCAAGTATAAGGTTTGGGTCTTTGACAAGCACTTCCTGTGAACATTTGGAGGAAAGTGTTAGTGTTGGCGCCTCTGTGACCTATGGTTACCCTTTACAGCCCTCTAAACATAGATTCACAGGGAAGTTTACCTCAGAGAAGCATAATTCCAGATTCCCCATAGCACCACCATTAGCAACCACTTATCACCTACACCATACATTCTGGTAACAGTGGTGATGATTTACCAAAGTGGGGTGCAATCGAGGCCGCAGAAGGGAGGAGAACACCAGGTCAGTTGTCTCGGGCCCTTGGTCATGGGTCATTAAAATAATCTGCTGGGTGGGCCAATAAAAACCTATCCAATCACCCAGGCACAATACCATCCACCCTAACAGGTCCTGCTGACAATGACAACTTCTTCCTGTCTGATTTCCATCTTTGCTTCGACATGTTTGACCGTCTGTCTCTTGATCTCTCTGTGTGTCTGACTGGCTTCCATATTTTTGTCTCATAGACTTTCAAAACAGAGACTGCACAGAAAGTTTGGATGTGGTTGAGGCGGCTGAACCCACAAATTAGAAATGATATCCACGTACATTTGACAATGTTTTGTATATTGTTTGTTAAAATGATATATGTAACACTTTTCAATATCCAAAGTTTGTAATTTGTGTTGACAAGGGCTTTTCTGTCTCTCCCTTACCTTCCCCCGTCAGTCCGCCCATCCCACAGTCCTGTCCCTCCCTCCCCTCAGTCCTGATGACATTACAGCTGCATTAGAGTCCAAGCTGTGGACGGACAAACGGTGTCTGCAGGAGCAGCAGTGGCAGCTGCTGGTCCAGGCTTGCCTGTCCTGTCCCTGCCCTCTATATCTGGAAGCAGCTTACTCTGAGAGCATGCTCTGGACCTCCTACTCCCCACAGGACAGCCTTAGCCTTCCAGCTAGCCTGGAGGGCCTCTACCTCAGCATGCTGGCTCGGCTGGAGCGAGAGCTGGGGAGGCAGCTGCTGAGACGAGCTTCGTCTCTGATATCCCTCTCACGCTGGGGTGTCACTGAGCAGGTGGAGTTAGCTACGTACATCTAGATACTAACTGCACGTACACATTATCACTGCTCACTTTCCACCACACACCATATGTTTTTAGATTTGTTTCCTACCTTACAAAATGCCCCTAGTTCAGCCTTCCTTCAGTGATCAATGAAAATCAACTTACAGATACTCTCAACTTTGCCTGAAATACTAAATTTAGTACAGGGAACAGTTATAGCTATAGGACTGGCAAACTGATGTAGGTAAAATCTTTGACTGTGATTACATAGCCTGGCTTGGATAGACGGCATGGGGTTAGTATGTATTTCTATATAATCAATGTAAAAATACCACTCATATATTGAAGTTAGATTTGGATTACACTGAAGAGCCCAATATGTGCCACATCATCACCCCCTTTGATATGTGGTGTCCCTCAAGGCATAGTTTATGGTCCCTTGTACAAATACTGCAGCTAACTATCGGACACATTGTTTTGCTGGTGTCACTAAGCCAAAAGGAAACGGCTAGTTAGTTTCAAAATACCTAGACCACCCCCTCTACAGCTTAATTAAACTTACTACAGGGAACGTCTAATTGGATTATGCAACAGACTCCATCTAATACTGAAACTGAGGATGAGCTGAGGAGTGTCACAGGAAAAAAGCTGCTCTGTAGTCAGGTGGTACGGCATAAAAAACTAGTTTATCTTGTTTTGCCATCGTCATGTTTTTTTTTCCAATCAACCAGAATCCACAACAAATGAAAGTTTCTTGTGGTAGCGTTCATTAACACGTTGAATCTAATTGTTTTAAAAATAACAGAAATGTAATAACATCAATTATTGAAAGTGTGCTGATATTTCTTCACAAACATCAGTGTTCATTCATTCTCATGTCCATCATCAGGAGTTACTGGACCTACTGGCCAAAGATGGGAAGGTGCTCCAGGAAGTGACCGAATGTCACTCCTCCTCCAGCCATCCCCGGGTGCCTTATGTCCTGTGGGCTAGACTGAAACGTGACCTTGGTTGTCATCTAACTGAGGTCAGGACAGATGGGACGTGGGTGTACCGCTGGACGCATTCTGAGCTGAGTCGTGTGTGCATAAAGCGTTATTTAGGAACAGATGACTATCGCATGGCTGTGCACGCTGACTATGCTGACTACTACAGAGACAAGTCGCAACATGCACACATATTTCAGCCTCTGGCTTGGACTCTGGATGAGGAAGAGGATGGTGAAGGGGTGACTAAAAGTTACACATTCAATCTGAGGAAGCTTCATGGATTGCCCTTCCACCTGGTCCACTCAGGACAAATCCTGCCCTTCCTGTCTGAGTGCATTTTCAACTATGAGTTCCTGCTACATAAAGCCTGGGGTCTGTCCGTCCTGGACATCGAGGAGGACCTGAACAAGGCTGTGCTGCCAGACAAGTATGTCCTAACAGAGGACGTTTTTTAATTTCTGTCGCTAGGGGTCTCCCAGTCAAAACAAAACAAGACACAAGTAGCGTTGGCTCATGGGAGTTGTTGTCTTCATTTTTAAACAACCACTGCCAATGAAAATATCTATGAGACTCAGGTAGAAATGTTCATAAACAATGTAACGTTTTAAAGTTTTAATCACGTGATGTTTCGTCTCTTTCATCGACTTCCTCACTTTCTGACTCTGTTCTGGAAGTTAAAGCGACAAACTGTTAATAATAATTGTGTAATAATTGTGGTATTTGTTGCATTATACCCCAGTCTGTCCTTGCTCCACTGCATGTAGTAACCCCTCTGTTGGTTTGTCTTTGTAAATACAGTGTCTGTCCCCCTGCCTCTCGATAGGGTGCTGGTGGATGTGGAGGTGCTGTCGGGTGCTCTGGAAATGTCCAGAGCAGTTCTACTGAAGGACCCCTGTCAGCTCGCCTCCCAACTTATGGGTCGACTGGGACAAATGGTTATTGAGGACCGTCCTGTTGCCAAAGGTATTGTTTGAAAGAATCTGCCTTTAAATTGTGCATGTCAGTATTTATTGACAGTATATGTCATATATTATACTGCATGCAGTTTATGATATAGCATGATCTGATATTGCTCTCTTGCTGTTGTTGCAACATCATCATAGTGATGTGCCAGGACTGTCAACTGACAACTTGCAACTGACCAATCAGGTTTTTGTCATGTAAGAGCTGTGCGACCTGAAAAAAATATGAACATGGGAGAAGTTAGCCATGGTGACACAGACACAATGGCTAACTTGTGCAGAGCTTGTGCAAAGCTAACCAAACTGCAACAGACACCAGAAATTAGAAGTCAGCCAGGCCTTAAGACACATCACCCACTCTACCTGTCTTACTAAGTCACAGTAAAAGTTCACCAAGGCTTAACTCAGCGCTTCACACCTGTGAGTGAATCTGTTAATCGCGTCAGGGGACGGTTGGATTCTGGTATTGTCTGTATTTTGAGGGACCTGAAAATAGTCAAATTAAAGATAATCAACTACTTGGCAGCAAAGAGTTTTGTATCAGCCATCAGAAAGTCCAGGAAGTACATTGTGCTGCATTCCATGAATATTTGCTGATCACTAAGGGATGTGTTCGCAGTGTTGAATAAAGTACCCAGAAGTCAGACTTGAGTAAAAGTAAAGATATCATGTTAAAATATTACTTTGGTAACTGTGAAAGTCACCCATAGTACTGAAGTAAAAGTCTTAAAGTATCTGATTTTAAATGTACTTAAGTATCAAAAGTACAAGTCAAAGTAACTGATCCATACATCTTACATGTACAGTACGTATACACTTTATACACTGTGGGTCAGTCGATTTTCAGCCTGGCCAATTTTCAGATCCTGTATTCAGAATTTTTTTGATTATTGTAATCAGTGTTTTTTTAATCTGATTGTCAATAAAATACATTAATTCAAACACTCCTTTGGATCTGATGCAGCATGTAATCTGAAAAGTAACTAGTAACTAAAGGTAATAAAATGAATGTAGATTTGTTAAGATTTGCCTCCAAAATGTAGTGGAGTGGAAATATAAAGTACCAAAAAACTGAAGTTCTCAGGTAAAGTACAACTACCTCAAAACTGTACTTAAGTACAGTACTTGAGTAGATGTACTTAGTTACATTCCATCACTGTGTGTTTGACCCAGGAGACCCGCTGAAGTTCAGTAACCTCCATGATTTACTGGCTCAGTGTACCCAGTCCTCGCTGCCTGTGTTGCTGCCCTCCTCCACCTTTTTGTTTCCCCCAGGAGGCCTCCAACACGTCCTGCTGGCAGGTAACTTAGTTCATATTTGCCGCCCCATCTACCTGGTTGTTCTTACTGTCATTTTTACATGTTGCTCTATTCTGTACACATGAAATCTATTGCATTAATGTCCATCCTGGAAGAGAGATACCTCCACTAATGCCTTTCCTGACTTTTCCTTAATTTTTTCCCTGCCATACCTGTACAGATTGTAAAGCTGCTTGAATCCCAAAATTGTGATTTGTGATAATGAGCTATATAAATGAAATGTACTTGATGAATACACCCAGTACTTAAGCTACATGCTAATCGTCACCACACCTACTTTAACTGTAAATGTAAAAAAACACAGTGAGTATTAATGTAACTGTTTGCTATAACTGTAAAAGGATCAAATTAAATAATGGTGTGTTTGCTATCCAGGTCACTTGACCAATGTGGCCGCCCTGGGAGGGGGGCAGAGAGGACCCTTGGGTGTCACCAGTGAATCAGATGGAAGCCTGAGGTTTTGGGATCTGGAGCAGAGGCGGATCATCAGGAGCCTGGACCCAGTGGGGGGAGTTGTGGGAGATTCACTCTCGCTGGGTCTGGATGATGGGATGCTTATAGTCCGCATGGGGCAAAGTCTGCAGGTTGGATGAAACCAAGCTTGACTGTTTGGTTTAAATGAAGAGGAATTGTCATTTTTCTACCATGTCACATGAAGGAAACGTATAACTGTGATGTTATTACAAACTCTAATAAAAACACAAGTGTATATGGTATAAATCACTAAGAGTTTAGAACCACTGTAAGGCCTGTTGCTGCGCAATTCAGATGTAAGATTCTGCTGTATAACCTGTGGCTGTGTTTCAGGTGAGAGAGGTTGAGTCTGGGCGAGTTGTGTATTCAGAGAGTGATTCTGTGGATGTTCCCATAGTCACCACGACTTGTGAAGGACAGCTGCTGGTGGTCTTCTATGATGGAAGTGATCTAGTCAAGGTACTGACAGCTTGAGCTGTAATCTACCTGCCCAGCACCAAACAACAGATAGACAGAGGCAGAGACAGATAGTCCAGCGGATGGACACAGTGGAACATTTAGCAGCTAGAGAGACAGATATTTTTCTCAGGAGTTGTTGGAGAGAGCTAAAAGGAGAGTGAATATTGGACTAACATTAATCAGGTGGACACAAACACAACTCCAAGTGAATGTTGATGTTGCTCTGTGTCTGCTGGAGGTTTAGATTGGCAGATGTGTGCTTTATAATAATTTGTTAATGTGTTCATCTTGTTCTGCTGCCAAGCCTACAAGTGTCTTGCTGCCTAGAAACTTTAGACAGAGAACCTTGTATGTTATAAAGTTTATAATTTTATATAAGCATGTCTAAGGTAAATGTGTGTCTCTCGTGTGTTTGTCAGGTTTTTGACCTGGCCTCCTCCTGCTCTCTGCTGCACTGTGTTAACATTTCCATGGAGCAGCAGGCGATCCACAAAGACCGCTCCATTCTGCTGTCCAGCAACTCCATCAGAGACTACGTCCTCTTTGCCTACAGGTCAGACAGAATCAGTTCAGACCCAGGTCAGGATCAGACTGTTGCCATGTCTTTTTGCGTTATGCTGAATACTACCTCAGTTACGAAAAAGTTGGGACACTGTGTTAAACGTAAACAAAAACAGAATGCAGTCAACTGTGTTCATGACAGCAGCTGAGCCCATGTTGTAATATCCTTCATGCAATCATGTGTTTGTCAAAGTGTTGAACCTCGCCCCATCCTTGCATGTGACTGACTGAGCCTTTGAAGATGCCCCTTTCACACCCAGTCATGATACCATCACCCGTTACCAATGAGCCTGTTCACCTGTGGAATGTTCCAAACAGGTGTGTTTGGAACATTCCACGACTTTCTTAGACTTTAACTAACCAACTTGTTTGAGACGCGTCGCAGCCATCAAATTCACAATAAACATATTTTCAAAAATCAATGAAGCTGAAGAGGTCAAACATCACATACATTGTCTATGTAATGTTTTCTATTGAGTATATGTCAGACCTTTTATTTCTGTTTTAAACTGCGTCCAACTTTTTTGGAATCAGGGTTGTATTGATGGTGCCTCATGGAATTTTGATACTTCTAATAATAACTTTGCCAATTATAATAATGTCTGACTAATTGTCTAATTTCGCCCTCCTCACTTTGTGTTTCTGCAACTCCTTTCTGTCTGAGAGCAGTCTGAGAGCAAAGCAATAGAATAAAAAAATGTTACCTGATAATAAGGATGTTTATAATTTATATTATGCATATGATAAATGTAAATTAAACATTTGTCTCTGAAACAGCATGCAGAGGAGGTTACAGTAGTTCCTTAAGCCCTGAGGGTCAGGAGAACATCAAGTCAGACTGGTGTTGAAGCTCCACCAGAGAGGTGGACAGATCTGGCCTGTGAGGCGAAACACAGGACAAAATAGTGCTCATGCAACGGTGCATGATCTGATATTGCAGTGTTGGTCACAATTAATGTAGCTCCAGGATCATCATTTAAAATGACCAGTTTTTGTAATGTCATAGCTTTGTGACCGGCCAGGCAATGTATGCACATGGAAGAAGTTTTCCTTTATAACCATTATAAGACGCTGTGAAAGGGCCTGTTTAAACCAAAACCATGTTTGCCTAAACCTCAACAAATATATAGATAATCAGTATATGACTCAATCCATTCAGCCATGATGGCTTACTCACTTTCTTAGTGTAGAACTGATTCCTGGAGTAACATTAATTATGATGTTCCAGGAACAAAACCAACACAGACACAAAGCTATGATAACACAACAGCGTGATTGGTCAGTTCCAGTGATGCTCCTGAAAACAGCCTTAATTATGATGTAATAGGAGCAACACTAACAAGGTGATATCAGATAGACCCTGCAATGGCACAGTAACATTAGCAGGCAACCCAAGGGTATCAGCATTTCTCTTAACCCAGGAATTCTCTAAACTGTATTATGGAGAGAGTAAAAGGACACTGTCCAGAGAATATTTAGTGAGTCAGATCCCAGCAGGTCCCTATGAATGTTAACTGACGTGATCTGAGCAGCGTCACATTCAAAATGCATGAGCCACAAGTGTCACTGCCAGTGACCTTGTTCTTAAATAATATCACATAACCCTTTGTTAACAAGCTGTGAAATCAGGCCTGCAGAGTATTCAGACAAATTTCACCACTGGCTTTGAAAACAGTTGTGAATTATTAAGAAGGGCCACTACTCAGATGCCTCAGCAGTGTAATATAGCACGGTGGTGGATGTCCTCGTGGCGTGGCTCCTGTCACACACATGAATGATACTGAAGTTGATGGCCAGGGGATTACAAGATAATACAAGTTTTTCTTCATTCTGTTACCATCTGATTAAAACTGCATTAAAGGCAGTGGCATGGATGCTTTCAGAGTAATGAGCACAGAAGCCAATCCTTCACACCTGACAGGAGGAGGTATCAGATAAACAACAAACTAGGTCACTGTTTTTTGGTGGTAATGTAAGACGACAGGGATAGTAATAACATGGAACGACTCAGAGCATCAGCTCATTTACATTTCGCTCACTCCAGTGTGTCAGTGTTCAATGAAAGCTCAGACAAATGAAAATTCAATCATCATCTCTTCCCCACATGGAAAGTGAGGTGAAGTTTCGCAGCCCACAAAACATTTCTGGAGCTTCACAGCAAAACAGTGTTGCAGCATTCTTCTCATCTATTGAAGTAGCTGGAGAATATTCATTTTTGGATGACCTTTCCTTTAATCAATAAAAGCACTTGTAGAGGAAGTTCTTTGAAGTAAAGGACTTGCAATGGTTCATAGATTTAAGCCTAGGCCTCTAAAATCCAAATAAACTCACATTTTACATTAATAATTTCAAATGCTTGTCTGTAAGTGTGACTGAAAGTCGTCCCTGAATTACTTCTTGTAGCCACTGCAGCTACTTCTGGGCCAACTTACCTTGTTCCATACAGTATAGTAGTTCTAGACATTTTCTGTTCTACATGTACAGGAGGAAAACAACCTAAATATACAGATAATCGCAATTTTAAGTGATAAAAAATCAACAAAGGGGCTGCTCAAACTACCACATTTCAGAAGCACAAGGTTATTACTTACTGTATCAATTCAATATACTTACTGGTCCAAACTTAAATTATATATTGCTGTGTATCTGGAGACTGTATAACCCCTCTCAACTTGTGCTACACTACATTATAGCAGTGGTTTAAAAAAATGACACAAATTAGACCACAGACCCCCATCTGATAGGAATTTTGCTTTTAGATGTTTTATTACTGAAAGTGTATGAAACACATAACCAAAGCAGCCACACATTCTGTCATTGTGTTACTTATGGATGGAATTATAGTGATACAGTTTTGCTGGGAACTCCTTGGTACCCCCTGAATGACTCCTTTTTTTCTGAGGTAATTCAAGGAACACCGTTTTCTTCATCTTTCAATGATGTACTTAACTATACTTCACCTGGACCTTTAAATAAGCCAGCATGCACACTTAAATGACTACTTTTTAAGAATGCAATGATAAATGGAGAGCGGCTCACAGCTGATAAAAAGTAACAAGTAGCCTGTAACATCTCAGAACTCACGTGATGAAATGAATACTAAATTGAATACTAAACTGTGACAAATCATTGTACTGGCAATAAAAATGTCCTCTCTAAATACCAGAAGATGAAACAGACCCTTGTTACTTGTTCTCCTCAGGTCTGGTGGTGAGGCAGCAGTATTCAGTGCCAGAGGAGGTTCGGTGCTGTCTGTCCTGTCTGCTCAACATGGTGCTGCCTCTATACAAGCTGTGGAGATGACTGAAGACTACCTGCTGCTCTTCTGCAGGTACGCTAACACTAGTGCACCCCAGTGTACAGTTACTTTATAGCAAGTACAGGTACAATCCCTGGATTTGTTGTAAATTCCAGGAGCTCTGTGTGAATGTGTTTGTTTCTGAAATATTGGGCTGGTTTGAGTGCAAAAATTTGAATGACTTGCCATTTTATTAAACATTGTTGGAGGGATCAGTGACGCCACACTGAGGTGAAACATTCTCCTCTCACCACCCACTTTGTCAGATACCCATACAAGAATGACAGTGACATCATCCACGTCGAGCTCTTCAGCACCATCTCCTTCCTCTACCTGCGGTCTATACTGGGCTGCAGCCAGGACTGCATTTCCCAGGTTTCTGTCAACCAAGCAGGGACTCACGCCGTGGCCTTCTGCCCCTCGCCTCGTACCGGCATCACTGAGCTGGTCACCTGGAACCTGGAGACGGAGGACCACAAACACATCACGCGTTTCCCTGCAGTACTGACCAGAGGTCCGTATTTATAGCTGAGCTGTTGTAGTGTGGCATGGAGATATCCAGAGGGGTTTTAGGGTTTTCCAGGGATTCATTAACTGTTTGCTAAGTGCGTGACCCAAAGGGGTCCAATCATAGCTTAAAATGTTTTACTAGTGCGCCATGTGGGCCATTAGTAAGAGCTACACTCAGAATTCGGAGGGTTTTGTATAGCCTTTCCAAACACAACAGAAATAAGGGTAAAGAATGGGTTAAACAGCTTGCTGAACCTTAACATGCCTGGCTATCGAGCTCACTCCTTATGTTAGTCAGTTCACTCTTCAAAGGCTAAGAATTAGCATATGATTAGTTGCCATTGAGTTTAGGGTAACATTAGCAGCCCTGACCAGCCATTACTGAACTTGGAGAAGTTTACCCAAATGACCCCCCCACGGAGTTCTGTGTGTTTTTTTGCTGTACTAACAGGAAGGCTAACTAGCTATAGGCTTTATTGCATGAAGACACAGTATTGTGTTTGCATGATGTCATGTATGCAGCCATGAAATGCATATTTAAGAACAGGACAAATTCATCTGGAGACAGATTTTATTACCTAGCTCGATCAAATCTGGTCGCAACAGTTGACTAAAAATGAGAAGGTGCTTCTGTCTACTTCGGTCTGACATCGGACTCATTGTTCAAAAGTAATGATTTTCGAGTTGTAAATCTGCCACCATTATTATCACTTTAAAACTGCCCACAAGCTCAGAGTCAACTGGAGAGAGAGCTGTTTGGGGATCATTAAAACAATGAGTAGACATTACACATTCCTTACTTTCCTCAAGGAGTAACTTCACCCAGGACAAGTCCTGCTGGAGCTGCCATGCAGTCCTAGTATTGTACCCTGCCACATCACAGCTGGGTGTGGTCACAAGTACAAAAGGCCACACCTGACCACACCCAACATGTTTTTCCTCCACCCATAAAGCCATGACATTTCCTTTCCCTTCAGGCCTGTGTTTTGATCTGCGCTTCTGCCTGGGGATCTGCAGCGGAGAGAAGTATCTTCACCTGTGGGATCTGACCTCCAGGATCAGTGACCAGACTCTAACCTATAACATCCATAAGCTGAGGAGTGACGGCACAGAGGAGGTCATCCCTATGGGGAAAACCCTGAGGTACGTGCTGAGATGTGTTTTCATCTCATGGTGCTTCTGGTTCAGTATGATGATGACTTCTATCTTTCTGTAATGTCTTTTTTAATAAACTTCCACTGGGTCCTTCTGATATATTATACATTACTATTCATTGGCCATTTCAGGTATTTCTCAGTGCCATTCACTTTTATAGGCTCTCTTTGATTCAGACTGGTTCGACACAGTTTCAGCAGATGTTCCACACATACAGACTCTCAGTGAAATGTCACTTTAGGCACAGTCCGCCAGTAGAAACAGTGATGGACTGTGTTTGTTAATTTAATGTAATTAACTGAATGAATCATTATGAAAGCAATGTGCCAATTGTTATATAGAGTATTACACCCAACTAAACTCAGCAGCATCACATTCATAGACCATTCACAGTATTTATTATTTATCATCCACATCAGAAAGGCGAATGACATCACGTCATTTTTCTGTGCCCATTGGTAAAGTGACCACACAGATACCATCTCTTCTGCTGGGACCCTGACCCTAAACATGGCACACACCCAAACTTAACCACAGTCAACCACCTGACTGTAATAAAAAATAATCTAAAAGTCATATAAAAGATGTAAGAATTGGTATATTTTGCAATTTGCCGCCACAACAGGTTCTTACTGCATTTCACTTATAGGCCACTGTCATAAATATGGACTGCTTTACACAAAAACCAGCCAACAAGACGTTTAACTTAGTAAGCCAGCTAATACTACTAGTCCAACAGCATGAAAGCCAGTCCAGTGTCTGACTTGCAGCCTTTTATTTAGCTAAGCTCTCACCAAGGACTTAAAGCCAGTCTGACATTTATTCTTGCTCTGCACCCCTCTTTTTATCTTCTCAGCCTCCTCCATCTCCTCTTTGTTTTTCACCTCTGTAATGATGTCAGCAGAGGCTGCTGAGCCCGGTTCTGTCGCCCTCTCGCCCGGCTGCCTCCTTCTGGTAGTCCTAAGCTCCTGTGCTAGCGGTGTGAACCCCAACAATCCTTCAGTGCTTCATGGTCCCAGTCCAGTCTGGGCAGAGTCAGGTAGCTGCATGGCTGACTGTGCAAACTAGCTAATTGCAGCTACGGTTAGCAGCCGTTGGCAGTTATTTAGCAGCAGGTACAGCTCTTTATCCAGCAGGAAAGTCTGTAAATCATGAGAGTTGAAACTGAGCAGCCTGAAGACATCAGGGGAGGAAAAGCCAGAAAACATTTTTCTCCATAAAGTCTGATCCAGTTTCAGCTTACATAGTTAGCAGTGCGTGACATGCTGTAAAGTGACATGCACTTTTTGCGGGAGATTGTACTCAACCAAGTTGCACAGTGCATTCCCTATTACAAGTCAGTGTACCTTCCAATTGACTTTAAAACTTTTTTTGCTCTTTTGTATACAGAAAAATAGGTTGTAATATACTCACCATTAGATATTCCAAAAAGTCACTGGTATTGAGCATAAATAAAATGTTATTTTTAGTATGATTATGCCATAATGATACTTAACACAGCTTTTCTATTAGGATATGTTACCACTGTATTGGAGGGATGATTAGACAAACTGTAATGACCATTTCAGTCATGATGCTGTTGTAGTTAAATGGGTCATGCAGGAAGTATCATCTTAATATTGTGTCAGACTGAATCATATCATTATGTCTACTCCAAGTCTGACACCAAACCTACTGTATGTGCTGGGTATCAATAGCAAATTAGAATTTTCCATTCTCTTATTAACATCTGGGACTGTTCCACCTTGATGACAGTGAAAAGGTGATGTAAAGGTATCAGGATCAGCACTTTGATGTACTGCCTGGTCCATACCATGTATTTGCACTGTGGGATCCCTCACCTTTGCTGGGGTCTGGCTCCCTCTGTTGGCAGGTATGCTGTGTGCCGCTCCATCAGAGCTGGGACAGTGTACGTGTGGAACTTGATCAGGCGGCGTTTCACCTGCCGACCAGTCAGAGTGGAGCACGGTCTCTACAGCAGCACTGATGTGATGCTCGCCCATGACTTCAAACTTTACATCTTCACAGACAGAAGCACAAACAGCAGCATGGAGCTATCATATCGATTCAGGGTGAGACTGTGTTTGATGTACAGTTTCTTGATTTATCTGCTCATTGGGAGTCTGTGTGTTCAGTAGGCTGTGAGTTGGATGGAACCTTACACTCTGTCATAATAACACTGATACGTTATGTCTGACCTCCCAGACTCTTCTGGTGTATGATTTGATTAAGCGGAGCTATGTGAAGAGACAGACTGGGCTCGCAGTTATCCCCTGTCCTCAGCATGAGTACCGTCTTCTGGAGGATGGACGGACTCTTCTGGGCCTATCAGAGACCAGGTGAGAGTTAACCTATGAAATACAGGGAGCATGAAAAGTCTGCAATTATGAGGATATTTCACAACATATGAGAGTAGAAAAAGGTTTTGAAAATGTGGAAATCGATTTTATGGTTTTTAAATTAAAAGATGGTTCCATTTATGACATGCAGTTGTTTAAATTCACAGTATGTAATTTCTGCCACTAGGGGTCTTTTAATCATAGGAGTTGTTATCTTTATTGTTAAGCAGCCAACATCGGTGATGAAAATCTGTCGATGAGATTCATTCATCATTCATTCACAGACAAGGTTATGTTTCTAAGTGTTATTCATGTTATGTTGAATCATGTTCGCCGACTCCCTCCCTCACCCTCTGATGTGAGGTTTTCCTGGAAGTTATGCTGACAGGCGACCAAATGAAAAACACTTTTACCTTGTGTAATGGAGGTCCTTTCACTACTACTTTGTGTAGCACATATGTTAACAGTTAATAATAGAATAAGACACTAAACCAGAAGATTGAATTGTTTTATTGAAATTGTTACATTTTGCTGATGCTGTTTTAGTAGATACCTCCTCAGTGGTGAAAGGTTTCCTGTAAGAAACACACATTTAGTTTGTCTCCGTGGCTGTGTCCCAATTCAGGGGCTGCATCCTTCAAAGGGCGCATTTGAGGCCAATTACGTCACAACGCCGCGCAAAGGCTGTCCCAATTCGAAGGCTCCTCCAAATGCAGCCCACAAATGCAGCCTTCTTTTCCCTCTTTTTGGAGGACGCACCGCTACTATCCTTTGCGGCCTCCCATATCCCAAGATCCTTTGCGCGCCCGAAAAAGAAGAAAGAAAGAAAGAAAATGGCGACACCAAGTGGTGTAGATCATCACTTTCGCGGGCCTGGGTGGCAGAACTTGTGACGTAAGGGTAAGGGGCAGGAACATCTGGTGACGCAACCAGGAAATGCTCCGAGGGCTAGACCGTCCCATTTAACAACGGTTGATGCGGCCTTCGAAGGTCTCTCCGAAGGACTGGCCTTCGAAGGCCGCAAAGGCCGGGTCCTTCGAAGGATGCGGTCCCTGAATTGGGACACAGCCAGTTAGTTAAACATAATGAAGTAATCAGAATTCCTTTATTTGTCCCGCAAATTGGGAAATTTCTTTGTTACAGCAGCCAAAGGTCAGGAATATTACAATAAACAATTAAAAAAATAAAACATAAAATAAAAAGATAAGAAATAAAATAGACTATATACATAATATTTACAATATGAACAGTGTAATTATAAACTGTGGGCAGTGTATTTTTATTTACAAATAATAAATATGGGTATTAAGAATTGTCCAGTTAGTGCAAACCAAAGAGAATGAGAGTGGGATATGTGTAGAGTTTGAGTGCTCATGTGAGGTCTACTGGGAGCAGTGCTGGTTGTACAGTCTGACAGCAGCAGGAAGGAAGGACCTGTGATACCTCTCTTTCACACACTTGGACCTGCGATACCTCTCTTTCACACACTTGGACCTGTGATACCTCTCCTTCACACACTTGGACCTGTGATACCTCTCCTTCACACACTTGGGGTGTATCAGCCTGTCGCTGAAGGAGCTGACCAGTGCTGTGATAGTGTCCTACAGGGGGTGGGACTCCTTCACCAGCAGCGATGACAGCTTGTCCATCATCCTGCTCTCTCCCACCACCTGCACTGGGTCAAGAGGGCATCTCAGGATGGAGCTGGCCTTCTTGATGAGTTTATCAAGTGTCTTCCTATCTGCTGCCGAGATACTGCTGCTCCAGCAGACTACACCATAGAAAATGGCTGATGCCACCACAGAGTCATAGAAAGAAGTCAGGAGTGCCCCCTGCACTCCAAAGGACCTGAGCTTCCTCAGCAGATGGAGTCTGCTCTGACCTTTCTTATAGGTTGCTGCAGTGTGATCAGTCCAGTCCAGTTAATTGTTCAGATGAACTCCCAGGTACTTGTAAGATATCACCATCTCAATGTCCATTCCCAGGATGTTCACCTGTGTGCAGGGTTGTTTGCGCCTGTGGAAATCCACCACCAGCTCTTTGGTCTTCCCAGCGTTGAGCTGGAGGTGGTAATGGTGGTTATGGTATAAAGCACTACATACAACATGTTAGTTTACTGATTTGTGGCTGACTGTGTGTACTCACCTGTCGTGTCTCCTCTTCAGGGTGTTCTGGGCAAAAGAGTCCCCAGGGCAACAAAGCACAAATTTAAAGGTTCCAGGAGATGCCACCTGTTGATTGGTGTAGGGGTGTCTGGGACTTTAGTTTGTTTGTCAGGATCGCTAGGATCGACAGTCTCCAGCAAGCACGGCCACTGCCAGGACTCCATGTAGCTCGTCGTAATGTAATTCTGTTGTATGTTAAATGTTGGTGAAAATAAACACTCGCTTTGGTTTGCATCAAACCTCTGCCTCAGACTCCAGCTTAAATATCCAGCTGTCACACGGCCATCCTTGTATAGAATTATATATATAAAACAAAGGTCTTGTCTTTTTTAGACATTTTAATGTAGAAATGTTAAGTATTATATCTTTAATTTGAGGCTATTGAGGCCTGATGACCCAGACACCCTACAGTAAATACAGTCCTCTCTAAAACTATTGAGGCCAATTCCTTTATTTTGGCTGTACACTGAAAACATTTGGGTTTGACCCCAAAAGATGAATATAAAACAAGAGATCAGTATGTCAGCTTTCATTTCCAGGTATTTACATCTAGATGTGTTACAAAACTTAGAAGATGGCATCATTTGATCAGAACACCACATATTTTGGTGAGCAAAAGTATAGGAGCAGGTAGACTTCAAATAGATTAAAGTGAATAATACTTAATATTTAGTTGCAAATCCTTTGCCGTCTTCTTTTGTGATGCTTTCCAGGCTTCACCGCAGCCTCTTTCAGTTGTCGTTGGTTTCAGGGGTTTCTACCTTCAGTCTCCTCTTTAGCAGGTAAAATGCTCATTAGGGTTAAGTCTGGAGATTGACTTGGCCAGTCTAAAACCTTCCACTTCTTTCCCCTGATGAACTCCTTGGTTGTTTTGGGTCGTTGTCCTGCTGCATGATGAAGGATCTCCCGATCAGTTTGGTTGCATCTATTTTTAAATTGGCAGACAAAATGTTTCTGTAGACTTCTGAGTTCATTTTGCTGCTTCCATCATGTGTTACATCATCAATGAAGATCAATGAGCCCATCACAAAAGAAGCCATGCAAGCCCAAGCCATGATATTACGTCCACCTTGTTTCACACATGAGCTTGTGTGTTTGGGATCATGAGCAGATCCTTTCTTTCTCCACATATTAGCCTTTCCATCACATTGGTAAAGGTTCATCTTTGTCTCATCAGTCCATAAAACTTTGTCCCAGAACTTATGAGCCTCGTCTCTGTACTTTTTAGCAAATTCCAATCTGGCCTTCCTATTCCTATTGCTAATGAGTGGTTTGCATCTTCTGGTGTGGCCTCTGTACTTCTGTTCCTGAAGTCTTCTGCGAGCGGTTGATTGTGATACCTTCACTCCTGCCCTCTGGAGGTTGTTGGTGATGTCACTGACAGTTGTTTTAGGGTTTTTCTTTACAGCTCTCACAATGTTTCTGTCATCAACTGCTGATGTTTTCCTTCTTCTACCAGTTCGACATCTGTTGCTGAGTACACCAGTGGTTTCTTTCTTCTTCAGGGCAGTCCAGATGGTTGTACTGGCTATGGCCAATGTTTGTGCAATAGCTCTGATTGATTTTCCATCTTCTCTCAGCTTCAAAATTGCTTGCTTTTCTCCCATAGACAGCTCTCTGGTCTTCATGTTGGTTACACCTGTTTAACTATAAATGCATTCTGCAAAGGCAAAACCCAAAGCTGAAACTGAGAGTAGACATTCAGCACTATTTATCGTTTGAATAATCAATGTTATAGGACACACCTGGGCAGCAAAAAACACCTGTCAGTCACATGTTCCAATAATTTTGCTCACTTGGGTGGGTTCAAACAAAAGGTGCTATCTTCTAAGTTTTTATAACAGATCTAGATGTAAATACCTGGACATGGAAGCTGACATACTGATCTTTTGTTTCATATTCATCTTTTGGTGTCAAACCCAAATGTTTTCAGTGTACAGCAAAAATAAAGGAATTGGCCTGGCTGTTTATTAGTTTTGGAGGGGATTGTATACAGAACCCCTGTTAAATTCCTCTGTGTTGGATGTTGTTGCAGAGATCATCTGATCCTGTGGGATCTGGACTCTGGCTCCGTCAAACATGAGATCAAACCGTCCCACAGAGGGCTGCTTGTGTGCAGCAGCTCAGTCCAAGAGCTGCAGCCTGATGTGACACCACGCAGAGACGCATGTGAGCTGCCAGATTCCTCCAAGTGTTAACACATATTTCCATGATGATGGAAAATGTAACTATTTAAAATTCACATTTGACCTAATTGATTTACAGAGAGCAGTATCAGCAATAATTGTCCAATTGTCCAATTGTTTCCCTCCCTGCCACAGTGATGCCGTGGGACATCCGCACAGAGAGCCAGTCTGCAAAGAAGAGGAGGCTGGAGAGACAGGCACAGAGGGAGAGAGAGGCGACCAGGAGGCTGGACAGAGAGAAATACAACTGTATAGAGCAGTACCTCCTCAGTGGAGATGAACAGGTACGCAGCAAATAACAATGCACAGTAAGAGGACAGGATAACTCATCTAAATCTAAACTCTTATCTGCAGATTATATTGCCATGTTTTTACACTGGTAAAGGAATGCTATATATTTGTTGTGTACTTACAGTTTTCCAACAATGACTTGTGCCTGAGTAACATCAAATAGACTTTCATCAGTAGTGGTGGTTGTTAAATGGTGTGTTCACCACCAGTGAAGCAAATTGTGTTACTCGCACAAGTAATGCGAATAAACACAAATGATCCCGCGGTCAATCTTGTACATGTAACGCCCCAAACACTCAGATTACTTTACTGTACATTAGCCGTAAGCTAGCGAGCAACAACACACACCAAAGGTGTGTGAGTGTGTGTGTCTGAATCCAGGTCAACTTCTGACTGACCTCAGCACTCAGCAGAGACTCTGGTTCTCTCTCTCCTTTCCCCCTCTCCTCTCTGTAACGTTATGTTCATGAAGTAAAGTCCATTTCCCCTCCAGCTCCAGTCAGCAGTCAACATTACAGAACATAAACACCCGACAATGGAGGTCACCTCCACTGATCACTGCTGCAGTCAGGCTGATAAACAGGAGTGAAGATATAAAGTCATCTCTGAGCTCTCCTCTCATTGGTAAACGGCTCTGGATCAGAGCAGAATCTGATGTGACTATGGCTGTTTATTCCTCCAGAAGGTCTGGCTCTGCCCTTGACCCCCTCCTCCAGAGCTGACCATACCATATTGTGCATTTAAAGTGTTTTAAATTGCTTAAGGTCTTGTTTAAATTACTACAGTGGGATATACGACCCCAGCTAGAATCAATATTAAGGCCCAACCAGCATGTGTTTTATACTTATTTTACTTCATGTGTAAGATTTCACAACTTTTTAACAATAATTGTCAATGAAAAATAATGTTACTGCTTAAATGTGTTGATATAAATGGCTTTGGTACATCAAGTTTGATTCTGTTGTCAGTAGTTGTTGCGTTATTGCCGTCTACATTCCACTCCTTTATTTTGCAGGTGGTGGTGTGCTCCTATTTTGCTCATCACCTTAATGTCTTCAGCATGGTTTCACAAGAACACCTCCACACTCTGGAGGATAAAACATCACTGCTGAGCCTCCACACGGCAGCTATTACCTACACTGGCAGCCACCTGGTGCTGACCAACTATAAGCAAGAGCAGAGGACTCCCTGCATCACCCTGTGGGACCTAGACAAAGGAACGGTAGGATGCCACTGTGCTCTTACATGTTTTTAGTTTATTAAAGTCTTTTGAACAGTTATTCTTTGTATTTGTCAGGTCTCTGGTGACCAACATAGGACATATGTGATTGTTTTTTGGATGATTTAAGATTTCATATTGACCTCAGGTTATGTTTTGCATATATTCTTTTAGGTGAGTAAAAGACTGAGGAACGAGGCTGGAGTTTGCTGCGTAGCCATCACAGACAATGCAGACAGAGTCGTCTTTGGGGTCACAGGAAGCAACAGGCATGTTGTTATTCATCACCTCACCAATGTGTCCAATCATTATTACACTGATTACACAGGTCATATGTCTCACTTAGTCGTGAAAGTCTATCTCAGTTCACTTGCTACAACACTTGATGGCTCCAACTTCCTGCAACAACACAGATAAGACTGAACCTTGGACCACCGACAGCTCAGATCACTGATTAATGAAACGTTCACACACAACAACTTGGTGGCTCACAGTGAACTTCAACAGACTTGTGGAAATCAAAAAAAGAGCTGATTTCAAATAGTAGGAGATTTTCATAATGATACAGGATGCAATGTGTTCATCTGTATGCATTCTATATGAGGAAGCTACAATGAACTGAAGACTTGGAGTTGTGCTAAAGACTGGAGACTGTCAGTAGTCGAGCTTACAGTTTAGCCTAGCAGCCTCCTGCTTTACACATGGAGCTTTTATAACATTCTTACTATTACACACTAATATTGCCTCTTCAGATAATAGCACCCTAATTAACTTTAAATCTCTAATGTCATGTTTGGTTATGTGATTCAGGCATCATGTAATTTGTTTATATAATAATATGAATATAATAATCACTGTGTGTAAGTGTGTACCGGTCAACAGAATAAGAGTGAATGCAGCACACAGCTTTCTCTCTTTTGCCTGTCAGCAAGCACTAAACTTTAATTACTGTCAATATTACCTTACCTATTGATATTCACCTGTGTGCTGTCTTTGGGAAAAGCTGTCTGGATGAAAGGTCTCTAACAGGAGCTGATACAAGACTTCATCATGTTAATACTTTGAGTATGACATCTGATGTCAACACATCAGGCTCCAACATCATCTGATCTAATTCATCTTCTTTTTTCGGCTAATTTGTAGTAATTTATTTTGGATTGAAAATATTGTGGTGCTCAGCCCCGTCAGCAGCCACAGAGCTGGAGGCTGTGCCTAGTTCCCAAATTTGCTAGCTGTTAGAATTACAGACTGGCTATATTTTCACCTCTTTGTGTTTTCAAGTTTAAAATGAAGTAAAAATTCCAGCCCCCCTCCCTACCCCAGTAACTTTATACTGTCCCTTGGCTGCCCTGTCTTGAGTTTCTCTTCTTCAAAAGGCTCTAATACATCAGGAGAACATCTAGCTCCACATTGTATGCTACTGTAGTTCTTTGGAAGCTCCAGAATGGCTAGAAAGTTTTTTGCTTAACTGGGACTGAGGTTTGTTTTTCTGAGTTTATTAAAAAATATTAATCAGCAATAAAATCCACGGCTTATGCCATTCACCAGCTAAACTGACAGATGAATATTTAGGCAGCTAAAATGGTCTCCAGATGGCTCTTACATTTTTAATCTTGGGCGGCTTACCGGTTTCATTAACGTCACGTTCCTACGACATTGATTTTGCAACACCTTCATGACTGAGATAATTTTATAGCGTATAAAAAATAATTTGCTTTACTGTGGCTCCGATAAAATGCAGTTAAATGGCTAAATACGTACTCATAAAACTAAAGTTACATCCAGTAACTACTGATTTCCCCGCTGACTCCGACTTCAGTAAGACAAACATTTGGAACGAAGCAGCCCAAAATCCCCCATGTTGTCTGCAAGAACCAATACAAACGTCTTCACGTACTCCCACCATCAGAGGACGTGAAGACCCAGAAGATCAACTTTATTTTTGACGGAAAACTGGAAAAATCTTTTACTTCGCAACCATTTTACTTTGTACTGCTTTCTCAACGAGGGCCAGCAACGTAAAAATCAGGATGCACTTAAAAACTCAGGGATGGATTGTTACCCAGTTCAAACTTTGAACTTTTGCCATTTATTTATGTTGTTTTAATCTTTATTTTTAAATTTAGCCTGTTGAACTTGAGTGTTAGCATGCACGGCTAATGTGGCTAGCATTTATTGTAGTTACAAAGTGCATATTCATAAATACATTTGCATTTAATCAGCCTATAACCAAACTAATTTGGAGAACACAAGAGTTTTGAAGGGGACTGAATAAGAAAATACAGTTCATTTATCACCCAGGCCCTTTACTGGCTGAATCCAGCCCTGCTGTCAGCTTTCACACTGTAGCATAAACCTTTCACACCACAACATGTTGTCTGAGATGCTAATGGCACTCCCATTCCACCAGCATTTTTTAATAAGACAAACTCAATAGTGAATTCTGTTCTCAGTTTTAAATGTTAAGATTTAAAAATTGTAACAATAATTATAACTTATTTTTTAAGAATTTGTGTTGTTCATGTTTGCTCCTATAGGCTGACAGTGTGGGATCCTTTCAAGAGAAACTATAGGAGCATCTGCGGCTATGGGAACCTGACAATAGAAGTCTCCAGTAAGCTGTACATGACAGAAGGAGGAACCAAAGCCATCCTGCTGTCAGGTAGGAAACAGAACTAGAAGCTATTTAAAGCTCTTATAAAGGAATTGAAAGATTTATTAGGGCTTTAGTCATATGACTGAGGTGTGTGTTTGACTTCACACTCTGGTGCTAAAAACCAACTGTGTCATTAAGTGTCTTTCACAGTAAGGTGCCATATTACAACATGCTTTCACATTTTCAAGCAAGTGTAATCAGTGTCGTCCCGGGCTGATGTAGAATACAGCTATTAGTTATTATATTAGTCTATTAGTTATTATAATCGAATAAAGGTGCCAATGGCCCATTTTTGTGCTGTTATGATTTATCATATTTGAAACGGCCACATTAAAGGGTTGATTGACCCACATTATTAAATAAAGAAAAAAATGATGCAGAAAGCTTCAAGGAAAATTTCACCCAAAAAGGAAAATTCAGTCATTATCTACTCATCCCCATGGTGATGGAAAGTTGTTTCGTTATCCACAAAACATTTCCTGAGGTTCACAGCAAAGCAGCATTGCATCATTCTCCTAAACAACTGAAGTAGCTGGGGGGGGAATGACCCCACAAAAAAAACACACCAATTGGCTCCATACAGCTCGTCTCAGCTCTGGAAGCTCTGAGATCCCAAATGGAATTGAAAAGACGTTATTAAAACCCTTGTCATGCTGTCAAACTTGTGCACCCACTTTGTATGGAGTACATGCTAATGCTTTTAGCTTAGCAGCTACAGTAAAGATATCAGCTTAATAAGGGTGTAGATAATGTCTTTTTACCAGCTGTATGGAGCCATTTTATGGGTTTTTTTTGTTTGTTTTGTTTTGTCAGGTTGTTTTTTTACATTTTGATGTGCAACATTCCCACTTAAGGTTCATTCCAAGGTGACAAAAGAACAGTGATTCTTAGTTTCAGGTGATTATGTATGCACTAATGAAAGCATAAATATGAATATTTCATTTCATTTCTGACAATAAATCCACCTATAACACACACTTGCAGTACCACAATTAACCACGTGTCCCCAAATCACCCAGAACTGAAGTCTTCAGGATAGACCTCTTCCACTGCAGCCATTTTGACATGAAATAGTAGGTAAACATGGGTGTTACTAATGACATTAATTAAGGTTCTGTTTTATTTAGGTACAGAGCCTAATTAATGTGATTAGTAACACCTGTATTCATGTCAAAATGGCTGCTGTGAAAGAAGTCTTCATGACATATCACCCCACAAAAACCATAGCACTAAAAATCTGTGTAAGACCAAAACTATGCACACTGGAAACATATTGATTTTCATATCATAAACACTTTTTATGTTGCCATAATAATCCAGGACAGTTGAGCCTGTGGGACCTGGAGGCATGCAGCATCCTGTCTGTGCTCTCCCTGGATACACATGTCGGCTGTATGAGGCTGCTCCGTGGACGCGAGATCTGTGTCCTGCTCGGCCTCAGCCACAGCCCCGCCCTCATCAACATCAGACCCACATCCAGGACTGTCAGCTCAGCAACTCAGGCCTCCAGAGACGGAGACCTGTTTGGAGAGTCCAGCAGCAGTGAAGAAGAGGAGGAGGACTCTTAGGGAAAACTCTGCACCCAGTATTCTCCTGGCCATGTGATGGACAGACATCAGAGAATGTGGAGTCTGCTCCATGACAGACCTGAAGGCAAATTAAGTCTTCATCATAACACATGGACAGAGAAGAAAGATGCTCAGATTTATTGAAGTAAAAAAATATTCAATGTTGTGCTGATATGATGGTGTCACAGCCTACAGTATGTTCTTGTATCTGTATTACATGTCCCCAATCATTTTGCAGGGCTGCAACCTCGGATGATGGGGAGTCACCGCGGTCGGTGAGGCTCAGCTGCCTTCCAGTTAACATGACTGGACACAGCCTCTGAGACTGATGGTCAGTTTGAAGATGAATACAGTACAGAGGTGATTTACAGCAGCTTTGTACAAGACTATGACTCCAGGGAACAGGAAGTGACTGCAGGTGGGGACAGGAGAGGTGTGAAGGGGAAGAGAGAGACAGAGAGTCGGTAGGGGTGAAAACATCTCACACTGTGAATTGAGGATTTATTTCAACCAAACCAGAGGTGACTGTGGAAACAAATTATGAGCTCTTTTTATGTCAGTAAGAGAGAAACTTGAATTCAGGCAGTGTACGGTTGTATTTCTCAGTTTAGTAAGGAAAATAGGTGTAAACATATTTCCTTTCTTGACGTTTCGTGTTATTTAATCTCCCAGCTGAAACTACAGGGGCTGTCAGACTATCCCCTCTATCCACATCTCTGCAACACAGTACACAGAAACCTTGTTGCATATTTCATGCTGAAGGAGAAAAGAGATCTGAATGGTACGGAATGACTATACTTTGTTTTAATGAATATAAAAAGAAATTTACACAATAGTGATAGTGAACCATTGAAACATCAAGTCCACAAACATGACGTCCTATTCCAGTGTCCCATCAACAATCATCTCCTCAATTAAATATCTTGTAAACATATTACATGTGTGGGTTATTCTCTACACGCCATTATTTTATAGACACACAATGATTTTGAATAATTGAGTACAATTAAGAAAGTTCAAATAAAGAATAAAAACTGTTTGGCCAAAACTGAAGAAAATAATGACCATTATTTTTTATTAGGACCTTGTCCAGAATGAATAGGGACAGTAAACCAAAAGATGCTTCCATTTTTCTTCAAAGTCCAAATAAAAAAAAAGAGCAAAACACTTGAGGAAGCTGGCAGCTTCAAGCTAATGATTCTTGCAGCAGCTGGACTCCCTACAGACTACAGTACGATTATAGCCAGTGGGAACAATCAGTGATGTAACAGCACAAGTGCAATCACAACTTGTCCTTGATTAATAATAAGCGCTGCTACTAATGGTGTTCGATTGTGCTCTTACAACATCACGAGTACGGTTATCACCTACGGCTGATAGTCTTGACCCTCTTCAGATGAGAGAGACATCTTCCAGATGAGAGAGGACCAATGAAGGGTCACTACCTGGATCTGCGGTCTTTTCTGTTTTTGTCTAGGCTTTTGTCCATCGTCTTTTCGTTGTCCCCTCTGCATTTGGGGCAGTACCACTTCCCCTTGGGCTTGTAGGTGAGCCCCACACAGGAGAAGTGGAACCACTCGATGGGGCATTGGTCGTTGTCACAGCCAATCATCTCACCGTATGACACCTGCTCACAGAGGCAGTAGGTGGGCTCGTTGGGGTCGATGGCAAAGTCGACTGGCGAGGCGTCTCGCTCCTGTTTGGCCTTGCGCTTCTTCTTCTTCGCAGATTTGGACTTCTTCTCTCTGGGCGGAGGGATGGACAGCTCCTCCACAGGGTCATCCACCAGAGAGCCGTTGGCTGACGGGTGGCTGGAGTCACGGCTCTCGCTGTTCCGCTGGCGGCGAGGGCGCCTGGCCGAGGTGCGCTCAGGGGCCGGGGAGTCTTGGACGCTGGAGCGTCGTTCTGTGGTGAGACGCTCTGCCTCGCTCGGTTCCTGGAGGCAAAGGGAGTGTGAGTCCATCTGGCGAGAGCGGTTCTCCACCAGCTCTGTCATCTGGGTCACTACGTGGATCTTCTCATCGCCCAGCTCCTGGCTGATGATAAGCGCTCGCTGCAGCTGGATCTGCAGGCGCTTTCTCTGAGCTGCATCCTGCTCACCTTTGTACTTCTCAAATACTTCATCCACCTCCTTCAGCACCTCTGCAAAGTAGGACACAAAAACAGAGGATTATACATTACTATAAAAATACAAGGTGTTCACCACACACCTTCTGTTTTCTATTATGCCATGTGTTGTACTTTTTTGTACGTTTTCTTTACTTTTTTATAGTAATATACAATATGTGTGTCACCTTTAGATTGTCTGTTTTCATACAAACACTTAAGAGTATGATGATGGATCTACTGACTGTCTGACACAAAACTAGGTTCATACAGTAATTAAGAGCCTGGGTTGAATGAGTGCATGCTGTCATAAAAGTAAAAGGGGGGCATACCAAACACTCGATATATATATACTAGAAAGATATTCTGAAATTCATGGACATTTTTCAAGATTCAACTTTTCAATCAAACTGTTAAGCTGAAATTATCATCAACTTTAGACTTAGATCCTACAGGTCAGATCAACCAAATGACTCTCCAACAGCTCTCACAGCACAAAGACAGGTACAGCCATCAGAATTCGGGGTCGACCAATGTGGCTGTTTCAGGCTGATGCTGATACGGATTATTAAAAATGAAGGAGACCGATAAACAGTTCTCATCTTAGTGTCAAAATTTAGATCAACCAGTGATGGAATGTAACTAAGTATAACTTACTCCAGTGGTGTACTTAAGTGCAATTTTGAGGTACTTCACTCCATTTTCTTCTACTTTCTACTTCATCTCCACATTTATTTTAAAAATTTAGTTACTAGTTACTTTGTAGATTCAGATTATTTTGTTTTTATAGGCTAAATCTTGTGATGTATAGCCAATCAGATGTTGTTGTGGGCAGGACATTGTGTAAGAGGATGCTGCATAAGAGCCGAAGTAGCACATTTTTTTTAATCAGCAATCTGACAAAAAAATCTACTGATACCGATTGGTAGAAAAATCATGAATATCTGCCCCAATTCAATCTACTCTTCAATCTACCCCTAATCAGAATGCTTTATTAACTCTTGTTTAACAATTCAAGAATAGATAGTCAATGTTAATTATCACGTTCGTGTTGATCGCAGCACATCCAGACATTCATGGAAACCAAGAAGTAGACAATTTGGCGAAATAATTGATCAAAATAGAAACCGTTGGTTTGTTGTTTGGTGAAGACGTTTTAATGCCTAAACAAACTAAATAAACAAACTCTCTTTGTTTTCATGACTGAATAAACAAACTGACCTTAAAAGGACAACAGAATTTACACTGTTTTACTTTGTTTATATGTGGTGGACCCTGCCACCTTTCTAGCTTCAGACAGTGTTCTGGGACCTTATTTTCCTCTGAGAACAGCTGGTTTATTCACTTATAGAAAAAATACATATTTCTGAGTTTGTAGTGTTACCTCATTAATATTGTAAACTTTAAAATTCACACAATTCTACACATGTGCCCCTTTAAATCTTTGTGTGGAAAAAACCCTAAAAAATCAACACAGCAACCTTTACCAGTTCACTTTCACTGTGGGAAATCATTCGACAGTTCACTGAGATAAGTGTAATAAAAAAGAGAGTGGATCATACTCTAGTATGCCAGAGAGACAAGTGATGAGCACACAGTGACGAAAACAGGGCGAACAGCGGCCAGAGAGTGTGGAGGGCAGAAAATTGCAATTTGGCTTCATGAGAGCAACCGGATTAATTACACAATTTTAAAAATGTGGACAGTGAGGAAGAAGGAGCCAGAAGAGCACCGTTAAGAACGCCAACTAAAGATGTGAGAGGAGGGGGGGGGCTGAGCCGCAGTCAGCCCCTGCCTACAGGAAATGACGCCAGTCAGATGTAGGGGGGGGTTGCCTAGAAGAAGAGCCATCCGGCTTTGCAGCTCACAGCCGACGGGGTACTTGACGCTGAGCGGAGCGGCAGACATCGCACAAGCCCTCGGAGATGTGTAATCTCGCTTTTAAAAAAAACTCAATTTAACGTGTCGTTAATACTGTCGGTGTAGGTCACATTATCTGTCGAAGGTGTCGGAGAAGTTGTTGGTAGCAGAGGCAGGCTGTTAGCTGCTGCTCACTCTGCGTCAACAGAGAGCAACAATGAGGATTGTTGTTGCATTAAAAACGGCAGTGTGTGTTAACCGTGGACGCTGGGCACGGGTTCACACCTCAATGAGCACAGTTTAGGCTCTCCTACACATCTGTATTCTACGTACTGTGCTTCGGCATACATTTAATACACCAAGCAGTGTTTACTTCAAATAAATGGCCAAGTTTATTCAGTGTTTTCCTGGTATTCGCACAATAATCCTCCGCGGAAACACCGTAGTGGGCGGCAGTGTGTACCTACTGAAAAAGTTAAGATTTTATTGTTATACAGTGCTAGTTTTTGAATTATTTCTATGCCGAATTTGTCACCGGACACAAAACATTCGTACGAGGGATGGTTCTGAGTCATAATGTACATGTACGTTTGGCGAGAGAAAGAAATATCAAATATCAGCATTTTCCTCATTGAGGTTGGTGGCACATACGAAACAGGACACAGTGTATCAGGGCTGTGCTAACTGACGGATGGCTCACTTGTTAGTTTAATACTTGGCTCGACACTGTAACTCTCCACATTTCAGCTGCTCACATTACTGTTTATGGAAGTAGATATGAAGAAGGGTCGCTCGGTTTTCGCAAAATGGGAACACAAGGCTCGCGCCTGCTCCACCATTTGAGCACACCCTGTCAGACTGCCCTTAATGTTTGCCACTTTGATACACGCAGTCAGAGTTAACGATAAAAACATGGAAACACAATACCTTGGTACTTTGCATCAATTTCTCGAAGCAGAGAAACATTTCTTTGTATATCCAAAGGCAGGGACTCCACACATTCCAGATAATCCTCCACATAGTTGACCAGTTGTTGCGACTTGTCGGCATTTGGATAGTGGTGGCCTAACATCGTCTCTACGATGCATAGAGGCACTGAAAGAATATGGATGAAATGTGAAAAATATACTGTTAAAATCAAATGCTTGGCGACTTTGCAGCTTGTAGGGCAGTCCCAGGCAGCAGTTCACTTCAAACAAAACTCAAGCCACTGCGCATGCGGGAGTATTTTCCTTATATGGAATTATACAGTTTCCTCTCATTTGTCGTCATCGAAGGCGGGGTTAGTGGGCTTTGCCGCGTCGGGATTGGCAGAGAGTGACCTCATTATCATAACATTTTCCCGGGAAATTAAACCAATGGGAAAATTGAAAACAGAGGTGCCAGAGCCAGACGGAGACCAAGTTTAACCTTGTGCTTTCTCTGATAGTAGAGCAGAGCAGCAGCAGCACGATTAAAAAGGCCCAGCTAGTCATTTATGACCATATGAAATTGAGGTTCATTCACATACATACATTATGAATAGCTTGCTTAATGGCAGAGCGTCATCATGTCTGTGTTAGCCTGTCTGATCTAAAAATATACACTACAATGTTTAAATGCACTACTTATGCTAAAGATTTTAACAGCAAAGCATAAAAATTACATTTAAGTTCTGATGGTGTGGCTGCCTCCTTTTCTCTATATTCTGTGAACAATTTGGCCTGTAATGGAAAAGTTGACCCAACATTGTTTTGCTGTGAAGCTCCAGAAATGTTTTGTGGACTTCAAAATTTCACTTGACTTTCCATCAGCATGAAAATGAGTTGCTAATGAATGAATTTCATTTTTGAGTGAGCGTTTCCTTTAAACAATAAATTCTATATATGTTTTAAAGTTATATTCTAGTATTCTGTTATTTATTATTTCACATTGAGGGACTTTAAAGGCGCTTTGCTCAAAATCAAAGCAGCAGAGACTGAGATAGTGTGACTTTATGTCCCTAGCATGGGTTAATCCACACTTCCAACTTGCCTTTCATTAGTTAGTCTTTGCCTGGTAAATATTCTTTTTTTAAAGAGTTACATTGAATCCGGCTCGAGACTTAAGGTTTTGGAAGTCTCGAGCCAGATTCAGTATCACTCCCTGAAGATATCATTGGGGTGTATTTTTCTCAGACTGAAGGAAGATCTCTTCAGAGCCACAGAAGAAATTATATGACTGTTTTCACAGGGATAGTCGCACTCACTATGAGAAGTAAACTGACTTTGACAGAAAATCTTGAAGTGTTCCTTTTTGCATCAGATGTACAGTACATGTGGCCTTAGTGTGGTTGCTGAGATAAGTTTAATGACTTAGCGCAAATAATGAATCAATTCCAACAAATACGTTGTTAGTTTTCATCGTTCCACTTGCTTTCAGTAAGTTTTGGACATTTTTGTAAGATAACATGTAGCTGGAGCTTTTTTGAACTGGCTCTGAATGCAAGTAAATGATAAGACAGAAGGGGGCAAACCAGGAACAGAGCTGACAGCGCATGTGTTTGGGTAAGCTAAATTTCAAAAACACCTGCAATACATTCAGTCACAAGGTTGATGTGGGAACAGGCCTGACGATGGCCAATATGCAGGTTCCTCCTTTAGGCCCTCTATGTTAGACAAGCTCACAATTAAACATTGTGACTGTAACCACAGGCTTGTGTGTGTGCGTGCGTGTGTGTTTGGGAAACAACTTACTTCCTCTTTCTGTGTCACATGAAGTCAGGAAAGTTCCTGTGTTCTGCCTAACATCAGCATTACATTTACCCATTTACTGCCAATACAACTAGTACTGTACATTCTTCATTCTTCTACTACTCTTACTAATACAAGTACTATACCTCTGTGAGCACTTCTACTTTAAGTAATAATGTTAATCAAAAATACTGCTACTACTATTACTATAACAACTATGATTACTACTACTACTATAATTACTACAACTATTCCTACTAAGACTACGAATAATATATCTCTCACTGCTCATAACTGTGTCATAACTGCAAAAGACAGTACTACTACCATTACACCACTACTAGTCCTGATACAAATACTAATACTACTAATGCTAGGCTACTAACACTCCTATCACTAATACCAGGCATATACCACCATTACAACTTCTATTACAATACTGCTGGTACAATAACTAACAGTATTATTACTGCTACTATAATTACTACAACTTTACTATTACTATACTATTAACACAACCCCTTCATTGTGGTGGAAAATATCATGCGACCTTTCACACCAGTTTAGGAAGAGGGTCCCTCCCAGCTGTCACATTTACTTTCGTTTCCTGGATATTGGTATCAGTTGGCCACTAAAATAAGTGTTACAACTGAAGAATCAACACTAGTGCTTCCTGTTACTCCTTTCAAAATAATATCACAGCAGCGCGCTACAGTGCCTCTTCATAACACTACTGCAGAGTGTGATAGCCTCATAATGTGGTTGTTCTCATACATCACCTCTGGTTCACCTATTCCTGAGATGTGGACTTCAGTCATTGTGACTCTGACTTGAGTGAACTCTAGTCGATGTTTTGATGACTTGCAACTTGACTTCACAGAGAATAACGACTTGAGACTTGACTTGAGTCTTTCACCAAATGACTTGAGCTACATGTGTGCCTATTCTTTCTTTGTGTGATCAAAACAAAAAAAACCTCCTTATGTCTGGCCTATTCCTATCCTCCTCCTGTGTAACACCACTAATTAAGCAAAAAAAAATGTCATCATGACTAAGGAGATATCTGGAAAACTAGCCCTTTTAAAAAATCAATCCATTCCTAAAAAAAAAACTTTATTTTTAGCTTACATATCACAATTAGAATTTACAGTAACAAAGGTCTTTTTAAGATACCAGTTAAGGGGGTACTTGTTATTTTGTTAGTTGTGTTGAAAGTTTGGGAACAACTGCCCGAAACCTACTGTACCTGAAAACAGAATAACAATCTCTCAATTAATGTGTCTCTGTGAGATATAATCCTGACACTCACATAGATTGGCAAGAAAATCATATATCACTTGTTGATATTACATTGAATTTTTTAAAGTTTGAAGAACAGTTTTTTAATTTTCTTTGCCAATGAGGAATGCTTTTATATTATAAAGCCAGCTCTTCCGGGCCTGCTGTGTGTCTGTGTGAGCTTCACAGCTCTCAGTTATGAGCGGAGGAGCAGAGCGCTGTCTGCACACTGAGCTGACTGACGAGACGCGCAGCACTGACCAACTATCACCATGAACACCATGAAGAGGACCGCTCTGCTCCTGTTTGTCGCCGTCTGTGCGCTCTCAGGTAAGACTTTTTATATTTCAACCACTTTGTCAAAGTGAAAGTTGAAAAGATGTTTTTGTTAGTATTCAGTGGAGGACTTCATTTGCACTTAAACACTCTTCCTTCTGTATTTTAGTAGTGGGTTATGTCAAAGACATGATGTTGTAAACTATTGTAAACAGCCTTTATATTTTTATCATCAAGTCTTTGCATGTTTTTTATTCGGTATTATTAGATGACACATGACATATCTTTATGAGGCCTCTGTCTGACTTCCTGCATTGTTTAGGGAACAGAAATTTCCGCAGTCTTTCGATAGTGCTACAGGTCTGAGTCACATGTCTGCTGGCTGATGAGGGCTGGGGGTTTTTTTTAGATGACAAGATGAATCTGCAACTTATGGTGAAGGCCAAACTCAACAACTAGAGACTTTACGCAACTCACGAAAGTCCTCCCTGTTTATTGGGAGCTGAACATTGGTGTTAAATCATCTGGTTTAGGATTGTATTCTATCGAGAATTATGTTCACTTTGGTGTTGACTTAATGCTGACTGGAGGTCATAGTTTCTGTTTACTCTTTCACTCTCATCTGTCTGGCTGAAGATGAACACAAACAGCACTGTGAAACCTACATGTTTTAAAGTGAACAACTACACACCTGTTCTATCTGAACCCTAAAATGGGGCATCTTGATAAGGCCTGCCTGAACATGCAGATAAGCTGTGAACTCAAAAGACATGACTGTGTCATAAATGGGCTGTAGACCTGTGTTGCTACTTAGATACAGTATGGTAATATTCGCTGACGTCAATATGGAAAGCAGTCAAGCTGTCAAACTGAGTCAGTCTGCTCATTTAAATGTTTGTTTTGAAGGTATTAGCTGCTCACAGTCCAAAGATCAGTAGATTAAACAAAGGTTAAAGGGGCACTGTGTAGTTCAGGAAAAGAAATTCAATTAATATTTACAATATTAATGAGGTAATAATACAAACTTTTTCCATAAGTGAATAAACAAGCTGTTCTCAGAGGAAAATAAGGTCCAAGAACACTGTTTGAAGCTAGAAAGTTGGCAGGGTCCGCCACATATAAACAAAGTAAAACAGTATGAATTGTGTTGTCCTCAGGTCAGTTTGTTTATTCAGCGCTCCTGTAAAGCTGCATTAATCAGTATTTTTTATATTAACAATGGCTTTGTGTAATGTGAAAGTGAAATTGCTTGTGTAGAAAAACCTCCACAGTTATCACCTGACCTTGAACTAGGATGTTTTTTTTACATAAATGTTGAAAGTGATTGGTCTTTCTCTCTCTCTGTTTTTTTGAATGAAGCACTGTCATTGGCCGAAGACAAAGCCAAACCTTCTGCGACCATGTCCCCGGCACAGGAGTTTGAGCCGCAAACTCCCACCACCCCCACGCCTGCACCCAACACCACCACACATGCGCCCAACACCACCACGCATGCACCCAACACCACTACACATGCGCCAACAACCACCACGCATGCACCCAACACCACCACGCATGCACCCAACACCACCACAAGCAAGTCGACAACAACCCCAAAACCTCCAATCACAACTCCTACTCCCACTGCCCACCCCAACATGACTGTAGGTAACTACACCCTGATGACAAATAAAACTGTGATTTGCCTGATGGCTCAGATGGCGCTGCAGATCCGACTGGCAACACCAAAGGTACATTTCATCCGTCAAATAGACTCAACCATGAACCATGTCAATGTGGCTAGATCTTTCTGCACGAGACTCTGACTCAGCTTTTAATAATGCAGTCATCAGCTTCCTATTTTCAGGATTTGAAAAAGTTTTAATTTCCTCATTGTGGTGCAATTCATGACAGTAAGGTTAGAGAGATGTCATCCTTGTGTCATATGACAGTTGTTAATGCTACATGACAACATAATTGTGTTTCTGTAAAGAAACACTGCAGTTTCCATGGTACCTTCTGATACAAGGTCAGTCCTCTCTGTTTGCGTTTCAGGTCAATGAAACCTTCATTGTCCAGCCGAAAAAGACCTCAACGGAGGGGTATTGTAAGGAACCCACAGCCAACCTTACCCTTACCTTCACAGAGGGCTACATCACCTTCATGTTCAATAAGGTACTTCTGGTTTCTTCACTTTGTCACAGGTATGGAAGTATAATGTTGTGAGGTGGTGATAAGGGATCCAGTGAGGTCAGTCCTTGTCTTTGCAGCAGCGTATCTCTGACCTGCTCACACTGATTTGACATTTTATTAAAAGTTTGAGCAATTAAACCCTGTGCCATGTAACACAAGTAACCCATTCATTTTGATGAATAACAACCAGTTATCTGGCATGAGAAGGGAATAGTTAGAAAAGGGAAGTTCAGTTGACAAGCCTGTTCTAAGAGCATGTGACAGGGAGACGGCCTCACACCACCTCCCTCCGCAGTGCTTGTGTGATTCATGTAGTAGTTTTCTAAGTGATGCTCCACATGAACACGCTGGGAAAGTTAGAGGTGCTTGCTGGGTCCAATGTATCATTGTCAAATTAACTACATAACCTGGGTATAATTACATTAACAAATATAGCCTGGTCACCCTTATCTCACTCTAATTATATTTGCAAGGGCTCAACAAACACAGCTGGTGCAGTAACTGTCCAAAAAAGGAAGATCTGAGAACTACTGACCATCATCTACATCATCTTAGTTGGCTTGAGTCACATGTCTGTAGAACACTACTGTGAACAAATAATGAAGTTGTAAATATGAGATAAATGTAAATATAAACATGTCAATATATGTCCAGAGAAGACATACCTGAAAAAGATTGTTGTATGTTGTTACTGACTTTCCTAGATCTAGTTTGACACCGTTGTCATCAGTATCTCACATTTAATGACAGTAAGGATTCAAAGTGCTCCATGTGGCTTGTTGATTAATCACTATCTTTGGATGACAACGTTGGTGAAAACTATTTTCCTTTCTGTCCTCAGAGCACTGAAGATAATAAGGTCTACGTTAATGCTCTATCTTTCAACATCTTAGCTAAAGGAGGTAAGTCGGGAATACTGTCTGCTTCTGATTTACTGATTTTATTGATTCAAGTTTCGGCTCTATAAAGGTCACTGTGTGCACGCTGCACAGTTCCGCAGGTGGAGGCTGTGTAAGACTGTGTAAATATTAACCTAGACAAGAAGCAATCGAGAGCCAGTAACTTCCTTGTGTTCAGATAGGTACAATAATAATCTGTTCAATTACTGTGAAGCATGTGATGCCAGTAAGAGCCAACCTACTTCTTGCAATGCAGTCAAACAAGTTTGGGTCTAATACTGATCACCATCATGTGTTTTCATGGGAGTTGTCATTATGACCTTAAAAGACCTGAGCTTTGTTTAACTCTTGCAGGTAATGGCCAGTACCTTGCCAAAAACGAGTCAGTGCGTCTCTTCGCTGCAAAGATCGGAAACTCCTACTCCTGCAAGAATGAGTCAGTCTTCATGGGGAATGGGCTGTACCTGGATGTCACTCAAGACCAGATGCAGGCCTTCAATCTGACCAAGAGCAACGCATTTGGCCAACGTAAGTGTCTTCTTGAAGACAAATTTGTTTGTTTGCTTTGTGGCTCAATTAGACCTCCTTATCAATACATGTACCTGTCTCTCAAGTGCATTGTTAGATCCATTAATGTAGGTAAAATGTTCTACTCTCAATCACTGAATAAATGCAATACATTCAAAAAAAGTAGTTTGCATGAGTGGCACCAGCAGCAGCCATAGCTGAAAAGACAAGTAAAGACCATCATCTACAGCACCAGACAGCCATATCTGACAAGTGCGAAACCACCGGGTCAACACTAACCACAACGCAGCAAGAATGCACCGACTACCCTGCAAAGACCCGAGTGTGTGAAACTCCTTAGTCATATCACAGTACAACATATGTTTATCATGTCTTCAAATCAAGAGTCACGGTAGGGCTATGTTGCTTTTTCAAGTGATGTTTCCGACCAACTTGGATTAATCATCTGAAATGATGTGCTGACTGTGACACGATCTCAGAGCTGTTCACAATCCATTTACAATGTCCTGACAGCAACAAAGGCCTCCTCATCATCAGAATCAGCCACAGTGTGGAAAGTTACAAAGTGCGGTTATTCAAGCACTGCTCCTAAGTTGCAACTAACAAAGGATTTCTATTGTATGCTCCTCAATTATTATCATTACTATCATTATTACTTCTGAGGGAAATATTCTAATATTTTCCAAACAAAATGTATCATCATGTTATTAAAACACAGTGTATTGTTATTGATTAAAGGGCACATCCACCAATTTAACACATTAAAGTGTGTTTACAGGTGTTGGAGTCCTACTGCACATGTGAAAAAGTAGTATAAAGTCTTTTGTGGCTCCAGAGGAAGCTGCATGTAATCTCATTAACTTCCTCCAGTGATGTCCGTCCACTGGTCTAACATTGCACTCCTCTAACACTGTCGGGCTCATTATGGACAGTTTAAAAACAAATGATGTAAATGGATACAGCAGAAGAGATATCACCTTTTTATTCCACACATTCTTCTTGCTTTTGAAAAGCTGGTGCCTCCACCAGCTACTACAGTAAAATACTTTTTACACATTAATGCATCAGTAATGATATTTAAATAATGGAATTTATTATTCTGTGGCCAAAGAATTTACATTCTGGAAATTCTACTTTACTCAACAATCTGAATACTTATTCCACCACGGACTGTCCCTATCATCATTACCTCTCCAATCCCTTACATTGTATTTGGTTAATTTAAATATTGATCAACCGTGTGCCTATATATATATATATATATACATATCTAAGATATGAAGGACACAAAAATCATGAATCAAAACATTAGGCCTAGGTCACTAATCACAGTTTAATCACGTGGGTGTCATTTGGGTCAGAGTTATTTATGAACTGTTGAACAGTGTGTCAGTAGTCTTTTATCACGAGTTACCTGCAGAACAGGGATAGCTGGTTTAACTGCACCAGCAGCCTGTGTCTGATGGGATAGTTAAATACAAAAAAAGACCTTTTGTATGCTTTAGCCTTGAGCAGTGACAGGAGGCCGTTATGCCAGAGGTGTTATGTTTTCAGGATGTTGGTCAGGCCGTCAGATTCTTGTGAACGCAATATCTCAGGAACACCTTGAGGGAATGTCGACTTTGAGTCATGGAGGAAGTGATTAGAAGTTGGTGGTCAAAAGTCACTGTGACCTCACAAAACCTGTTTTACCTTCACTCAACAACATAGGCTACTTATGACAACAGTGCACACATATGTACACATGTACACACACGGGTAGCCCGAACCCTAACAATCTTGACAGACTAGCGTATCATTCATGGTGGTGCTACAGTGTTTGACAGTTGTTACAAGTACATGCACAATTGTTCACGAAGTACTTATAATAATTTATACTAATTTATTATACAACAGCATAAAGAAAGCCCTTAAAATTCTTCTTTGGGCTTCTTCTCTTGACACAAAAATTGTAGGCACAACAATTTTTGACTATTGACCCTTTTTCCTGTACTTGCATCTTGAGCTGTTGTAACAAGTGAATTTCCCCGTTGTGGGATAAATTAAGTCTATTTATTTATTTAATTTGATCTAATTTTAACACACTATTACCACTGCATGCTGCAGGCGGACGTGACAGCAGAGAATAGGACTTGACAGTTATAGAAGTCTGTGGCTGCCAATATGAAAATCTGTCTCACTTTTAACAGAGTCATAGCAGTGAGATGATTAAAACTCCATGACACTGCATGATAAGGACATGGTACATAAATAGGCCTTTCATTTTGAATTTGCCAGACAACTCAAAAATGACATTGCAAAATGGACTTTTGCATTTAAACTTGATTAGAGAATTGAAATTGCCCTTTTATTTATGTGATTATTTTCATAAAATTTGATATCACAATACTTTTTAATCAAGTCACCCATCATGAACACTGGCATTTCAATTAATTAAATTATTCCACAACACTGGCAGACATAGACTTCTATACAAGTAAATAAAAATAATGAATGTTTAAAAAAATGATATGTTATATTAAATATAATCTGTTATATGTAAGTTAATTATGAAAGATGTATTGAATTTTCTTTTTTGTATTAATGACATTAGATGCAGGCAGTTTACTATTATATAGGGTTTAGTTATTAGATGTCCATGGTTAACTGTTGATGTTTTATTGGTTGTCAGAAGTAAATCTGATGTGTGTGTATGTGTGTTTTCCAGCTGACGTGTGTGCTGCTGACAAGCCTAACTACAGTGTTGCCATTGCGGTGGGAGTGGTGTTGCTGGTGCTCATCGTCATCGTGGTGGTGGTCTACCTGCTGGGCCGCAGGAGGAGGGCCGATGGCTACCAGTCTCTGTGAGAGAGGCTGGACAGAGGTCAATCAGAGGTCACTCCCATAGTACACCAAAGTCAGTGAGGCTGTGATCTGTCTCAGGGCTTAAAGGGCACTTCCACTTCAGACTCACCTGCCATATTTTCTGTCCTTTAAACCAAGTAAACCGAGGGGTTTACCTCATTATTGACAGTGTTTTAGCTAGAGGTCCCACATATAGAGCCTGGAACTTTCCACTAATTAATTGATTAAAACTTAAGTAAAAAAAGAAAATGTTATTGCCTGGCTCTGAAAAATAATATGATGGAATATGAACGGTCAACGTGCAAATGGAAGCAAATAGTATTTTAAAAAAGTAACATTTTAAACTTTCCAATTCATTTTATGATTTCATTTTAATAATCAATTATTAATCCATTATTTAAAAACAATGCTCCAGACTCCATACACGTGAGTTGTAGAAAGCCAATATTACACAACATTTTTAAAATTTAACATGCCAGTAGCCAGTCGTTTTGTGGGACATATGCCATAGAATAACCCAAAATTACAAGAGTTTGTCCCCAGAATTATATTATAATATTTTCACCAGGGTGGACAAGGGTCTGATATAGCATCAATGTCACTAACAATTATGATGTTAATAATGACCAATACTTACAGACTGACAGCTTCATGGATAAAACTGACCAAAATGTCTCTTGGAATCAGTGCAGGTTATAGACAGCCAGTGTATTAGTGGTCAGTACTGTTATAATGATGTCATTTTATATGCAGTTTTGGACAAGAGGCTCCTTTCATCAGTCTGACCCGCATTAACCTCTCACTGAACAGTGGAATTTTAAAGTAAGATAAAATTAAGTCGATTTTACCATCTCCTCTGTCTAAGTGATATACATGCATATATTCATACGAGATAAAGCACATTTAGAGTTTCTTCCTTGTTGTGGGATTATGTGTTTAAATGTTTAGTTATTTCTTATATTTTTTATTAAATCAAATCATGTATTTTCTGTCACACAGGGTCTTATTTTAAAAAAGAAGGGAAGTTATCCAATCACTAACTTTACAGGTGATCATACTGAGTGTGTTTGCATTATTAATCAGCACAAAGGGAAAAGCAGAAGGATGTTTGTCTGGGATTATTTCCACCTGGTCAACATTAATTGCACTGATTGCTGCTCCAACTGATTAACTATCTTTTTTCATACTGTACTGTATATGTAGCTGATGCTGTGCTTTCATACAAATTCAGTGATGCACTATCCATGCAGCTCAGCAATGAGTGTAGTCCAGTTCTGATCTGTAATAGGTCACATGTTCAGGACATCTTAAGAGTCCATCTCTACTCCTCCCGCCAAGTCTACTCTGACACCCTGCACTGCCTTAAAGGAATATTTTGACATTTTGGGAAATACGTTGATACGCTTTCTAGCCTTTTCTCCATTTCAGTTTGAGTACACAAGTTCTGATTCCCAAATGGTTGCCTCTTGTTAAAGGGTCAGTTCACCCAAATTATAAAAAGACATATTTTGTCCCATACCTCCGGTAATATCTTTCCCTTCAGGTGGTTTAAGTAGTTTTTAAGATATTTTCTTCTTAAACTTCTGCCACAACTTTAATACAATGATGGTGAATGCATTTAAAAATGTCATCTTCTTCAGTACAAAGTAGTTCTGGTGAAAACTGTTGTCAGGACACTATCAGAGGACACTGTTTCTAGAAAAACAAGCTGCTGAGAAGTTTGTCAGGACATCTCTCAATGCTGAGCACCTCCAGTGTTTTGGGGTGGGAGCAGAAATCTAAGAGGCAGATATCTGAAAACCTGGACACATAAAACCAAAACTATCTGCACTAGACTAGAAATGTTGTTAAATAGGCTAGACTTACCTTTAAATAATACTTTGCATGGCAGTATTATTATGATAAAGAGTGGCATGGTGGGTGGAGGAGACTGTCTTGGTGTGATGTCACTGATTGATTCCAGTCTGTCCCCCTTTGTATCTTTTGTCTCTCAGTAATTGCCAGCTTCTGCAGTAGTTGTAAAACAGTACAGTTGGACTTATTGAATTGATGACCTGCTGCTCACAGCTGCAGTACCACATTTTGTCCATCAGGTGGTGCTGTGAAGTTAAAAAGTGAACAGAAACGTTACCGTCTGTACAGTTTTCCACAGTGTGTGAGCACTTTTACCTGTTGTTAACTTCTTGCCAATAAAGTATGATATATTTCTAAATGTGTGCATGTTTGATCTGCAGCCTCCTTTTAATCTTTAAATCTCCAAATATTTTACTCACGTAACAAATTCAGATTATTATTAGTTTATTTGTGAGGGAAAAGCACAGAGAAACATTGACAGTTGCTGAAGCAGTGGCAGATGTACTGTGTGTGAGCGTAGAGGCCAAGCTAATTTATATAATTTTAATAATTATAATGTCAGTATTTCCATTTGATCAACTTGATACTTACTCTACACATCATTACATTTAGGTGAGAAATAGTCATGTGTCAGTTAAAGCTACGTTCACTACGAGTTTGTAGATTTATGGTTTACACTCAATACAAAATATTATATTGTAGTTTCCATAGTTGATACCATGATATGTTATATCAGGGATCCCCAGACTTCTTCCTTTGGAGGTCCAAAAACTGAAACTTATTGGTGGACCACAGGCCATCATCAAGCACCTAGTGTGTAGTATTGTTAAGATTCAATATGGTACTTTACAGAAGCCCTGAGGCAGGAGAAAATCAGTTTTATAAGTCTGATCTGAATAGTTTTCTCCCAATTTTTCTAAGGTCCTAATTAGTTCATAGCATATTTCAAGTATGCTAACTATGGAAGATGAGCCACACACAAAAAAATTTGAACCCAAATAATGTTTTTTTTTATTTTTACAATGGCCCTGACTTTCTTCAATAAATAATCTGCTGTAAATCAATAAAACGATGACATTATTTTTCTTTTTCGCAGTCATATTGCAGCTATTGCTTCCACGTACATACATCACCAACAACCGTCACTATACAAACATCTCAACATTTTCATCAACCTAGATCTTCTTGCATTTGACCTGTGGAAGCATGACAGTGAGAAAGGCCTTCTGCGTCTTTCACTTACTCTTTTCACAAGCTCGCACAATCACTTAAACTTTAATATTATTCCATGTTTTAAGCATACTTTGTAAAGACAAGTAATGTCCCATTACTGAGAGGTTGGACCATTTTTCTAAAGCTCAGATAAAGGCTTATAACTGGTAGGGAAATCCTTCGAATCAGATGTCAAGTTTGAAGGTGACAAACACCTGGAAATCTCTGAAAAGAGCAGTTCCTGAGGAGGACTCCTGTTGCAGCTGTACATGGGACTGCACCAGGAGCTCTTGTTGTGAGGGCCTGAGAGGCCTGCTGGACCTTTGACTGACAGTCAGCTGCCTGTGGCCCAAATCTGGCTGCCCAAAACAAATATTTGTGCCCCTGACCAAATCTTCGATGCAAGCTTTCCCTTGCATAGCTTACATCCAGACCTTTGCACAGTTCCTCATACACGTTGAACTAATTGCAGCCATGCTACAGCTGCTTGGCTCAAACAAGACTACAGGTTTCAGGTTTAAATATGTTATCAGCTGCGAATGGTACAAGACTTTGGTACAACGAGCTGCAGTTAATCAGGCAGCGAGCAGCCAATCGCGAAGCCCGTTTCAACCAGCTGATAGAGGAGGTGTGCAGCAGGAGTCATGTTGCAGCGGCGGGGCGGGACTGATCCCCACAGCCACAGAGTAGTTGCAAAACTTCCGATCTGCAGCCTGGCATCCAGAAAGACGTTCAAAAGAGGGAAGACATCTGTTGGAGAAGTGAGAGCGGACTGATCGTGACCATGGCAGGTAAACAAGACTGAAACATTACTGCATATCGTTGTTAACAGTGCTAGAGCTGCCCATGAAGATCCCTGTTGTTTGTCCAGAGTGATGAAATCCAGATGTTGTGTTCCTCTGGAGATACGCACAAGGACTTCCGCTGCACATGCAATGCAAGCACTTCTCTTTCCCACCGTACAGTCAGCTGTAGTGTTAATATGAAGGCTAAGAGTAGAATTTGACTGTTGCAGATGAAGCAGCAGTGGTGGAGGAGGACATGAGCCCGACTCAGAGCCCTCTGGTCCAAGTTACCTTCCAGAGGAACGTCCACAGGAAACAGAAGTACCTGGAGGCTGAGCCCAAAGCTCTGGGGGTACAGACTCTGTGTGTGTGTGTGTGTGTGTGTGTGTGTGTGTGTTAATATTAAGCATTCTCTCTGCTCTCAGATCACTCAGATTGGCCTGAGTGCCTATCAGATCCTGTGTGTGGCCGTGCTTCTGGCCAAAGACCTGAGCTATGTGGGCAGTGACATACCTTTCTTCATTTCGACTCTCCTGGTAAGCACATGGACACACACCTCAAATAATATACCTGAGATCAGAGCCTGGCTCACCATAAGGTTTGGTCTGGTTTTAGATTGATATTGGAACATTATCATATGAATCACTGCTGTTTTATTGTGTCTAGGTCAGATACTCATCCTTCATTTTTGAGTGACAGTTTGTGCAGGGAGTCAGTCAATTCAGGGAACTGTTCTTAGGTCTGAAACACAGGATGGAAAAGACTGTTGCACATCTTAACATGGCTGTACAGCGGGTGCTTGCTGGCCTGCGGTCCACTAAGTTTCAGTTTTGGCCCTCAAAGGGAAAAGTTTGAGCACTTTAGGGTTCAGTGTTTTGAAAATATATACGAGACCATAAATGGTGTTATACTGAGGTAGTTTTCGCTATAATAGCTGATTATATTCAGTCACTGCAGGCGATGTTTCAAATCAATAAGTAAATTATATTTTCCATCATGTGATAAATTAGTGTGATTGTCATGTTTTTAAAGGGGCACTCCAGTGATTTAGCACCGACATTAAGTTGTGTGACAGCTTGAAAATAAAAAGTCCAAACTCAAATCAGCAGAGGCTGACGTTTAGGCCTAATCCTAATACACCCCTTGACCCTACCGCTCAGCGCAGGTACTGAGTGTGTCAATAGGGTGTCTTTATTCATGTTGGGAAAGAGGCAAACTGTTGCTCGAGGTTTTTCAGAGGCACAGTGGAAACATGTAACATGTAATTTGTGCATTACAATCCCATATTTTGATGTATTTCAGTGTTGCACCCCCAGCCTTGAGCCTTATGGTGTGTTCCAGTTGAACTGGAAATTTGGAATTTCCGAGTTCTCATTTAGCAATTTCATTTGGGGCTCAAACTTAAGTCACATTTCCGACTCGGAGAGTCGAACGCACCTCACCAACCCCAACCTCAAAATTCAAGATGGCTGCCCTGCTTACAACTGTGAGAGCTTTATAATATACAGTTCAAATAATGGTTATTAGTGCTTCTGTTTTATTGGTGTCTCATTAAATCAGTCTTACACACAGTACTGTCCAAATGTGGACATGATGCTTTGGTGTTTGTACGCACACAATGCAACATAATGCATTGTTATCAGCTGGTAGTGCTAACAGTGACGAATAAATAAGGCTAACCTGGCTAGAGCGGGTATTCCAACTTAATCAGAATCAGAAATACTTTATTGATCCTGAGGGGAAATTGCTTGCATTGCAGCTGCTCCCATTCAAAGTCCAGAAATATACAGAAAAATAATAAGAATGTTTGTACCATTTTTACTTAAAGGGGGCAGTTCACTCCAAAATCCATATTTTTCCTCTCAGTTGTAGTGCTATGTATCCATTGAGATTGTTTTGTTTTGGAAGATGTCTGTCTTCCCTCCATATAATGGGACTAGATGGCATTCAGCTTGTGGTGCTCAAAGCACCGATAAAATACATTTGAAAAACTCTGCAGCAATGTCTCCTTACAGAAATCATGACCCGGGTGAAGATTAGACAGACCTTGTTGTGAGCAGTTTCATGTAGGAACTATTTTCTGTCCGTGTTTGTGACTGTGCTGTAAACTGGTGCATGTCCACACACAGCCCTGATGTCCAGGTTGTCTGATCTGTGTTCTCTTCATAGGTGGTAATAGCTGGGAGTGTGGCTGTGGCAGCACAGAACCTCCATCTGCCAACGGTGAGTGACCTGACTGGAGAGGAAATGTACATGAGAGATGTACAATAACAACGACAAAATACAGATACAGGCAGAAACTAGTAGACGTTACAAAAACTGCTGGCATGAGAAATTAAGACTGTTGCACAATTGGACTCTCCATTCCACAAAAAGAAGAACTGCTCTCAGTCTCTGCCGCTTCCTGTAAGACGAGTCACTGGCCAAGGCTGAATGGAGCTAGTTGTTACACAAGTCCACTGACCCTGTCATATGTGGCAAGAATCAGCCATGTTGCTCCGTAACTGGTTGCAAGCTGCGTGGCTGTCAGGAGCAGAAAGGAACATTTGGTAAAGGAACGGGGAAGAGAGGCTAAATACACACGAGACAATGACTTTATAACTGTAGATCAGAATCAGAAGTACTTTATTATCCCCCAGGGGAAATAAAGTATTTCTGATTCTGATTCTAAATTAGCTGAGAGTGAGGCTGAGCTGGATGTGTGTGCCAAAGCTTCCCTAACAATTTAGTCCAGCAGTGACACTTCTAAATAGTTGTGAATTTACGAAGTACCACTGCTAATTATGATTTCAAGATATAACACATACATATGTCACATTCGTGCATTAAAATGTCTAAAAACGACTAGAGTTGTGTACATCCAAAATGTTTCCAACAATGTTCCAACCCAAAACGTTATGAGACTACACGTAAGGTAACACACTGTAATGTGTCGTAACACGTGACCTGACCTGACCTGACCTGACCTGACGAAACGAGACCCCTGATGGCAGAAATGACATATTGTGCATTTGATTATTAACACAAACCCTAACAAAAACCTTTTGCTCTTAATTTGTCCTGTCTGTAAATGTCTTACAGAACCAAACAAGTTACATTTTTTTTAAACTTATATCTCCTGTGTTCCTCTGTGTCTGTCAGCTGAGGGCCTGTTTGGCGATGCAGATTCTGGCCTGTGTCGCCTCCTTGTTCAACATTATCTTATCTCTAGTTAAGATGGAGGACTTGCCCTCTTTCTGCTGGCATTACTACTACGACAACTTCACGTTACATTATGGTGAAACCTGTCATAATATTGAGGTGAGTTAACAATACTACCGTGTACTGTCACACTATCATGTTTTGGAGATGATATATAATGAAATGATATTGTTGTTTAGTGTTGGGTTATGACACACTGTTTTACAAACCTTTTTAAAGACCATACATTCAAAACAGTCTCAAGTGATAATTTTTGCATTGTTGTGATCATTACATATATTAATACAAAGCTTCCTAAGGGTCTTGGCAAAACAATTACGTACGTCAGCACACTTGCAAGACTCCTTTCTTTGTATCGAGGCAGCTCTCTTTGTTTCTTTCTTTTCTTCAAGCGTTCTTCATCCCTTGGCCTGTTTGGCAGTATAAACTGTCACCAGGAGAGCTGGATTTGATAGCTTTCCCTGTTCCCACATTGCTGGTGTGGCTACCAGAACAGGAGGATGCTGCTCTGTGTGTGGTCACCAAGCAGACAGGTCCGCCTCTTTATGTAGTTCTCTGTCTTGATTGGACAAGATGGCCAGAAAATCTCTATTCTCTTTTACTGCATGAGCGGTGGGAGGAGGAGAGACATGAGTTACTGACCAGACAACAGAGCTTTTTAACAATTAATTTAATAAATATCTTTCACTTACAGCAGCGTTAAGTAAATTAATGACATGAGGTTTTGATTATACTACGCACTACAACTGTATTTAGTATTTCACATCTCACATTTGTACTACAACCAAGAAGGTTAACATTCCATTTGATTTGCTTGTTTGTTGTTTGGTTCGTCAGCAGGATTACACAAAACGGATTTCAATGAAACTTGGATTGAGGATGGGTCTCGACCAAGAATAGGCCCCATTAAATGTTGGTGCAGATTCAGATAAAGGGATGGATCGAGGAATTTTTACTTCCTTTCTTGAACATTGTCAGAAAGGGCATTTTTTGACATTTTTGTTCATTTCTCAGGGAATAATACATGGATCTTGATGGTCTAGGTCACTGATATCTATGAGTGAGTACATTTCGAAGAGGATCCTGTTGGGCATTGGCGGAGGTATGCACTCTACTGAGTGCCATTCTATTTAGCAATAAGAGGGTGGCCAAAGTATAAAAAGAAAATCCAAATTGTTACAAAACAGAATTATCCTTTAATTCCTTATTGTAAATGTTTCATATGTATAAATGTTGAACTCTCAGAGATATTGTGAGGACTGAAAGCTGCTGAACTCTCATTTAAAGAGTGCAAGATGAAAGCAGTTGAAGTGTGAGTTGAAGAGTTACAGATGAAAGCAGTTGAAGTGTGAGTTGAAGAGTTACAGATGGAAGCAGTTGAAGTGTGAGTTGAAGAGTAACAGATGGAAGCAGTTGAAGTGTGAGTTGAAGAGTAACAGATGGAAGCAGTTGCCAAATTACATTTAACTGATATGTGAACGTTAAAGTCAGTTTAGTGTAAGCAGTAGGAGCACTTGGAAGTTTCAGTTGAAGTGTAATCTCACACTCAAAACACGTCACATCTCTTCCCCCCCCGTCTTTCTATTTTTTTTTTCTTTTTCTATCATCCGTCATCTTTCTTCAATCCAAACATAAATTAAAGATTTCTCCTCACTTGCAGAGCACCCAGTCCCACTTTTATGCTGAGTGTGTGGTCATTCATGTTGCTCTGCTGGCCATCTCTGCCACTCTGGCTGCCTACTGCTGCAAGGTGGCCAACTGCTGCGCGCCAGCTCCCAAAATGGTGAGTACTGAGCAACACGGCTGCAAATATTTTCTAGTTGTGTCACAAATCTAGCAACCAAGTCTTGTTCCATCATGGAGGTCCTCTGTATAAAAGGGCTCGTTACTAATGCCTAAATATAAAAGCAACCACACAAGAAAAATAAAGATGACTGAAGAGGACGGTTGATTCTTTCTAGCAGAGTCTGCCAGCGTTTTGGACCCTAGACAGTGTTTCAGTAGGCCTTACAAAAGTGACTTATCACTATCACTACAAAGAAACGATTCTACAGTAACTTTCATTGTAGCAGTCAACCATTCCATGGCCTAAATTTGTTCTTTTCCTCTTTTTCTGTCCCTCTCAGCCGGTGATCACTGTCCAAGCCCCCCCTATCCAACCGTGAGGAGACAAAGTGGATGAAAGTGGAAGAGAGATGTACTGCTACACAGAGTTAAAGCTGCACTAATCATTATTTTTTATAGAAACAGTAGATCAAATAGCAAGTGTGTAATGTGAAATGGTAAAGAGAAAGTTCAACTGTACAGTTCCTTCTTTCTTCTTTTTTCTTTCTTTTAGCTCCTTGTTTTGGTTCTCCTGCCCAGAAACTGCATTCTTATCAATCTCCTATTAGCCATTGTTTTTTCAGCCAAAACAGCAGACAGATGGAGTTAGAGACTAGCTGGTGAACATAGTGGCGCATTTAACCAAGCCAGAGTTGATTCAGACCAAAACAGAGCTAAAGGGGGGTTATGATTGAACTAACAGAGACATGACTGAATGGTCATGTTTGTCTCTACAGAAGACGATTAGAGTCACATGTGAAAATTAATTTGAATTCTGAATTTAAAGTCAGATCTCGGATGTTTTTTTTCTCAGAATTTGGACTTTAATTTCAGAATTCAAATCATTTTTCACACGTGGCTCAAATCGTCTTCCGTAGGTCTCTGTCTGCTTGTGTGTGTATATGCTAATGCTTGCAAACACATTTCTCTAAAAACGGAATAATGTGACAGTATTATAACAATTAACAATTTTGTATTAACAGCTTGGTCGACTGTACCCAAGTGGTAAAAAAAATAAAAATAAATGCAGTGTTAAGAAATTACGTACATTAGTTACAATGTCCTCATTCTTAGCATATTCTGATATATTTTGATGAGTTGATTAAGAGTTTTAATGCTTTTGTTCAGAGGTGCACAGTCAGGTGCTTAGAAACATCACAGAGGGTTATTGATGAACGAACTGTATTGAGAAGATAAATAGACTGAATTTTACCGCTTATGACATCAGTATAATCACTAAATGATGCACATTAATGCTTTTCTGAAATTATTTCTGTTCAGATTGTTGGTTACTTTATGATTATTATAACCTAAATAATGCTTTACTGTTGTTCCCTTTGTCACTGCGACTAACACAGACTGATAATAAAAAGTAATGTAATTTTTTTGCAATTGTCCTTATTTTTTGTGTGAAAGAGACAGTAAAACAACACAACCACACATGATTATCTTTCAAATGTGTGTGTGTGTGTGTGTGTATGATTAACGATTGATTGTTTGATTGATTTATTTATTTTATTGACTGATAGTCACAATCAGAGCGTCTATGGTGTCTTCTTGCTATCACTGGGGGGGCACCAAAGTCTAAGTGTAAATCTAAAGGCCTTTACTCACTGTTTGTATCCGTGCACGTACAACAGACACACTCCTTGCGTCATGGCTTGTACTTTAGTTAATTCATTGTTAACATTGTTTTAACAATTTTGACAAAGTTACAACAGTTTTTCATAATACTTTGTAAATGGTTAATAAATACTGTGTAGTTCGTCTTTAAACATTGATCCGATGGATATTATAAAGTTACAACTGATGTTTAGAAACCTTTACAATTGCTTCATAAATGGCTGTAGGTATTTCATTGTTTAACAGTCACATAAATATTAAGGAACGTTGAGGAACTATAAATTTACCATTCATTAATGATGGTTATTATAAAGTGTTATCACATAATAACTACACAAACATAGCCAGGCGAGATAATAAAAATAAAGAAAATCTTACAATTGATAATTTGTTTGTTTGCTGTCATTATCTAAGAAATAGTGAAGTGAACTTCAAAATGGTCATTATCTGAAAAACGTGATAAGATGCTGCTGCCAACAAGACCAGAACTATGGAAGTGGAACACTGAACTGGGATGCAGCCAGTTAATATCATTAGTTATACCTGTGCTCCTGCCTACCACATGTGTATTTATTATAATTATATTTATTATAATCGTATTAAAAAAACAGCTTCAGTTTACGGATCAGTATCTGTGGATTCAGTTTGAATGTTTGTTTCAGCTGTTGCTACTGTATAACTGTGACAGAAATGCTTCATGTACAATATAAAACAAACAATCTTTTATTAGGCACAAAAACATTAAAAACTGTTTTTCTTCCCAAATATTTAATACATTAAACACATATATTCAAGCAGACATGGTTAAAATGATAGTTCATGATCAGAATTATAAAAAACGGAACATCCAGGAGGGATGGGTACACAGTCATGTGGGACACATTTTATAAAGTTCCTGTAAAGTCCTGTTCAGTCTGAAAAGGCAGATGTCCTGATACATTATCTACAGAGCAGCTGACAATGTTATGAGGCACACAGTTCATTAAGAAGAAAACAGAAGTTTGTTTTTTTCAGGTTTCACTCCCTCATATCTGCAGTTCGTCTGCCCAGTGGCTCTGTGGGAATCAAGAGGGGAAAAATAGTAAAGCATAAGCTACAGTCATCTTTAATTTATCAATTCTTTGGTTTGATTTCCTAAACGCCCTTTTTAATTTTCAATGTGTATAAAGTATGAAATGTAAAGCACACAGACAGCTTCAATGTCCAATAACTTACTTGGGATGCAGACGGTGTGTTCTCCTCCAGGTCTCCGAAGCAGCCATGTTTGTGGCGGACGAGACTCCCCCACAGCACAGAGCGACGACAGGCCGGACATTCACCCTCCACTGGCAGGAGGTGGGACGGCTCTGACTTCAGGAAATGTTTGGCGAGGCAGATCACATGACTGCTCATTCCGCACGACACGTGGAAACAGCTCAGCTTTTCCAACCCCTGGGGAAAAGAAGAGACAAAGATGTAAGGACTGTCAGTTCACCTTACTTGCCACAACTAACTAAAACGTTTGTCGTGATTAAGGTTGGATTATACTGGAATTGTTGTAATAAAAACTTGTTTGATACTTCACTAATAAAAATTCCAGACTTTTTCTAGATTATGGAACATATTTTAACTCTTTTATAAACCTTCTATGAAAGCTTGTTTGGAAGAGATCGATCAAGGTGAAAGATAGAGATAGCAGGACTTCTCATTTGTGACTCAAAAGCAAATAAAATGAATGTAAAATGTTTGTTGTTTTTTGGGTTTTTTTTCCTACAGTTTTTGTGTATGCATATTAACATGCCATTGTTCACATAGCATCAGCGTTAACAAGCTAGATTAGACAAATTAAGCATCAGCAAAGATTAGCATGTTATGATGCAACATTTTGAGTAAATTTTCAGCATGGTGGCATCTACTAGTTGTTAAGGTGGTAACAAGACACATGTAGGCATGCTAGCAGCAGTTAATGTGCTTTGATTTGTGCTGTGAGCAGAAGTCAGTATTTAAGAAACACAGGGGGCCATATTTAGATGGTCTATAGCACATGGTCTAAAGCGCAATGCGCTAGTGCGTTTAGGGCGCGTCCAAGTCCATTTTGCTAGTTAAACTGTGGATAATCTGGGCACAAAGTGCAGCACACAGTGCAAAGAGGTTGTATTTAGACTCTGAATTAGTCATGGGTGTGTTTTGGGCAGAACATAAATTAAACCAATCCGAGTGTCATCGGACACAGATACAATGTTATTCATCTACAGATAGTTCCAGCAGGTGTTTATGTGCAGGTTAGGGGTATTACCCAAATGATGAACTTTAACAGTTTATTCAAATCTTTCAAAGCAAATCCTGATTGAAGATTAAAGAGACTGTACCTTGACCAGCCCTTTACAGAGAAAACACCTGGATTTCTCCTCCTCCTCTCCTGCAGACTGCAGTGGCACCTTCTTCTTGGCTCTCACACTTCCAAAAGCAATGGGGATGTGCAGCGGAGGCTGCAGACTGGGCTCAAAGTCCATCCTGTACTCCTGTTTGAGCCAGCGGGCCGTCAGCGGCAGCCTGGTCCACGGTGCCACCCGCAGCATGTTGGAGACCACACGCCAGTGGAACTGCAGGCTCGACTCTTTCCGGGAGCGCCGAGTGATGTGGGAGAGGCGCCTGGAGGAGTGAGGGTGCTGCCACGCCCACTCAAACTGACAAATACAATGAGGATAGAGGGAATTATTTTTTAGCTCAGCGCATAATGGAAACATCAGGTACTAATGACTGAGGAGCCTTTTAGTACAACTCAGAGTCCAAAGAAGTTGGGATGCTATGTAAAACATAAAACAAATTGTGATAACTTACTAATGGGCCACATGCATCTTTGTATGTGTTTCTGAGCCTCAGCAACTGCATATTTTTCAGTGGGTTGGGTTGAAATTTGTCCTGAAAATCCAAGTAACCCTGAGGATACTTAGCAACATGTATTCATTCAAATAGTTGCTGAATGTTTAAAGTAATCAATTAATATCAATAAAACATTTTTTACCAAAACAAAACAAAATCTCCACTATCACTTTATTGCAACCAAACTGTGATTCTGTGTAGTATAAATGTAGTTCTATCAGATCTAGAAGTTATTTGGTCATGCATGAAAAATTGAGTGCTACATGTCTGGCTAAATATAGCTTTAGAGCTGAAAATGTTTAAGTGTAAATTTTCCCAAGGAGGATTATCTTAATTAGACGTTACATCACTCCTTCTTATTGCAACATGGGCTTGGGAACACTTTGTAAGACCATTGTCAGTAGACCCAGTTTGTTTGAAAATGACTGCACTGTGTCTTTAGTTATGCTTTATACAGTATCCCAACTTTAAGGGAATCGTGGTTACACCTGTAACTGGCTTAGACCAATGTAAGTGTAAATTGACTTATATTGTAAATGGCAAATGAGCAGAGTAAGAAAAAGGACACCAACTGATCTGAACCTGAATTTACTAAAGACAGAAAACATAGTACCACTAAATCTGCTTGGGATGAAACATTTTTAAAGGCACACAGATATTTAGCAGCCTGACATCTTAAGGTGAGTTGATCTAAAGTCTGGAGAGCAAGAAACTGTATTTAGCCACTGTTTATAATGCAGACTGCAGAATAACTGATCTATAAATGGGTTTCATTTGTTTATTCTGGAGGTAAAACTTTTCATTTTCTTTAGAATCTGATTGTTAAGATTCTAAAAATGATATGATCTGGTCTTTGCATTAGTAACAATGAACCTGCTTCATGTAGATGCTGCGGATGGTTGTTGAGTTTCCATGCAAGACAGTGTGCAGTGACACTGAGTGTTTGATGGTGATTTATTTCTGTTTTAGAACGTAACAACAATGAACCAGCTAATAAAGTTTAGTTTATCACATTCACTTCGTCCTGTCAACAGCCAATCATTCACTTTTCATCTCTGTGTGTAGACTAGTTTGGAATCAGACTTTGTTTCTAATGTAAACAGACATTACAATAACTGTCCGATATTGATTCAAAAAGCACCTGTGGTGTTTCATAGACGTGTGAATGATGCTGCACATATCACATGCATATCTTGTGGCAGCTGGAAGTTCTGTGTTTGACCACTGAGCCCTAGTTCCTAGGCCATCTACACCCAGAGCAGGGACTTTTTGGGATTAGAACATTGTCTGAGGAGCTTGGTTCCTCTGCTCCTATAGGTCAGGTTCCTGATCTGTCCCCTACACAAATGTCAAATAAATACTGATGACACATCAGGATTTGGATGGAATACAGTCACATTTAACAAAATGCACTTGGTTACAAAATATTGTCCAGTCTTTCCTAAAAAGCGTAGACTTACTTACCCTCAGGGCAGCAATATCAGAGGGAAAGCCATGTATAATAAGGACCATTTCCCTGGAAAAAAAAAAACATACAACATAATCAGAATATCACAAGTTATACACTCATTATGTGGTTACATACAATGTCCATCATGTAGTACAGTGCAGCAGGTCATACCATGGTCCTCTTCCACTGGTCCTCTTGGCTCCCCCCCTGTGCCGTCCAGCGTTGTGCTGTCCGATCCTGCGCTCAGGGTTCACGGTAAAGCCGATGTAAATCCGACCTTTAAATTTAGGATTGGTGCAGTACAGCATGTACACACCAAAGAACCTTTCTACCTCGACTACCATTGTAGAGGAAACTATGCAGTGTTGTTATTATGCTCCTTAATAAACGGCCGATTGAACATTAGATAGAACATCAATGGAATTAGCTAACTAACGTTAGCTGACTAGCGTACAGTCACAAAAAATAGGAAATGTAAAATTACTAGAAGATATCAATCCATTAAACAGTAGTAATTCTGCCATGCTTATGGCAATATTACTTGTAATATTTGGTCGTAGACCGCTACTTCATACATTTCAAACACAGTCAGCCATAGTGGACTCTCAACAAATATTTACATTATGTACGGTGTCTGTCTTAGCAGCCCACTACTCTGCCTGATGAAATGTGTTTCAAAATGACTCAATGTGTCTCACTGCGACTCTAATAAAAATATTTCTTTATAACTAACATGCAATGGATACTTCTACATCTTAAACTGTGGGAATTCTGAACAGATATTATTGTTTACATGAAGTACTGTTAATATTTAGTTCGTCTTTCTGTAAGGACCCCTAATATTATGATTCGCTACTTTAAAAAAATATGTCCCGCCTATTCTTACGTATACCGCATGTTATTGGATAATAATTATCTTTGCTGCAATGCAATTGGACATTTCTGTCAGTGAGAGACGACCACCCCTTCAGGCACGGTGTTGACTGAAATAAGCGAGAACAGCGTACAATATACACCTTTGGTAATGATAAACTTCTAAATTAAAGCATCAGTCCATATCTGTGCTGTAACAGTATTTTTGAGAGTTAGAATTTTAAAACTTGAGGAATACTGTAGTACTTCCGGTGTAAGCGTGTCTTTCTATCTGACTATACTATAGATATGCTTAAAAATTAGCCGGTGTCTGACTGTAACATCTGATTTCCTAACGTCGCAGTGTTTTTTGTTCATACAGACATGGCCATAACAGCTGATCACATCCGGGATAAACTCATTAAGGAGCTCGGGGCAGTGCACGTGGTAGGTTTCTGGCTATTATTTGTTCTTGCATGTTCTCTTAGCTTAGCTCAATGTAGCCTTACAGCCCGAGCACACTGTAGTGAGCAGAAATACACAAACGCCATTCAAACATTTGCCGAGCGTTAACATCACGTTTCTTCTCTGTATGTACATACATGGTAGAACATAACACAACTAAAGTAAAAGTTTAGATATGACTCATATTTATAGCAATATGTGTGTCATGGCTACAGTTTTCCTCTCGCTGCTGCCCTCCACAGTGCAGGTGTGTTAGACACTGGAATTTTCATATAGGTGTATTTCCTATTTAGAGTGGGTGAATAAATTAAGGACTGAAGTGTACAGTACAGTATAATATAGTAATATTGTGGCCAACAAATAGAAAACCACTAAATTGAATGTTTTTTGAGTGGAGTTTGGTTCAGCTACACAATACATGGTGCTAAGCAGGCCCGTGGCCAATTAAACAAGGTAGAGTGTTAGCAGTCTCGGCTCTTGTTGCTTTAGAGGTGTCCCTCAGAGTACAACCAGTCAATTTAAGCATGTCTGACTCTGCAGCATGACAGTGAGCTAACGGTTGGCTGTAACTTCTATCTGTCCCAGGATGTGGAGGATACATCGCCAAACAGATGTGCTGCCAGCTACAAAGTCCTGGTGGTGTCGGCCCAGTTTGAGGGCAAACAACTGTTACAGAGACACAGGTATTACACACTGTAGTAACTATCACATAGGGCATGTTTGCTGTGCAGCATGTACTCAAATATTTGGTGTCAGAATAGTTTAAAAGACATTATAAGTCAGGCCAGTCGATGTGGATTTATTAATGCTTTTATTATCATATAAGGTAGTTACAGCTATGCTACTTGACATCACGCAGTATCTGTTTGGATATATAAACTAGTCTGTTATAGCTGGTTATGAAACTACAGTCTAACTAGCATCATTTAACAAAATCAGTGCAAATATAATAATATTATAAATAATAATATAATATATAAATTATATCACTTTAAGCAGCTTTAATAGTAGAACTAGATACCAAATGTAAAGATTGTGCCCATTCAGTCCAATGAGCAGTACTCCCCTGGCGCATACTACAAAAAAAGTTTTCTAGCGTGTGTGTTTACTTCATGGTTATACAGCCCACTGAATACATGCAGTAGTGTTTCTCCCACTGGCTTCGTCTGAGATTTCACGCACGGCCCATGGACTTTACACTGTGATGAGGTCACAGACTTTTAAATCCCTTTTCTTGGCTGAGGAAATCATATCATAAACATAATTTTAAAAAAAAACGTAAAACACAGAAAATGTGGCCCGTATGTGACATACTTTGTTTTCTTTAAATGTTTAGGACCCTGATTGTAGGTTTATTGGTTCAATGCTAAATAAACTTATATTACAAAAATAAAATATGCCAAAATATGTTTGTCTAATTTACAACAAAAAACCTATGTTTGATTTTAAAATTCAAAGCCATCAGTACATCCAGACCATTCAGCACTCTACCACCAGAACGCCTTACAGACTCTTATCATATTTGTGAATTGAATCAATTCTGATTGGCTCACAGGTCGAGGTAACCTTTTGTTGTATTTTAGATTTTTTTTTATATCGACTTATATTTATTTATGCTAAAGTTTAATTCAAAAAAATAAAAGTAAAGATGCACATTACCAACACAAGAATAACATGTGTGCCCAGATGTAAAACCTTCCTGACTTCTGTAAATGCATACATTCCACAGCTGTGTGTTGTGCTTTCACAGGATGGTGAATACGTGTCTAGCCGAGGAGCTGAAAGAGATCCACGCCTTTGAACAGAAGACCCTCACACCAGAACAGTGGGAGAAACAGAAATCACAATGACACACACATCACACTCCCTTTAGTTTAACATTTCTACTTTGAAACAGGCCTCATGCTTCTCTGATATGTTGAAAGAATAAATCAGCAAAATTGTTACAAATGAATGCAGCAGAATGTTCTGGTGCCAATAAAACACATGGATGCAGTAATATGTTGTTGTTGGTTGTTTGAGAACTGAAGACAGGGAAATTTACAGAAATGAATCACTTCTCTGAGGAAGTTGGTGAACAATGCAGTGATTTCCCCAGGTTTGTGGAAGACTAAGGTGGATATGGAAAAATATGGATTTTCACATCGTTTTGTACCATTAGAATATCTGTATACATAAAGTTGAACAACTAGAGCAGGTAATAAATAAACACCACAAAAAACAACCACTGGATCAGGAAAAAGTAATTCAGCTCGTTTAGGTGCTCTCTACATTGATTTTACATTCATGCAGCTTAGGTGGGGCCTGAAGTGGCCTGGGTGCTGCGCCCTAAGCCTTAAAATGGTAGACACAACCCTGTTTTGGATACATCTTTTAGAACTTTGCCACTGAACAGAATGACAATTTGAACACCAAATCCTCTTGATGGATTGGGGGTGTCAGACTTCATGAGCCAGCAGATGAGCTGGGGATATGACTGCTTATGATACACATTTAGACAAAAGAATTGCAAGAACATTTATTTATTGTAATGTAAGTAATAGGTCTATTATTTGTGGCATTATTTGAACCAGCGGTGGCTCTGCTGGACTGTTAGTATTCTTCTATACCGAGATCTTTAATGGCAGTCAGGTTTTGATGCACCCGTACCCTTTAGTTTAGGTGTTTTTTTACTCTTGTCCTAAATAAATAATAATATGTATTCCTATTTGAGTTTCAAAGTTCATTCTTGAACAGCAGTTAAAGATCTCTCCACAGGGTGAAATATAGATACAGTATGTATGAATTTTCCCCCCTCTCCTCTCTGTAACGTTACGTTCATGAAGTAAAGTCCATTTCCCCTCCAGCTCCAGTCAGCAGTCAACATTACAGAACATAAACACCCGACAATGGAGGTCACCTCCACTGATCACTGCTGCAGTCAGGTTGATAAACTGAGTGAAGATAAATCTACTTTGTAATCCTAAAAGTTAAATAGTAATCTTGGAGCTCTCCTCCCATCGGTGAACGGCTCAGAGCAGAATCTGATGTAACTCCGGGTGTTTATTACTCCAAAAGGTCTGGATCCGCACTAACTCTCTCCTCCAGAGCTGGCCAGCTCTGAGCGGCCTATGGGCTAAAATTACATATTGTGCGTTTAACTATAAAACGGACATTGTGAGAGATTCCTTGATTCCACTGCTGTTTCAAAAATAAACTTCTAACTTCAGCTATTAAGACAACATAGATGTGCCCAGACTCACAAATCACAATTTGCTTCAGGAGACTTTACAATCTGTACAACGTGCAACACCCTTCGTCCAGACCAGACCCTCAGTTCAGATAAGGAGAACTCTCCCAAAAAACCTCCTGAACAGCTGCTTAATGGATCATTAGGTGAAGGCTGTTTTGTGAATTATATTTTTATAGTTAAATGACAAATAAAGTGAACCTGCCGCCTCTATAGATCCAATCAGGGCAAGTCCAATGGAAGAGCAATAGCAGGTCCATGTGTGGGTTTATATGAGATTAACAGCCTCTAACAACAGATGAGTGGGTCTGTAATCAAGCAAACAACATGTAAAGAGTGGGCATTGAATATAAATCAGACAAATACGTTTAGAATAGAAATCGTCACTGTAGAGCTCTGAGTTTATTCACTAGTGCACGCACATGCAAATTGCGTGTGTGTTGAAGTGTAGTGAAGCCTCACACACAGCACAGAGGTGTCCATGAGGTGTTATTAAGAGCAGGCAGACCCCCTGCCTGTGTGGTTTTCAGGGCGACACATTACAGCTGTGTGCTTTGATCAGTCAATCTGTGCCTTTTCATAGGGCTCTGCTGATTTCACAAACACACACCAGCCACCTGAACCTACGTCTACACTGCAGACTCACTTGAACTGCTGCTGAATACAACCTGCATCCACTCTGATGTTTCTAGGTCATTTTTGTTGAGATCTCTGCATAAAGCCAAACACCTATGCAAATCTTAAAGAGGCACTACGTAGTTTTGTAGAAGAAATCTAACTGAGAATTTGAATATATTGATTTACAATATTAATGAGGTAATAATACAAACTTTTTTCCATAAGTGAATAAACAAGCTGTTCTCAGAAGAAAATAAGGTCCAGAACGCTGTTTGAAGTTAGAAAGGTGGCAGGGTCCGCCACATATAAACAAAGTAAAACTGTATAAATTGTGTTGTCCTTTAAGGTCAGTTTGTTTATTCAGTCAAGAAAACAAAGAGTTTGTTTATTTAGTTTGTCTAAGTAGAGAAAAATCAGCCAATGAAGATCTTTCTCTGCTCATTAACATTTCTTCACCTAAACTACAGAGTGCTCATTTAAATATTGTAAGTTATTTAAATGTATATAACTTTTTAATCAATTTAATTTCTTCATCTTTTATCATATTTATTACATTTTAAATAGTTTGTAATGTCATATTATAATTGTGGATAAGGGAGAAGGCAAAATCTTACACTGTCTCTTCTCTGGGGATCAATAACGTACAGAAGAATCGTGGAATAATTATCAGTAATATCACAATCACATTAGCATTAATAGATAATAAATAATCACATTCGACCATTTTTAGTGGGAGTAAAATAATCTATACACTTGAATAATATCAGTTAGTTTCTATAATCACTAAAGAGATCAGTCAAGACGTATTGATTATGGTTATTATGCGTCTGGGTACTTGTACAGCTATCTTTATGAGAAACAAACTGAGTTTCAGACGTTGGGAATGAAGTAGTCTTGTAAAATCTTGTATATAGTTAATGGGGAGAGAAAAATACATTTTGGATCCAGTTGGAATTGTGGTATGAATTACACACATGATGTTTGTCAATTTCAAAGATAATTTTTCAATGATCAATTCATTAAATAGTTGATTAGTTTTACGACAACCTGCAACTTTCTTCCATTGAAAATGATCTCATGAATGGAACGGGATCAAAAAATGATTTGTCTGTGTCATTCACTGACTGCAGTCTGTATTTCTGACTTCTAATCTAAAAGCGTCCCGGTGCATGGAACCCATGGTTCCATTGCACTTGATGGTGCCAGGTCCCATGGTAGTCCACCAGAAGGAGAGGGACTTTGGGTCTCTATGAGGACATTTTGGCCCGTCCTAACTTTGGGACAGACCTTCAACGGGCTGTTTGAGGGTGAAGACTTGGTTTCAAGGGTTGGGGTCATACATATAGTTGTGACAAGTACAGAAGCACAAAAGGTTTTATTAGTTATTGGGGACTTGTGTGTAGTGTGTGTGTGTGTGTGTGTGTGTGTGTGTGTGTGTGTGTGTGTGTGTGTGTGTGTGTGTGTGTGTGTTGCGTGGGTTAGACAGAGTCAATAATTCCTCTCCATGTTTCATGACATGTACATTTCACAGAGCATTAGGCGTGCAGCTGAGCATGAGTGTGTTTACTGTGCTCGGAGTGTTTACCAGCTGAAATCCATTCGATTTGTGACTAAAGTATAAATAAACATGTGTTTCAACTAACTGGACTATGAAAGTGGAAATCTTTCAGTGGGATCTTCCTCTTCTCATTATTAACAATCCACAGTCAGTGTTTTCTTTTTTTAATTGATCAATTATCTTCGTTTGACATGAACATCTTGAGCCAGGGTCCACTGGCTTGTCAGGTTCATTCAGGACGTTTCAACCACATTTAGTTTGCTCAGTAAAGAAGTGTGGAACTTGAGTGTGTATGAGGAGAGCATGACTGTGTTATAACAGTGGTCTGTTGTGTAGGAACTGAATCGACCCCTTGATCTGGAGTCAGTGATGAAACCAGAGGGATGATGTTTTTGACACAAATCTGCTGCTGGAGAAAACAGGTTTCAGGTTTCAACATCTCATTTACATCCTTAGATTTATAGCGTGAAAATAAGAATCTGCTTGTGTTAAGAAAAGGTTGAGTACTGATTTGATTTGATGCCCGATTGAACAGGAGACAGAAACAGAGCGAGAGCATCAAGTGTGTGAGGATTACTTCCACCACTTACCCTCCCAAGGCCCACTAATGGAAGAGCCGACGTGGGGGAGAGTGTGTGTCTTTGTTGCAGAGTGTGTTGGGAATGAATATGTTCACTGGGCAGGACACAGCTTCTCTCTTTTCAGCTTTGGAAAATATGACACTGATCTTGTCATGTATACCAGTGTAGTAACAGAAGTAACGAAAGAAGACAAAACAGAATCATGGAAATCAATTATTAGATTAGATATTTTATTGTTTGGCTTTAGATTCAAGTGAAACCCGTGCTTTGGCCATATGGTTTGATAGAGGCTGAAGACCCTGACTGATACCACTGTTAATGTGTTTTGTGTTGTAAACTAACAGGTCAACATGCACCAGGACAAACCCATCCAGAGATTTAAACACTCTTCCGACATGAAAAGTGATCAGTGTGGCAGACTTGCAGAATCTTCACATTAAGCCGGCTTCTCCATTTCAGTCACCCATCCAGTCTACAACTTTCTTGGCCAACCAAGCTTTTCCAAAACAGCTTGGCGGGTATACAAAGTATGGTCTTTCAGTGTGTACGGGGAAACAGATGATGTGTGGCACAGAAGTTAAGAAGACAACTTCAGTTTTGGTTCTCAGTATTGTATCACGCATGCCCAGTATTTATGAAATACTTAAAAAATATATGTCAGATTGTTACTCCCTTGTTTCCCTTAGTCATGTTTTCTTCTGCTGTACCTGCATTAAAGTACCATAGGAATCAGTCAGAGTTTTATTGGTGCCTGATTCATAGAAAATTACACTGTAAATCATGAGCTGTGCAGAAACTACTATAAACTTTTTACACTGTCGTAGTAAATGGTAGATTTTCTCTTCAACTGAAGGTCTCCTCAGTGTTGTGACAGTACGCCATGTGTGGAGCTGTATTCAGACTTTTTTCAGGGTGGATGACTCTGGTAGATAATCAATACTCTGCCATGAAACTTTCCACAATTATTTCATCTCAGCAGAATCTCAATAAACACACTTCTTTGACGCTTGTGTATACTTTTCACATACAGTAGCACGTATTATTAACCAGCTGTGCAGAGAAAACCGGGTCAGCCTGACAGGAGCCATTCTTAAATCCACAGGAGCAGAGATGAATCTCCTGCTGTATTAGGAATTAGAAGGCAATAAATCAATGAAGTCTGTGTGATATCGGAGATTTTAAATTAGAGCACATTGTTTCTCTGCAGGGGCTGACTATTCCAGTCACCCACACACAGCCTACCTTTCATCTGTAGTGAAGTGAAAGGCGGAAGGAGATGATTGAGCAAGAGCGAATACATCAATCAGGTTCCATTAGTCCAGCCACCGGCTGATCTGTGGTGAGACACCTCCTGGCAGGGACTCTCTCAGGCTTTTTGTTGTCACCACCTGAGTCTAGACCAGCACTCACAAGTGGGGCCCAGGGGCTAAAGTTGCTGCGCCACAAGATTCGAATTGGCCCATGTGCATTAAGAAATATATAATAATGCTTATGCAGTTTTATTTTTTGTGATCCCTAATCATTCATTATTTTTCTGATCATCTGAAGACAGTGGCCACAGCCCACTAAGCCCATTAAGTTTCCCCTTTTGCCCTTGAATTCATGTTTTGTAATCAAACATTAATGATTAGCTGTGACTACATTTAAAGGAGCACTCTGTTATTTAGGTGAAGAAATGTTAATGAGAAGAGAAAGATGTTCATTGGCTGATTGTTTTTCAGCCTAAACAAACTAAATAAACAAACTCTCTTTGTTTTCATGACTGAATAAACAAACTGACCTTAAAGGACAACACAATTTATACTGTTTTACGTTGTTTATATGTGGCGGACCCTGCCACCTTTAGCTTCAAACAGTGTTCTGGACCTTATTTTCCTCTGAGAACAGCTTGTTTATTCACTTATGGGAAAAAAAGTTTGTGTTATTACCTCATTAATATTGTAAATATTCAAATTCTCATTTTGAATTTCTTCTACAAAACTACATAGTGCTCTTTTTGAAGAAAGACATCCTGTGGACAATATATGTAAGCAGCAATATGCGCAGGGAATTGCTTTAGGGTCTAACTGTAATGAGTTACTTTTCTCAGTTGGTAACACTGTAATGTAAAGAGTGTAGAGTTACTTTCGAAAGTAACGCTACCCAACACTGGTGTCCCCATGCTGATGGAAAGTCAGAATAAGTTTCATAGTCCACAAGACATTTCTGGAGCTTCACAGTAAAACAGCATTGCAGCATTCTCCTAAACAACTGAAGTGGCTGGGTACGTCTTTCAATCCAGAAAAAAAACTACTGAAAAAAACCATAGAGTAGCTCTACACAGCTCACCTGAGAACCCCATTTTGATTTTAATAGATGTTATTTAGACCCTTTTTAAGCTAAAACCTTCACTGAGCTAAAAGCATTAGCGTGCACCCGTTGACCTTGCCCACACATCCAGGGTATAAATAACGTCTACTAGAAACAATTTTGGCTTCCAGAGACTGGGATTACCCCGGACAAGCTGTACGGAGCCGTTTTATTTTTTTAATTTTTTATTTTATTACATTTCGCAAGTCTCCAGTTTCTTCAGTTGTTTAGGAGAACGCTGCAACGCTGGTTTGCTGTGAAGCTCCAGAAATGTTTTGTGGACTATGAAACTTCATCTGACTTTCCATCAGCATGGGGGGAGGAGATGATGACTGGATTTTCATTTTCACATTTCATGGACTAAAACATAATGTAGCCTATTGTTAAATCCTACAGGTAATCAATACATTTTTTTTTTCAAATTAGGAGGACTAAATGACACTATTGACTTTGCTGTGAGCTTTATTGTTGACAGTCACAACAGTCAAGATAAAGTGCTACATTTCACGTTAAGGCTCAGAACTTCTATTAGCAGACAACCTCAGCATCCTCTCACATGTGCACACACATACAGATATAAACTGATGGATCCAATATAGCAAGTGTGGTTTTGCTCCTGCCAGTGTTTGTTGAGGTCATTAGTGACTCTTGTTTCTGATGTCCAACATGGCATGCAGCTCCCCAGGCTCGTATCCCAGCAGGCCTTGCAGGTTACAGACAAAGCGGTAGACGTAGCGTTTGCCGGCCGTCTTGCGGATGATGTTCTTGTCGTAATAGTATCGTAAACCACGACTCAGCTTCTCATAGTTCATCTTGGGTTTGTTCTTCCTCCGACCCCACAGCAGGGCCACCTGCAGACAGTGCTACATCTTAACTTCAGAGGTCTATAGCATTCGGCCTTGAACTTCATAATACACTATATGTAAAAATGTTTGGGTGTGAGTTGCTGTGTTTTGGTGATATCTGCCTTCTCTCTGATAGAATGGAACCAGATGGCACTCGGCCTGTGGTGCTCAAAGCGCCAAAAAAATACATTTGAAAAGCTCAGAACAGAAATCATGACCTGGTTACTGAAGATAATCCACAGAGCGAGTTGTGAGCCGTTTCGTGTAGGAACTATTTTCTTTCTACGGAACTACATGTGCACAAATTTACTAACACACAGAAGGAAGTGAGCATTTACTCATGAACGAGAGGCTCATACTTGTGACAGCACAGGATGTAAACATTAATGGCTAGTTAGCATGGTTAGCTAGCCTCTCATCCATGAGTAGATGCATACTTCACAGACAGGAAATAGGTCCTATACTGTGTATGAAACTGCTCAAGGTTTGTGATCATGATTTCTGGAAAGTGATTTTGGAGTGAACCTTCCTTTTATATATGTAAACTAGTAGTGTTGTAGAAAGTACCCAGAGGTCATACATGAGTAAATATATTGTGTTAAAATGTTACTCAGCTCAAGTGAAAGTCGCCCATATGAATAGTACTTGAGTAAAAGTTTATAAGTATCTGACAGTAAATGTACTGAAGTATCAAAAGTACAGGTAAAACAAAATAATACATACAGTATATCTACACATTTGTATACTATGGGTTGACTGATTATTGAATTCTGTATTTAGCTTTTTACTGATAATGGGAATCACTTTTTTTTAATCCAGTTGCAGATAAAATAAGCGCACTATACTTAAGCTCTGATGCAGCATGTAATCTGAAAAGTACCTAAAGTAATCAAGTAAATGTAGTAAAAAGTTGTGGAGTGGAAAATAGTATTGAAGTATATTACTTGTGTAAATGTAGTAAGTTGCTTTACTGTAAACTTTTGTTTTTTTTCTTGTTTTTTTTTACAAATTCTTTTTACAGACTGCATACTTTATCTTTTTACTTTTAGTACGTACTGCAGCTGCCCTTAGAAAGTACATACTGTTCCACACAGTATGTATACAAGTGGGACATACTACTTGACATGTCATGACAGTGCGCCCTATTGTGTAATTTTGTAGTACAAAATAAAGGAATGCACTTGCTTTCATCTGTCATTGTGTCAGTGAGCTGTTGAATGTTTGCACTCTCTCTGTTTAGTTTATATTCACGCAACACACTGTGATGTATGTGATGTGTGTCATGCAGAGGATGCGCAGAGGATTGTGGGTCAGAATAGCCAGAAAAGCATGCTGCGTGCATACTGCAAAATGCAACCGGATGTAGTGGGACATCCTGGTATTATTCAAAGCACAAGTATTATGTACCTCATCAGGGTCTGTCAGCTTAAACTCCCACCCATCTCCTGTCCAGCTTATACATGACTGACAGCTGTGGTCTGTGAGAAGCTCCAGTAGAAACTGCCACAGCTGGATGGGACCACTTCCTATTGAAACATAGTGGGAAGGTACCTTGAAGATCTGCAGCACAGATTAACAACTGAGACATAAAAACTTTATCCATTACCTCCTCCAACCACTCACCAGTGTAACCAGCGAGGATAGCTGCTGGTATCACGGCTCTGCCCAGATCTGTTTTGTTGCCTACATATTCTTTGAAGCTCCTGTGTGGTTGTGTTAAAGTGAAGACATCTTCAGACATAGTCTCCTCCATCACTGGCTCTGTGTCCTGGAGTGGAGCAGTCCACGACAGAGAGCCCACAATGTCAGAGTCGTCACTGTGAACAATCTCCACTTCTGAGTCCGTCTCTACAAGTGCAGAACCGTAGAAACACAGGACAAAGACAGCTGAGTAAGGACTGAGGGCTCTCAGGAAACCACACTTTCCTGAGAACCTGAGGGCTCTCAGGAAACCACACTTGGGATCTGTTTTTAATGTATCCTGGTCTAGTTAGCTCTTCCATTCATTTAATTAAGGGTGTATTTGCTTATATGGATAGTGATTATCCATTATATAATTATCTAGATGCATACATATGTACATGTTCCTATACAGGTACATGCATCTTTAAAGGGGCTCTAGTAACAATTTGTTCATATTCACTCTTTTATTGGTCATAAGTGAGCAGATTGTAATGTGATGCCCCTTTCGTTGCCTATAGAAGCCTGTGGACGATGTGTTGAAGCTGTTTAATGCTGCTGGACTGTGGATTTGTTTGTGAAGGACTCAGGTCAGATTATCTGTGACAGGCCAGAGGATGTGACTTTATGTACGTTCGCAGTGCCTCTCTCCGCTCCGCTGACAGAGAGCGACAGCAGCTAACGTTAGTTTAGAAATGGAATGTGTTAACATTCAACAATAAGGTCCCAGAACACTGTTTGAAGCTAGAAAGGTGGCAGGGTCCGCCACATATAAACAAAGTAAAACAGTATAAATTGTGTTGTCCTGTAAGGTCAGTTTGTTTATTCAGTCATGAAAACAAAGAGAGTTTGTTTATGTAGTTTGTTTATGTAGAAAAAAATCAGCAGCCAATGAACATCTTTCTCTTCTCATTAACATTTCTTCACCTGAACTACAGAGTGCTCATTTACTTATGTTGTTAAGTTATGTATGTTTTCTCTAATGTTCAGTATTTATCTGCACTTCTGTAAAGTGAAATGTCCTATTTCAAACAAATTGGTTAAACTCTTCTTGTGGCTAATGTGTCAGTGTTAGTGTCCCACCTGTTGAATGTTCATCCAATTATGACTCTCCTTAGAGCTCTGTTTTTATTTCCCACAAGTCCTGAGGGGGCTATATGGTTCTTGAGCATGCTAACATTGTCTGTCTGCTGTTTAGTGCTAAGCAGATAGTGTACAGTGGGTTTATCAGAGTTTCTGACTGAAAACAGATGCCTGTACTCATGAGACTGTGAGAGAAGAATGAGCGGGCCAAAAAAACAAAACAATAAGCTAAAAGAGACTAAATGCATAGGAACACTGCACAGTTGCTGAGAAAATATACAGTAGGTTTGTCACATTAATACATAGGGACTATAGGTTTGGGTTTTTTGCACCATTAATAATGTTGGCATGCATAAAGTTTTCACCTCCAACTCCTCCTGTTTCCTGCTGCAGAGCAGCTGTGGTCATGTTCCTGCTGGGATCTTCTGTTTTGATCAGATAGTAGTCTTGATGCTGTATAGTCACAGGGTCCAGAGGATGAAGGTCTGTCAGTCTCTCAGTGGGATGATACTGAACATGATAACTCTGTCTGTCTGAATGCTCCTGAACATAGTCTGAGTAGTTCTCTGAGGAAACAGACAAGCGAAACATAAACCTATTCAACATGATATTGTAACAAGTATAGTGATCATATTATGGTACTGACAGAGCCAAAGGCTGGAGGAGACTCATTACTTCATTTTTACCTTTGATGAGTTGAAGCTGGCAGTAGGGCGATACTGTACATGTTGATAATGAAGAAGTGCAGTCATATTCATTCTCTGGAGAAACAAATGGAAATAAGGATAAATAAAGATGTTAAGATGGAGTAGTGTTATTATTCCATGACAGAAATATAATAAAGAACACATGTCAGAGAATGTATTCACCTGTATACACACGTGTACATATGTATGCACCTACTGTAGATATACTGCATACCTACACATACTGGATATGCAGGAGGAAGCTGAATGATTGGAATAGATGACCAGGATACAGTATAATGTAATATACATCATATTTTGAGTTTTGCCAAACAAATGATAGGAAATGAATGAGTTTTTTAAAATGTTGTGTCCTCAACTTCTTGCTAGGCACATCAGCAGATTTACTGAACTGCCTGTTTGTGCTTGTGGTAATGTACAGTCATTTAAATGTGTACATATTATTTAACCCTTTCATGCAGTTAATTATTCAATCCCAAAGTCATATTTATGTGTTGATTTTACTTTTAAACAAGTGAAAAATCACGCCAATAACCACATTTATTTATTTTTTGGTTTGTTTTGCGGAGTTATGTGACTATATAAAAAGTGACCCAGGAATTACTGTTGAATCCTTTTTTCTCAGAAAAACAAGACAAGAACATATTTCAACTAAATGAGATGATTGAAATACTTTGGTCCAGATTAAAATGTTCCGCCACAGAAAAGAATGTGCTAGAAATATACTATTAAAATCTGGGTGGAAAAGTATTAACAACATCTTATTTAGATTCTGGTTTTGTGAGAATAGAGGATTTGACAGTTATTCCAGAGGTACTTGTTGTATCTCCTCTTCTCTCTGCCATTTTGCATTTATGACGCCATATCTCAAAACAAATGGCTTCCAAATATCTGTCCACTGTAGCGTACACCATGCATGAAAGGGTTCAGGACAACCTAACTGGTGTAATTTGGATTGGAGCCCAAATTTATTATTTTAAATGAGTCATATTCATCAATAACATGTGTCTATATTTTTCATGGTTTGGGCCTTAAGACAGGGTTTCCCAAAACATTAAGCCCCCAGATTACAAAGACATAAGTTCAAAACCACAAAAAGAGCTCCATGGATTGTACTGTGTATACAACTTTAAATTATATTGAGTCTCCTGTGACAGTATGTGGGGTCTCGACTCAAGAGTTAAGAAAGTTTGTTGTTTAAATGTTTAAATGCACATGGTACACTCTTCTGACTAATTCTGCAAGTATGTTGTCTTTTTTTCAACTGACTCTGAATATGGCAACTTAAATTTCTAGTGCCTCAATTAGACATTAATGAGCAAATAACTTGCAAGGCACAATTCAAGCAAAACTGTGAGCTTGGAAGAAACTGTTGTTACCTCTCCTCATGTCCTCCAGATGCTCCCACAGGATCTCTCCTGCAGTACGGTCGGACATGAGGCCCAGGAAAGCCTCTCTGTCCAGGCCACACAGCTCACCTCCCTGCAGGCCTCTCAGGTCCGAGCCCAGGCCGTGGAGACCGAACTCAGCCTGACACCAGTCCAGCCAGTAGTTCACCTCCCACTCAGACCACAGGGTCGGATCTGGACAAATGAGAAAATGAATTAACATTAAATTCACCAAACAACCTCCCCCTATAGAAGCTTTCAGTCTCATGTTGATGGATGAAGTGTTGCACATGTTGTTCAGGCTGTACCCTGTGGGAAGTGATGGTTCAGTCTTTCCTGAGCAAATCCAGCAAAACTGGCCCTCACTGCCTGGCTGAGGACCTCCTTACTGGTGGGGGTGAGAGGAGGGACCTCCAGGGTGTCCAGCTCTGAGACAACAAGAAAATATGAGGACCCTCGTGTGAAGGTTAATTCATTGTCACACCATGCACTAATTATAAGAAGTTGCATATTTATACATTATATTTTCATTATAATCTAATCAAAGAAATATATCTGTACCTACACTGTGAAACTGCTTTATTTCAACCCCCCATTTAACATTTCTAAACATTGTATAAACAAGTAATGATGGGTTTCTAATCCCCAGCTGAGATCATATGAAACGTGTCTTCATGTTTTACATAAATATGAACTATGAAGTATAAATGTGATGTATCTGTGGGATTGCAGCAGCAGTCACACTCACATTGTCCTACATTCTTGTTATTCTTCTGTGGATTTTTTTTTTCACATGTAACTCAAAAAACAGTTTATGCTATCACTGTCCATATACAGATACATGCACGATTTCATGTAGTTTCCTGTGTTTGTATATAACATGCATCACTTTGCACTTTTTACTAACTATTCCTGACATACATTATTTGTAAAGATACTGTTGGTAAACATCCCCTCCTACAGTTTGAATGCAACTTAGAAGATTGATATTTCAGACTGTGCATTAGTGTATGTTGATTGGATAGTCAACAAGTCATCAACAAGTATTGTTCTTTTGAATTATTAAAGGAGCAGTTCACCCAAAAATGAAAATGCAATCATCAGCCTACCTCCTCCCTCCATGCTGATAGAAAGTCAGGTGAAGATTGGTAGTCCACAAAACATTTCTGGAGCTTCACAGTAAAATAGTGTTGCAGCATTCTCCTAAACAACTATAGTAAAATGAAAAGGTGTAAATAACATCTTTTCAAATCAATTTGGGATCCTGGGGCCACTTGATGTTTTTTTTCTGGAAACAATTTTGGCTTCCAGACACTGGGATTACCCCGGACAAGCTGTACGGAGCCGTTTTATTTTTACTTTTATTTATTTTATTACGTTTCGCAAGTCTCCAGCTACTTCAGTTGTTTAGGAGAATGCTGCAACGCCGTTTTGCTGTGAAGCTCCAGAAATGTTTTGTGGACTACCTAACTTCCCCTGACTTTCCATCAGCATGGGGGGAGGAGATGATGACTGGATTTACATGTTTGAGTGAACTGTTCCTTTAAGGTTTAAGATAAATCTCCTGATATACGTTGTATTTGTTTTTGCATGATTTATTCATAGATTATTTTCAAATCTGCACTGATCACCTGGCTCAGGATGATGACATGAATAGTTTATGAGTTATTATGAATTGTATAACACATTAAAATGGATGGAGGCCCATTCTGCCTCATTGTATTTAGAACACAGCACCTGTAAACGGTACAAACTCCATAGTTCAAACAGTCACAATTGCACCGTGCACTGATCAACTAATCATACACTCATTTTATGACATGCATAGTTTATGAGTTACCATAATGCATGAAAGCCTTTACACAAATGTTGAAGTGATATAAAGGGTAGTTCCAGTCTTAAGTCACACAATGATGCAAACAAACTAAGTGATCAGGGCAGCAGTAGACCAGTCAGTCCTGCAAGAGGTCAATTTACCGTTGTTGGTTTTGAATATAGGATATACCAGCTGTTTGTGATTAAACAAAAAGGATCTTACTTATCAGCAAAAAGGTCTGTCTCTGTAGGAATCCTTCTTTAATGTTGTCAGAAACTTAGAATAACAGTCTGAGGTTACACTTTATAATAACCATCATTAATCCTAAATGTATTGTTGATTAAACTTTAATTTATAGTTATCTTAATGTTAACAAACAATGAAATGCTTTATAAACCATTTATTAAGGAACTGTTTGTTGTAAAATTGTAAATGATGTTTATAAACCATTACAATTGTTTAATAAATGGTTTATAAAACATTTCGTTGTTGTTAATGATCACATAACACCCATAACACAGCTGAGGCTGTCAGTTGCAAAAGCAAGCACTTTCGGTGGATGATGGGAGATGCCCCTAACAATAATTTTTGCAGGCATTGCAGCCTGTTTTCCGGCTGCCAGTTGAAGCCATCCACTGGACCAAATCCAAAACTATTTGCAGCTTTAACTATTTACACCGCAAAATATTAAGAATAAAAATAAAGAAAAATTGTATTTTGAATAACATCAAAAATACTGGAATTGCCCCTTAACGTTCCCACTCACTCTCACAGCATCTATAACTCAGCCAAAGTCCATTAAAAGACATTGTTGAAACAGGCAATCAAAGGTTAATAACACAATGTATGGATTCGTTTTTTTGTAACTGCATATCATTAAATATGATCAGAGCTATGTATGAATCAATGCTGACAAGTTAAAGAGTGTCATTAACCATTCATGAAGTGTTTACAGTTCAGATACTGATTGAAAAGACTCAGTAGAGTGGTTAAAGTAAACTGTTGCCATAATGTCCCATAAACCTTCTGTCAAGTTGAATATATACCAGAAAATGACCAGATTGGACCAAACAAGACACGTCTGACACAATGTGAAGCATCCTGACGCTGACTGAAGAGTGAGATGAAACACAGATGGAGGAATAGTTGTCTTACCGTAAGTACTGCAGTCCATCCCAGTGTGTGAGGAACTGGGGATCAGGTGGAGAAACTGAGACCACAAAGGGGGGAACAGGGCTTTAATATGACAGACGGGAGGGGAGGAGGGGGCCGACTATGATGGACAACTGTCAATCATATGGATGTGGGAGGGGCAGGAGGAGCAGGTCTGAGGTCCAGGACAAGAAGGCTCTACAGCGGGTGATTAGAACCACCAGAACATCACTGGTTCCATCTACAGAGCATCAGTGACATCAGTGACGTGAGATGTCTGCACAGAGCCCAAAGGTACTAAAAGACAACAGCCACCCAGCCACAGTCTGTTCACCCTGCTGCCATCTGACAACAGATACACAAGTATCTGCTGCTGTACCACCAGACTACAGAGACTACTACACTCCTCCATGAATAGATTTTTTTTTTTCAACTTTTTGTATTCATTATTCTTCATTATTCTTGTCACTCCTCTCATTCTGTGTTTTGATGGTGGTTGTGGAGAGCACTGTCTGAAATGTACCATACTGTGGCTGTTCACTTGAGATATGGTGACCGTGGAGGACTGTAGCATATCATTCACATCCTTTTCTTCTTCAGTTATTCGGTGAGCCCTCGTGCCCTTTAAGGACGCATCGGCATTCTTTTTGTTTCTACTCTCACGTGTCGAAGAAAGAAAACGGAAAAACAATACAAAAACACTAAAAAGGCCCAAAGAGCTAAGAACAGGGACAATTACCAAAGGAGTCATTTACTGTGTAATTAACAATATTGTTAAATTTGACAAGATTAATCAGCTTCCTCAATTCAATGTCTCTCTGCAGAAGTATACAAGGAGCTGAGGTAGAGACCAAGCTGTCTTCCCCATGTCTTTCTGGCATCAGGGTAAACACAACATATAAGACATGCTCTGATGTGAGGTAATGATCACAAGAATAACTCTGCATATTTAAATGAAAAATAAAAACAATTGCAGGACCTCTATCACCCTCTGCTGGCAGTCTGGACAAAGGTGCTCAGCTGCTTTAACCTCCATTCTCACAGTTGCTGTACACATGTATGTGTTTGGTCACTGCTCTCCGTCAGCTTTATGTGCCAGCTAACAATGATGTTGAGTGACGGCACTGCCACCCCGCCCCACAAGTTACCATAAAAACTAAAGCAGTCTATAGTTTAAAAAGACAGATCAAATCAATTCAGGTCTCCTCTGATTCACTTCTGTTTTATGCCAGGACTGTTGGAGAAACGTTGGTCTTATCCCAAATGTTACTTGGACTGCTTCTCTCTGTGTGCAAAAGTGAAGTGAGACGTCTGAGCCATGTAAGTAGTTTTATCATTTATTGACTAAAAAAGAAAAGCACTGACTGACAGACAAATGTTAGGTTCAGTGTAGTGGTCAGTTCTTTCTTTCTGCAGCCTCTACAGACAGCACCACAGCAGTCACAAGGTCATATGCAGTAGCTGAAGCAGGACAGTATGTTGTTACAGTACATCAATCGAGCTGATCTCCACAGTGTCATGGACTCATCTATGTTATACACACACAGCTACACCACAGAATACACACATCTTCCAGAGATAAATTCAGTCACTTAGGTTTTAGGCAGAGAAGGCTTTGTTATTTTCTAACACAGTACAGCAGAATGAGACAGACACACACATGCTGAGGAGATCACAGGTAAGCTGAAGGGACAATTCATCTGCATCGCAAGGCTCCCCTGAACATTAATGATAAAACACACATATATATATTCAGCAAATGCTGTAAAACACTGACAGGGCAGTTGGAGAGTCTTAATATGACATATGAATATGAATATGCATTGAATATGGAGGCATGGCTTCTTTCTAACACCATCCAATCACAGTGCTGCTTTGAGGCTGTGGTGCTATGAGGCTATCAATGTTTCTTTTCTCTTCCATGGAAGACGGGTTGGTTTGGAACCATAACAGTGCTGAGGTTTAGTGGCATGTTTGCTGGGTTTCGGTAGCCATACTGGCTCAGAAGTAGAAGGGAATGTAGTTAGAATTGTTGTTCGAATCACTGCTGTGTGAAAACTGCAGAATGGAAGTCCAAGTTTGGTTAAAGATGTCCCTGATTTTGCTATAGCGCTTAAAGTTTAGATTCAGCTACTGCTTGATGTTTTGACATCGGGAACTCTAACAAAATGAGGAGGTATATCTGTAATGTTTTCACTCCAGCTGAAGAATCCCATGATTTCAAAGTGGAATCTAAGCTGTTTCTTAGCTGCTGAAACGTTGATGTGGAGATACAACAGTGACGATATGCATTGCTGGTACACAGAGGGAAATAAGCCCACTTCAGGATGAACTGGAGGTAAAAGGGGTTGTGTAAGGGTCAATAATGTAGAGAAAGAAAATGCCACAGTACAGTGAAAATGCTACAAGGTTTCTCTTCAGTGGTTGGACCACATGGTGAGCTACAGGGAGGTGGAGGAGGCCGATGTGGTTTTAGCGAGGATCATCAGGGGCAGCGATCTTCTCCAAGCTGGGCTCCATGCCCCAGATCTCCCTGGCATACTGGGAAATGGTGCGATCACTGGAGAATTTACCACAGCCAGCGATGTTATGGATCACCTTCTTGGTCCACTCTTTAGGGTTCTGTAAATACACAGGGAGCGGGGGAGGAAGAGGGGTCGAATCAGAGGAAACGTCAGTGATTCCTGAGAGGAAATATATAGTAGCGTAATACAGTACAGCCCAGTATAGAGCAGTACCCTTAAGTATATATAATACAGCACTTAGTCCAGAATCTATAATGTTACTACTAATCTATATAACATAATTAATCTAATCTATATAACATATAGATTAGTATTCGATGGTAAAATATACTATTAGAACAGTATAGTTAAGCATGACATAGTTTAATGCAGCCTACTTATGTCCAGCACGATACAGTACAGCAGAGTTAATATAATGTCATGCTGCACAACATGATTTAGCCATGTAGGACGTGTTCCTTTATCAGTATCTCAGTGTTCTGGACCAACATTCTGATCAACCAATCACAGCCCATGTAAGAATTGGCCACCTGTTGAATTCATACTCAAAACAAGTATATCACACAGGTAACTGCCGATAGCTAGTTAGCTCAGTTAGCTGTGTTGGAAGTGCTGGTGTTTACAAGGGTAGCGCTAGACCTTTGGATTGGGATGGGCCAGGGCTAGCTGATTAGCATGTCAGTATGTCTCTGCAACATGCATACACATCATAACATCAGAACTGTTATTTCTTCACACTGTAGATCATTTTAGTTTCATTTTTAATAAATAATAAAAACAGGCCGACAGTATGAGGTGCTATGTGTGTATAGCACCTCATACTACAGTAGAATATTAACCATATTAACCATATTAAAGCACAGCACAGTACACAGTTCACAACCAGGGACGATAAGAAAAATGATTTGAAGTTTACAGGTTACTGAGTCAGGCTGTGTGTGACTGCTATATCTTACAAGTCAAATCTTAATTTACACAAACAAAACATGTTCTGTCAGATGTCTTGTCCATTTGAAAAATTCAACTCGTATAATAAATTAATTCATAGATCTAAATATGTGAATTAAATCTGTCTGAAAGCTACTACCAGGAACTTTGATTTATTGTTGACTCTGCCTGCCCCTGAGGACAGAAGATGACGATGGTGGACCAAAGTAAACTCTGTTTTAGTGCCGTACCACCAGACTACAGAGCAGCTTGTTTCCTCAGACTGTGAGACGCCTGAACTCATCCTCAGCACTGCACCATAAAAAATTGTTTTCATTTTATGAATTATCCAACAACGATAAGCTGGAATCTGACCTGCTAAAAGGCATTAAGAATAACTATAATAATTAGACATGAAATAATACAAAAAAAGACTGATGGTATTGTTTGCTTATGCAGGTCATATAGAGGCATCAATATTAATTGTTTCATAACCAGTTTAACATTCCTCGTCGTACGTTTAACCACCCCAATCTCATTATTTCCAGTGGAGTCAGAGGCTCAGATAGGCCACAGACTCTGAGTCTTTATCTGGTCTCACTTTTTTCCCCCTCCATTCTGATTACATTTACATACTGCCTTATTTATGTGGTCTAATGAACTCAGTAATGAAGATGTTGGGGCATCAACATCGATTTTTCAATCACAGGGAGGAAAAAATTTAGCTGAAGTGAAGTCATGCATTTTTTTTATTCTTCATTCCACATTCCTATAGCATGATAACAATTTTCAGATTGTAAAATCCATCTCAAACATGGACAGAAACATTGTGGTCCTAAATCAAACTATAATATATATTATAGAAAAAAATATTCTGCATTATGACTTTGCAGTGAGTGCATAGTAGACTGTGGTATAATACAGCATAGTACACACAGTATACTATGGTATAATATATGCTATATAAATACAGTACATTACGTATAGTACTGTATAGGACAGTATGTGATTTGAGCTCTTCTTGGTTCCCTCTTGTTGACATACTCACCTTGTAGAGTGCGCTGACTTTCTCCTGACATTTAATGTAGGCTTCATAGTCTGCAAACACCTTGAACCTGCAGCACAGACAGACAGTACAAATGGATCAGATGAAGCAAATTACATTTATTTGAGACATAAATCCAAGTGAACAAGACCATTTCAAAACAGTTTTCAATGGTCTCTGCATTCACTGAGTGCCAGCAGCTTAAATTTAGGTGACGATGATAATGACTTGCTCTACATCACAAAACTGAGGAAGCCAAATTCTCATTTGGAGTTGGTTCACAGCCATCTGACAGTGACACTGTGATGACACTGCATGTCTGTGGACATTAAGGTGGGCTATGAGTCAGCAGTAAAAGTGCTGACTCCTCAGCGTCAGCATTAGTGCACTCTAACCTGTCGTGGTTCATCAGCATGTTGACGAGGTCTTTGAAGAGGTCAGGCTGGCTGGGGCTGAAGAAGCCTCCAGATATCTGATCCATAGCCTGCTTCAGCTCAGGGATACGATTGTAGTAGGACGCAGCGTCATAGCTGAGGACAAAGACATTCAACAAACATTAGAATCAGTATTAGGTAACAACATGAGTGAATCTGACCCTAAAATCTGGCCTAGTGCAGTTTTAATCCTCCTAAAAAAGAAATCAGTAGACATTTTGAGGAGTCATTTTGTTAGCCATCTTGATCAGTATCTTCTCTCTGTTCAATAAAGAGTTAAGTTCAGCGTTGTTCTGTTCTGAGTTGAGAACCAATCTGACAGAACCCACTGGGTACTGCCTGAACCTGACCCCAGACTCAAATCTATATATATATTTTTAACTCATTACTGACAGTTAGCTTACAGGCTACATTCTGTCTCTTTCAGTCTCACATCTTAGCAGAATATTGGTACAGCCAAAAAGAAAAAGAGAAACTATTGAATAAACTATATTTGGAGATAATTAAACTAACTGCCCAAAGCTTCATGTAAAAAAGGCTTGAGCCAGACCCCATACCTCTGTCCACCAGTTTGCTCTCCAGCCTTTTTCCTCTTCCTCAGTTATTGAAGCTCTTAAAGCAGCCAATGCCAAGAAGGTCACTTAGATCCATTCTTTCTAACGATCTACTACTTTAATTGCAGACTGCTTAACTCATATTTTCAACTGATGTATTTATACTGGTATATCCCAAATATCTGGACGGCAGCTCATGTCACACCTCCTCACAAGTGTATCGTCCAAACTGTTACTATCGGCCAATTTCAAAATTCTCCTGCCTCTTAAAGATCGTTGAATTTTTTGTCAAACACAAATTAAAATATTATTTAACCCAATGCTCCATTCTGACTTCATATCACTCTGGATTTACAGCAGAACATAGCACAATATCTGCTGCAGCCCTTGCCTTAAATAATATACTGGCATGAACTCAAACACTCTGAGATGGTTTAGTAACTATCTGACAGACATACAACAGTGCATTAAAGTGGGTGATGCATCTGAGCTTCTCCCAGTGACTAAGGGCATTCCTAAGGGTTCAGTATTAGGTCCAGTATTATTTATAGTATTAATAACATCAGCATGTCCACCACCACATGCAGATGATTCAGTTTTATACAGTTCAGCAACCTCAGCGATTGATAATCTGCAACTCTCATTTTACAGCCTACAGTATGCACCTCTTTATCTTAAACTTCTTCAGATCTGCACTCTAAGTGGTACACTGATTAAAAGGTCCCAGGTTTTAATTCTATTCAGACCATTCAGACCATTAGAGGCTCACCCCTTCTTGTCCATAGCCTCCACATCGTTCACCCTCATGCCGAAGATGAAGAGGTTCTCCTCTCCAGCTTCCTCTGCCATTTCCACATTGGCTCCGTCCATGGTGCCGATGGTGAGCGCTCCGTTCAGCATGAACTTCATGTTGCCGGTGCCAGAGGCCTCAGTGCCGGCTGTGGAGATCTGCTCCGACAGGTCAGACGCAGGGATGACTGCAGACAGGCGACAGGTGGAACGATACAGACTTACAGTTTATATCTCTATCCAAGTTCTATCACATACACCAGTTAAGCTCTCAATGTTTTATTTTACTGTATAAAGCCAAAGTTTCTAAATGCTAAAACACGTGTGCTATAGACATATTTCTGTCTGTACTGAAATAATACTTTACGATATAGATGATAACAGAATAGTATCCATTACTTTTCTCAGCCAGAGTGACCCGATAGTTCTCCAGGAAGATGACTTTGAGGCGATCTCCCACCACAGGGTCGTTATTGACAATGTCTCCAATAGATGTGATCAGCTTGATGATCATCTTGGCGGTGTGGTAACCTGGAGCCGCCTGCAAACACAGAAGACCACCATGTTGAGGAACACTCAAGTTTTCTGCCCAAGTAGACCCTGTGTTTATCTATTGTGTTCAGGATGTGGCAGGAGAAATGAACAATTATCTGTGGGGGGATTACTTTGTGTTGTTGTTTTGCTGAAGACTTAGCATTTTAAATTGGATAATCTCATCAGTACAAAACAGGATTGGTGGCAGGTCGGAGGTTAAACTTTTCCTCTGAGGAAGAGTTCAAACTTCAAGCTGCACATCAGCACTGCCGATCACAAACCTCAGTCCAAACAAGACTAAACAGTGAAAAAATAAAAAAATAAATAATGATCATTATTTATTATTATTATTTATTTATAATAATTATTTATTATTTATTGATTGGTACATTAGTAATATGGGAAGAGGCACAACAACTCGCTGTGCCTGTTCAAATTGTACGATCATACACAGATTACAAAATCAAAACTGTCTTTGGTCTTTATCTTAAAATATGTTACTAAAACAGGGACACCTAATAGCCTTTTCATCATTTTTTCAGCATGTCATAGAAATATCCCTCTGTGGCTCTAAGATAAAGTCTCTTGAACCTCTGACTTGATGAGTTGGTATAGCAAGCAGGATTATGAGACTGGGTGCAGTTACTCTTTAAAGCAGCAATAATGACTTTTTTGGGCCACTTGGGTTCCGTGTAATAAACTGTAAACACAACAGGACTGCCAACTACCGGACTTCCCACCATGTAATGTACAGCAGGTTTATCTGAAAACAGCTGCCTGCTCCTGAATGAGGGCGGTGACACTGAACCACAACAATAAAGCTGCCAGACATTAAACCAAAACAATGAGCTGAAAGGCTGTGAAAAGCTGAAGGGTGTTGCAGAGTTGGTGATAACTCTCTGTGGATTCATCACTATGAGCTGCACGTTTCCCACTACACACAGTCGTTTGATCTCTTAATTATATTATTGATTAGTGCAGCTTTAAGTTATAGACTTGCTATTGTGGTCATAAGTTTTATCACATAAGCCCTTAAGTGGATTATTTCATTATTTCTACAAAATGAATATGAGATATCATTGATGTTATTATCAATGACTGTTTTTGTTTTTCTCCCAAGGTTCGTCCTTGCTGACTCCATTTGGGAACTTGATGTCTAGATCAGGAACGTTTAAAGTAAACTTGGTTTAAAGTTTAAAGTATGGGTTGTATGTTTTGTGTGAAATTCTTCTAGAGATGACTTGATGCCTATGCTAAACTTAGACATCGAGTCATCTCTGTAAACGACTGAACTGATACCCAGAGTCAGATAAAAAGATGGCTACATAATGTCATTTTTTTTTAACAATGTCGTTTCTTGCTTCCACCCAACATATGCAGTGACAAACAAAAAACCTTCAACGCCACTTACTTTCCCTCCAATCATGATGGTCCTGGGGGTCCATGACTTGTTGGGTTCCTTCTTGATTCCTGATTAAACACAGAACAAAAAAGGTTTGACTTGACTCCATATTTTGTAAAAAAAAAAAAAAAAAGCTGCCAGCAGAAGAACAAACACCCACGGTTGTACTGTGTGATGATGTGCAGGCAGTTGAGCAGCTGTCTTTTGTACTCGTGGATCCTCTTCACCTGGACATCAAACATGGAGTCTGGGTTGATCTTCACCTTGTACTGCTCTTCAAGATGGGCAGCAAACTTCATTTTGTTCTCCTAACAGTTGAGATCATTCAGAGGAATGAGATCAGAAACAGTCAGAAAACCCCAGGACAATAACCATCTTTCTTTAATAAACGCTCACTTGTTTGACTTTGGCCACGTCGCGAATGAAGGTGTCATCGTCCACAAAGTTCAGGAGCTGCTTCAGCTGGTCCAGGTCCCGGATGTAGTCCTCACCAATCCTCTAAAAAACATGAGAACCACATGAGAACCATATTATTTGGCAAACATGTATCACAGACTGAGAAATGGACCTGCAGTGTAAATCATGTCAACATGTCGAAGCTGATGAGTTTGTTTAAGGAAACAGAACATTTCTGCAGTGGTGTCACAGAGAGGGAGGACGTGAAATCCTTCTTTCGTAAAGGTTTTTCAGGAGTCTCCTGGGTAATTCAATAATATATATCAAAGGGTGACGCCGTTTAGTAGTATAAAGCCTTTTGTGGCTCCAGAGGAAGCTGCATGGAATCTGATGTCACCTAGTGGCTACGATGCATTGTGGGTAATGCACCAGGTTTTCAGCTCAATCATGTTTCATGTAAAATCCAAGCTTTGGACATGCTTCATCTGTCAGACAGCTCACTTCTCAACTGTATACTCAGTGTGTATGAACAAGAAGAGACGCACCTCTGCGATGACCTCAGCCAGGCCAGGGTTGCACATGACCAGCCAGCGCCTGGGTGTGATGCCGTTGGTCTTGTTCTGAAACTTCTCAGGGTCGACCTCGTAGAAATCCTTGAACCTGAGGAAGAATGGAGCACATGACCTTACAACACCAAATTTGAGTAATGCTTCAACCATTAGACTCATGAACACTGAAATGGATTTTTGTTATTGGAAAGCTGACGGCTTGATGCAGGGGTGCACCACTAGTGTCGAGTACAATAATGGCCAGAGGCTTCTTTACTGTAATGTTATAGCACACACAAGCAAGACAAGAGATGAGGGTGAACTGGTTTTTCCTACACAGTGTCTTTGATGATTTCAGAGTGGATGCGGGCCACTCCGTTTACAGCATGAGATCCCACAATGCACAGGTGAGCCATGTTGATTTTCTTGACGTCCCCTTCCTCGATCAGGGACATTCGGCGCATGCGGTCAACATCTCCAGGGTACAGCTTGGTGATGCGCTGGGGGGATGAAGGGCAGAGATATCTCAGTACATGTACAGAGCAGAGCTGTAGGCGGGACTTGAGACTTGGACTTTAGTTGACTTTGTGCCCATAAATATGAAAACTGTCATAATCATAAATTAATAACACATTCATTCATTAATAACAAATGAAAGTCACAGCTGTCTTATTATTTACAGCGCATAGCAGCATGGCTTCTTATCTCATTCTCAATGTTAGGAAAACTGAGTCAATTTGCTTTTCTTCCAGGTCCTCAATAGATGCTAATGAGTTATATCTAAAGATTAATGGTGAGCAGGGTTGCAAAAGTAAATTTGCAAACATTTAGACTGAGTCTGGCTGTGCGTGACATGAGACTGTCTACAATTTCATGCAGCAAACACTTTCATGCACTCTATGATCTTCATGCATTTTAGTTATTGTGTAACCTCTTGGTCACGAGCAACTCCCACAACAACTCAGTCTCTGATGATGAAATACAATGGAGCCATTCATATTTTGGACAGGAAGCCAATAAAATCACATCATAGATAGATAGATCATCATTGCTGTATTCTTCAGTCTGTATTATCTTGAACGTATTATTTGCTGAGTTCTTGTCTGTACTGTACTTTATGTATTTGTTGTGATGTATGTATTTTAAAGGCCCATCTAGGGATGGGCATTGCAAGTTAGCTTTGGCTATAAACACTGTCATTTGTGGCAGGTTGTGCTACATACTTGTCCTCGTGCAAATGTTCATTACATAAATAAATAAATGTTACTTTCTATCCTTCAAGAAATCTGTCATTTTCTGACACTGAACATTAAAGCTCCGACAGACAGCACTCTACTCTACATTACTCTACTTAAAGCATAACTACCGTTGACAATAGGCGAGCCCGGACTCAGAGGGGAATACCACTAGCATATCGTAACAAAATATTGGTGAAATGAACTAGTTTCGGGGCAGATAATGCTCATAGAGGCTGTGCTTCGGTGCCCCGTCACTCGCATTACATGGATATACCGGCGCTCCACTGGATCTAATTTCGTCCGAACGACGCCAAATGACACCAAAGTTATCTGGGTGAGTAAATGATCATATATTTTGCTAGAAATAAGGTCCAGGTTGTAAAAAAACGGTAGTTATCCTTTAAAGATCCCATATCGTGGAAAGTTATAAATTATACAGCAGGCCTAAGTGCCTAAGTGCAGAGAAATACACACAGCCTGTATTCAGAAACCGTGCCTTTAAATGAGCCATAGGATTTTTGTAAGGTTGTGATGTCACAACCATACAGTCACCGCCCTCAGCCACGCCCCCCAGCAGAGACGTGGTTGCAAAACCACTGACAGAAGCTTGACTTCCAGTTGTGCTCATTTTCTCACCTATTAATCAATTTTAAGCCTGATGCCTCATGCACTATGGTGTCTAATTATTAAAGCTTTAATGACATATATTATTATATTAAAGCTTTTGCTGAATGTTGGTCATGACCTGGACAAAGTATTGGCTATGTGTTCAGACTATTTTATTGTGTTTAGTGTTCAGGTGAAGTTCAGGTTATCTTTAAGCAGGTCCTGACTGTGTCCATGTGTGTCATGTGCTAAAGGTAGATATGCTATAATGTCCATTGGACAGAGGCACAAAGAACAAAAGGGGGAAGCCAAAGCATTCGACTGCCAATACTGCAATAATGCATGGAATATACTGTATCTTCAGGTCTCAGGTCACTTTTGGGTCTCAACAGTATGTGCTGTGGTCAGTCAGGTCAGGTTTTAAAGATGAGTACAGGCTTGAGTAAGGTCTGAGAGTAGTGCAGAACTCTCATACAGGATGCACGGAGATGAAAATGTTAGATCTTAATGTGGGTAAGATGGCAAACAAGATTATTTCTAAAAACCTCAGAGCACTCAGTTAGTTTGTATAGCACAGGAACATAGGATATCATCTTCAAGCCTAAAATGCACTTAAATCTAGCTGCCCTTGTACCTCCAGGTGCCTCTTGTTGATCTCGTAGATGATGTCCAGGTGACGAGGCAGCAGGTTTTTGAAGAGGTCGACAGGCCAGCGCTCCAGGGCTTCAGGCAGGACGGTGTGATTGGTGTAGGCACAGGTACGGACCACGATGTCCCAGGCCTAGACACAGAGAGGACAGGACCAGAGACAGAGCATTTTCACACATCCTCACATGTACCTCAGCCTAACGGCAAAACAGAGAATGTGATTATAAATATGTATATTCTGACAAATACCGAAAAAACAAAAGTAATTTGTGTAGAAATTGTGTAATGTGTAAAAAGAGTGTAATGGAGTTCTCTTGTCTCTTAGGACCCGTCTATTTGATTTGTCAACAGTTTTTGGAGAAGATTTTCCTATATTAGCAAGTTCATTGCTAACATCCTGTTACTGTGTAAAACAGCACTGACTCTTGTCATTCTGCTGCGCTCACATGCTGCCGTGTTCTTGTGACTTCTGTGGTGAAGGATGCAAAGTGACACACTAGCTACACAAGTGACCACAAGGCAGTTCAGATAAACTGCAGTAGTTACAGTTTGTGCTTGTTGAGTCTGAGACAGGAGTGTGGAGTCATTGGCTCACACTGTAGGACAGTTTATCCTCCACAGAAAGCTGTTGTGTACAGAAAGAAAACAGCAGTTCAAACCCTGCTCAGCCTGACTGCTGGACTGTGTGTTACAGAAAGTTATAAACATTGTTTAACGCTGTTGATCTAACAAGCTCTTTGTTGAAGGCGTACTGAGGCCTGTGTGTTACTGCCAGGGATGTACTGGGACAGAAATTCAGCCCGGGAGTCTGAGATGGAGAGGCCCTAATATTAGGTTGTGATGCCATATTTTTGGTTATTCCCACAGAAAATAGTATTTCATGAAATTTGCCATATGTAAACTTCAGCACAACTTCAGACACCTGCAACACTTTCGTTTCACTTTGCTTGTATCCCCCCTCATTATTGAAAGTGTTTTCAGAGGCAGCGTTCTGCTCTGTGCTGCTGTCTGCGCTGGGCCAGACTGGCTCGGGCGGCGGCCACCCGAGGACCATCCATACAGCAACTACTGACATCAAATATTGAAAAATGGAAACCCTATATGACCACTGGCCGGTTCGGCCTGGAATGGGTCAGCCATTTGGGAGTCTTCCAGAACCTTGATGGCCAGCCTGCCCCTGGTTACTGCACTGCTGGAATGCCACATACCTTCTCCCAGGTGAGTTCCTCAATGTCCACCAGGATCCTCATCAGCTCAGGGATGGCCAGAGCAGGGTGGGTATCATTCAGCTGGATGGCCACCTGCACACCACAGACAGACAAAGGTAAAGACAACAATTAAGTCTGCTTAAAAGAAAATAAAATTAATACAATGTGTGGTTGATAATGAACTCAGAAACTCCAGATGTCAGACCTTACTATTCACACATAACTAAATACTGCAGACATAAAACCTGCTGTCATTGCAAAGGTTAATCCAATCATCATCAACGTCTATGGGCTATAATCAGATGTTTGTGTAGGGTTGAGATCATTTGTAACATATCATACCACACCATAATCTGATGATATGATGGTCTGATGGATCTCTCACCTTGTCTGGCAGTGTAGAAAGGTCTAGTCGCACAAACTCTGTGGAGCCAAACTTGGAGGCTTTGAATCGACGGATGATGTCTTGAAGAGTTGCTGCTACAACAAAGTACTCCTGCTTCAGACGCAGCTCCTTCCCTTCAAAGAACTGAGGAACAAAGACAGCATGGACAGCTGTTATATCTAGCATCTCCATTTTACAAAACCTGTGCTACTACAGCTAAGACTCAGGCTAATGTGTTAGCAAACAGTCGCCTATTTAAGCAGACGCAGAACAACATTAACATTCATTAAGTTGTTGTGTTGTGTTCGTGTCCACCTGATGAATTTCAGTCCAACTTTTGGTCTCCATCAACTCCAGAGACGATTATCCGACTCTTTAGCTACCCAGTGCTGCTTTGTTTAAGGTTTCAGTCACTGACTCAGTGTTGTCCCTGAAAACAGCTGCCTGCTGTTGTTTATAGCTGAATATATCGATAAGAGCATAATTGATTGCTTTAAAACCAAAACAAAGAGTCTAAAGAGGCCTAACAGCTCAGTAAAGCTGAGAGGAACTGCAGAGTTGGTGATAATTCTCTGTGGGTTTGTCACCTTGGAGCAGCCCGTTTCACATTATTTAGTCATTTGATACATAGTTTATAAGAAAATGATTGATTAGTGGGACTTTAAAACAATTGCCACATCTCCAATCTCTTTTTAAAGAATGAGGTCTGATGAGAACACATGGTAATACCAAAGATTTATAATAGAACTGGATACAGGACCCAAAGATGGCGCCTATTCGATTCAAGAGAGAATTGTTCTGCTAGTGCATACTCCAGAACAATTTCTAGCTAGACCTAATATTCTAATAAATGAAGACAAACGTTGGCGGTCGGTATGTGTTTAAACAACAATAATTCCACTCACATTGTCGTTGGGGTAGAGGACCCTGGAGATGTTCTCAGCCAGGTTTCTGTCCAGCACAGCCTGAATGTAGCCACCAACATTAACTGTGGGACAGCAGCAGTCACTCATGTTCAGATTCCTCATGGAATCAGAATGTGTTCAGCAGTATGACCATCATTTAACAGTACAGAAGACAGCACTCACAGTCTTTGAGGTTAAAGTCACAGGGGGCCTTAGCAGACCACAGTCTCATGGTGTTGACGATGTTGTTTCTGTAGCCGGGGACCGGGGTGTCATAGGGCAGAGCCAGAACCACCTGGATCAAAATATAGATTAAATACATCAGTTCTGTGGTGAATATACAATCAGACAGTCTAATATCCCTTATATGAGAGATGAACTAAGGTCAGCTCTGGTGTCAGATTTGTGTCTGTTCCTACTGACCTGTGTGTCGACCCACTTTACACCCTCGGGTGTGTAGTCCACTCTTCCATAGAAGTGGACTGGGCGCATGTACTCAGGGCGAGCCTTCTCCCAGGGGTTACCGTAACGCAGCCAGTCGTCAGCTTCCTCCACCTGTGGAGACATGTCGCCGGGATGATCTCCAACACACCCCAACCCCAGACAACTGTGCTGTTCTCCTGTGCTTTTGGGGCAACTTACAACAATCTACTGCGCTGTTACTGTATATCTGGTCCATTTTTATTTCATTTCACACATTTTATTTTAGCTTAACTTTTTTTATTCTGTGTTTTTGCTGCTTATTGTTTTTTCAATGTCATTCTAATGCTTTATTAGCCATTGTAAGCATTCTGTGCTATGTAAATAAAGCTGCCTCACCTTTCTGTGGTATTTATCTGTTGTGCCATAGATCACACAGCACACAGGCAGTTATCTGAATATCAGCTAACAGAATTTAGACACCAAAACTGTCCCCTGTGCACCACACTCTTAAAATCAATGACCAACAATATCTGGAGCTGTGTTGATACAATCAACAAAGTCATCCAGAATCCAGAAATAAGAAAGTGTATATTGTAGTGATACATTACTAAAACTCCAGCCTCACAGTGTAACTGCGAGCTAACTAATTCACAGTACGGCATTTTGTTTACTTCACCTTGAAAGGTAAATTGTTCATTTTCACAAAGCAGGATGCTCTCCTAGAGCTTTATGAAGACAGTCTTGTGTTTAGTAACTGCTTATTCAAACCACTTCCTGCTTTTCTTGTTTTCGAGTTTTGCATAGGCAAATCACATGGGGTCTCTTCATGAAAGGCAGCTAAGGCAGTTTGAAATATTTCAGTGAGGGCAGAACAATATTGATGCTTCAAGATAAGTATGTTATATGATCAACTATTTGTTGTTTAACATTAAACTTATGAGCATTTTGACTTTTAATAGCCAGGTTTATAGTAGATAACGCTTTATAATAACCATCTTTAATGAACGGTAAATCAATGGTTCATTAATCTTTAGGTCAGGGTTCTTATAACCTGGTCCTCGGGGATTCCTGCTCCAACACACCTGATTCAAATGACCACCTCGTCATCAAGCACTGCTGAAGTCGGCCTGATCACAACCCTTTCATTTGAATCAGGTGTGTTTTGAGCAGGGAACCATCTAGCAGGACAGGAGTCCCCGAGGACCAGGGTTGAAGAACACTGCTTCAGGCAAAGGTCCTATTTGTAAGTAGATTTTTAGGTTTCAGTCCCAACTCATTAAATACTGACGCTTTGGGATTGTAGATCGGGTCAGCCACCATCCCAAAGCACCAGTGTTTAGTGTTAACAAACAATGAAAGGATTTACTGACCATTTATTAACTGTTTATTATAAAGTTGCATCTGATAAACCTTTACAATTACTTCATAAATGGTTTATTAAGCATTTCATTGTTAACACTGAATTAAGCATTAACTAAAGTTTAATCTATTATCAATTAACCATTTAATAATGATGGTTATTATAAAGTTTAATCTAGTTATCTAATATGAATAGTAAACCTTGGTTGGCAATTCAGAATCCTGGAACCAGTCTAATTCTGTAACAAGTGATGGACAGTGTGCAGGGTTTCTGGCTCTTTCACAGTCAACTGTCTGACCTCAACTTTTGGTATGAAGTTCTGGAAACAACCATCACTAGTCTGTTTAATTAATCCGACCATTTGTTCCACTAAATATTTAGTTAAAGAGTGGAGGAAGTTTACTTGCTCTGGGCTACATGACTCATGTTTGATTTACTGACTGACACAGCCAGCTCAGATTTCAGGGCAGTACAGACCACGTCTTCCTCCTGATGAAAAGTCCTGCTCAAATAAGTGAAAATCTCATCAGGTGAACATACCTGCCAGCCGCTGACAATTTTCTGGTTGAAGATGCCGAACTCGTAACGGATGCCGTATCCATAAGCAGCCAGACCCAGAGAGGCCATGGAATCCAGGAAACAAGCTGAGGAAACAACAGGGGTGGGGGGTGGGGGGTGGGGGGTGGTTGCTGCGTGAGACAAGGTTGTCCACAGCACTAAACATCAGTGTCAGTCAGGAGGAAGCCGGGGCTCACCAGCCAGACGACCCAGTCCTCCGTTGCCTAGACCAGCATCTTCCTCGATGTCCTGCAGCTCCTCCATGTCCAGCCCCAGCTGAGGAACACATAGACATAATGTTTCTGTGCAGCAGGTCGACAGTGAGGTCTGCTGGGCAAAAGCCTGAGAGTTTTTGATCAAGCACCCAGGAGCCATTGCTGGTGCTCATTGTCATTAAGGGGACAATTTTATCAATAATTGGCAGTTCATTGTCTACTCATCCTGTGAAAACAGCATTATAAAGACTCCTGTGGCTCTGCAGGAGCTTTGTTAAAAAACCCTCATGATGTCATCAGGGTTATCTCAGCTTGGGCTTATAACAGAGAACAGACATTATGAACTGAGTCATGGAGTTTAAAGGGCAGGCATCAGAGTTAGACAGCAGTGTTGTATAAAGTACCCAAAAGTAAAGGCACCTAAAAGTAAAGATATCATATCATGGTAAATATTACTTTGGTAAAAGTGAGAGTCACCCATACAAATAGTACTTAAGTAAAAACATAAAAAGTATCTAATTTTAGATGTACTTAGGGATCAAAAGTACAAGTAAAAGTAAACAATACATTAGACTAATGTATTGTTTACTTTTACCTGTACTAATGTCGACTAAGTGATCCGATATTCAACATTTTTCCAATTATCAGAATCAGTGTTTTGTTTTGTTTTTCTGATTGCCTATAAACTAAATCAAATTATATCATCAAGTTTAAAATGCTTTTTAGAACAAAAAATGGCTCTTGTGCAGCATGTAATCTGCAAACTGTCGAGTAACTTAAGTTATCAACTGGACAAAAAAGTACAATATTTGACTCCAAACTGTGGATGACAAGGGAGACAACTGACTAATTGAGACTACCTCAAGATTGTACTTAAGTACAGTACTTGAGTTTTGATACTCAGATACATTCCATCACTGGTGGAAAGTAACTAAGTCCATTACTCAAGTACAGTACTTACAGTAAGTACATTTAGAGTGAATCCATTCTATGCTCCTTTATACTTCCTCTCACCTACATTTTTGAGGCAAGTATTGTACTTTTACTCCACATTTGTTGAATGGATGCACTGTAGTTACTTCAAGTAACATAAAACTTTGATTACATTATCCTACACTTCCTGTTCATGGTGCTTTAAAAATCACAGCGGTAAAGTCAAATGAAAGGAATTATAGTAGATGTAGTCTCATCAGTCCACCATCTATTTCATAGAACATGTTCACTGATGTTCTAAAGACACGTACAGCAGCTACATGGCTGAACTGGAGCAAATGACTGCGGCCAGGTTCCAACATCAGCTGGAAAACTGAGACCATAACAGTGGAGGTGTGATGTTTGGGTGTCCATGTTCCTTATTTGGGTGTCCAATTACTTTAGGCTATGTAGCCTCCTATCATTTTATACCCTCTCTCTCTCTCTCTCTCTCTCTCTCTCAGTGTGGAGCTGAGTGTGTGCTCTCATACAGACTGACACTCATAATCAACAGCTTCTGAGAAGGGACCAGATTGAGCAAAGTCCATCATCCCCGCTTCCCTGCCTTTTTTCCCCCATGATCCTTTGCCTCACCTGGTATGTGGCTTCATCACAGGCATTCTCCAAGGCCAGGTTAACCATGGTGTTCTGCAGAGTCCGGCCCATGTAGAACTCCAGGGAGAGGTAGTAGACACGCTACAGGAAAACAGTGAAAAACCCAAAGCTTAAACATTCATTGAGTATCTTATACCTTTACACCTCCATCCAACATCTGCAAACACTGACAAATATCTGCTTCATTTACAGTGCACTGAACCCCCCCTACAAATTCTCAGGAGGACAAAGTGGTAAAACACATGTGCTCCATTGGGTGTCCCTAATGCAACTTTATCTGTGGTAGAGAACAACAGCTGCTGTCAGGGCAACAACAGCAGGGCTATTACTGGCAACCCCTCCAACAGTATCTCTTACATGCCACACAGACAACAGTAACATGTTATAATGCCTCCTCACAGCTCTGTGAGAGTGTGACAGTTAACGCAGACTTCCTAATCGACATACGTACCACATTAAAGGGAGATAATGCTACAGACTTTATGAGGACATGTGAAACTAAGGGTTTTGTGCGTCCTAATTGACATATGTGCAGCCTCTCTGACCTTGTCCAATGTGACAGCTCTAATCCTGCTGCTGATTGATGGCGGGGGGGGGGGGTCATATAAAAAAAGCAGACATGGAAAAAGTCAGAGACAAAGGCATCCAGTGTCTATATAAATAGGAGAAGGAGGTTTGTGCTGACTTTCCAAAAGTTACACAGACTTCATGTGAATGACAGTTCCATGTGATTAACAGTAGCTATGTCAGTTTGTTGTGTAATGTGATTAGTAAGCACACAGTACGGTTGTAATACAGGAAACTGAGTGTCAAAAAGCGTATTATTCACTGACACAGAAAAATACTTATCCAAGGTCTAGATCAGGATTTGGATATACACACACAGTACTTGAAGGGCACATTTATTGTTGCCTTTTTTTTTTGCCCTGGTGCAGCATGTGATCTGCTCAGCAACAAGTAACTAAAAGGTATCAAATAAATGTGAAGAAGTAAAAAGTACAACATTTGCCTCCAACAGGTTGTGGTGTGGAAGTATAAAGAAGCAGAAATGAAAATACTCAAATAAGAGTACCTCAAAATTGTACTTAAGTACAGTCATTGAGTAAATGTACTTTGTACATTGTACACATTCCATTACTGATCCCATCACAGGTGATGGCCCTTTAAACTTTGTGTGCACTTACAGTAACACAGAGAAGCTGAGTGCTGGCTGCTTTGTAGTTTAATTAATGGAAAAAGTAAGTGATGTAGCTTCATCTGCCCTTTTAACAGAGTGGGGCCATTTTGTGATGCGCACTGTGTGGTGATGGGGATGGACGGAGGGCGTTACGTAACACACATTTCAACAACCAGTTGAGTGCGTTAATTCCTAACAGTGCAGGACGGAGGCAGCAGGTTATACATGTGTGAAGCACCGAGGCCCAGCGTCGTCCTCAGTGGCGCACTGTACGTCAGATCAAGGTTAGCCAGGCAGATGCAGATGCACGAGCACACATTATGTAACAGAGTGACAGGTAGAGAAGACACGACTCCACACTCTGCGCACACACTCAAACTCTGCTACAATGCATCATTTGCATCAACAGAAAAACATGTCTATAAAAGGATATGAGAAGAAAAGCAGCCCGCGCACACACGCGCGCGCGCGCGCACACACACGCACACACACACACACACACACACACGGGGCCATCAGTGATACCGCAGCAGAGAACAGCGCGTCCCCTCCCACCGACCCCCGGTCAGCTGTGTGTACGTGCAGGACTGCGGCATCAGCCCGCTGCTTACTTTGGGGTCTTTCTCATAGTAATGCTGCTGCGTCCGGATCCAGCGGCCCACCAGGTGGTCCCGGACCGTGTTGGCCAGGGCAAAGTAGTAGTCCCGTTTGGTCGCCACATTTCGGTCCTTCACCAGGGTGAAGTGGAGGTGCCGGTTGAAATTAGTTTTCAGGTCAGAAACGTTTTCCACCCCGGCCAGCCCCCTGACGGAGATCTGCTTCCTCTTGTCCTGGTCAGTCAGAGGCTTGGCCATGATTACAGACCGCTTCTGTTCACTTTCTACTGAACGGTAAGTTGTGTTTCTGCCGGTCCGCCCCTCTTCACACTCTCCTCTGAGTGCAGACAGCCGGTGAGATGCGGCGGTCCAGCCTGCTTTATGTGTCACGTACTCACTGTCAAGACAGACCGACCAAGACAAGCATTTCCGGTTTACACTTTCAAAGTAAAACTCACATTTGTTCAACTAATGAGGCCCATGACTATTTTGAAACTGCGTCACACGCCTATTTGTGACGATTTTTCGATACTGGACGTAAGGCAGAGAAGTACAGTGTATTTTAACCAACACTGTAGAATTTTAGGCTAAAAATGATTGTCTTCTTTAAATAATGTGTCCCAATACAGACTTGTCATATGTGCGGCCAGCAACGCAAACGTTGTTTTTACTATAGGCCTACTTTAAAAATGACTTCCCTTCCGGTCTAAACCGGGCTAACTTGGTGTCGCTCTGCATCCTCGAGTACTAAAACCCTTCACAGTTAGTAATAAACCTGAATTCGTAACTTCGCGTTTAGAAAACGTTAGGAGTAAAATGAGGCAGAATAATGCTAGGTGAGCATGTCATTTGTGTTTTAATGAAATGTGACATGTTGGAAAAATAAAAGCCAAAAATGTTAAATTTAAATAGACAAAGTATTGGATGCTAAAGGCCATAATGCCACTGAAAACAGTAGTTTGAAGAGGAAAAAAATGACTGAATCCACATCAATCAAGTATCATTTTGCATAGCTTTCAACCAAGTCTTCAAAAAAAATTTGGAAATTGAATTTCCATTTTAGATCATGTGGTGACAACAGCCAACAACTCTGTCACTGAAGACCACAAGATGCACAAGGTAGTAAGTGGACCTTGACTTGCATTTTTTTTTTTCAAATTCAAAACTACAATTCCCACTACTTCTCCTCAGGCTGCTGGAAGAAAGGACATTTTGTTTGACACTGTAAAACAAAATGTCCTTTTTTTCCTGTAAAATTTACAGAACAAAACATTCCATTTCCAGTGGCCTCGCTGATTGAAGTATTTAGCATTTAATGCTGCACAGGTGGAAACGAACACAGAACTGAGCGTTAAATGTTACACTATTATTGGTTTGTTGCCAAACAAAGAAAGTCATCATGACCGCCCTCTTCAGGAATTTCAACTTAAAACCTACACACTTCAATAATGACTTTTAAAAATGTGCCGTTTACATCAGCAGCAGGGGGCTGGAGCAAAAATCCCTTTTAACCCCAGAATATACACTTTTAAATCATATTTCTTTAAAAACAATGTGTCTCTAAGTGCAGGCTTCTTGAGAGGCAGCGGACATCCAGGACAAAACAAGGTTATATAACGCATGTGAATGAGGCAGACAACACAGCCTTGCCTGGAAAGAAAAAAAAATCTTGGCAAGCATTCTGACACAAAGAGGCTCACATCCATGAAAGGAGAAAGCAGTCTGTACTCAAGAGCAAAAAGGTGAAATGGATCTGTTTAATGCTAAACCAAGCAAGATTTCTTCAGCTATTCATTCAGGCTAGCGCCATAACACAACAGACTGATTCCAGAAACAGTAAAATTAACACTCGTCTTCTCTAATAACTCAAGGGACAAACTGATAATTTTGTCCTTGCAAAAGCAACACAAACACTGCACACAGCGTAAGAGCAGAGAGATGCAGAGAAACAAGGATACATCAGATTCTGAGCAGTCAAGTAGTGCAGGGCATCAGAAGCTAGCAGGTTGCAGCATCAAATCCCATTTTCAAGCTCAATGTCACAACTGAGTTGCAGGCAGGTAACAAAAGAAACAAACAATTAAAACCCTGGGAATTTCTGGAAAACAATCTGAGACAGTACTACAAAAAGGGTTTCTGACAGAACTAAGAAACACTTCACATGTCATCATTACAAAAATATTCATCTTATTCAACTCTAAACCAACATCGGGAACATGACAGCAGTATCAGTTTGTGAGTGAGTTGTTACAATGGATCATGCAAGTTAACTTCAATATTTTAAATCCAATAGTAGTTAAGTGTTAAGGTTTGAATTGAACACTTGAAGCAATGAGACTGTTGAGCAGAAATTAAACGTCTGGCGGGCTATTTGAGCTCTTTATTTGGTATACAAGAAGTGACGGGACAAACTACGGTAGCAATGCAGAACATGTGCCCAAGAGCAACAGCATTGGTATGCACACAAGGAGCTCTGTGTTAACACAAACTTTAAAAACAGGAAAAATAACTCATTAAGTTACGCAACTTTACAAATCGAACTGACAGCCTTTCATCATTTCAGAGATGTCTTCACAATATAAAGGATCAATAAAAAATAAAGCACTGGTTATATTTTTTTCTGTGAGCACACATCCACAATGTGCTGCAGGGTGGAGACTTTTGTGGGAGGACAATTCTCCTGCGGCAGGGTTAATTCTGAGGTGGAGGAGGTGGGGGGGCAGGAGGCATGCCGAAGGGGGGCATGCCCGGTACGCCCATCCCCATCATGGTGACAAAGTTGGAAGGGTCCATGGGTGGCGGGGGCGGTGGCGGGGCATACATCATGCCAGTTGAGCCTGGAGGCGGTGGTGGAGGGGGAGGAGGGGCACCTGGGGGCAACGGGGGCTGGACGCCGGGAGGAGGCGGCACCATGGACGGGGTGCCCATGGGTGGGGGGGGCTGAGCCCCGGAGGCTGCAGGCTGCTGGGGCTGCTGCCATGGGGGCAGGGTGCCGGTGCCAGGGCTGGACGTGGTGGTGGTATCTGCAAGGGAGGAGGAGCTGAAGGTTAATTCTAAACTGTAATTTAAACATTCACACCATCCCCTCAACTACAGCATACACACCCAATCATCACTCTACTGATAAAGCACTGACGCGATATGTGGCTCCATGGGTTATCAGCTAGCAGATACAGTCATGTCGCCTGACAAAACAGTGATTAGATTGGAGGTCAATCAGGTTTTTAGTGTGAAAAGCTCGTCTTACTTTGTCTTACAAGTGTTGTTAACAAACCATCCCTGCGTTCAATTACCCATACTAGCATGCTATTTAATATTCCAGAAAAGGATTTAGTGTGTCTTAATACGAAGTAGGTGAAATGCAGTATGCAAAAAATACCAGGATGTTCTAGTACATCCAGTTGCATTTTGCAGTATGCAAGAATCCTCTGCACAGTATAAGATGCGTCACGGTGTGTTGCCTGAATATAAACTAAACAGAGAGCAAAAATATTTAACAGCAAGTACTACGTTCTTTGTACCCCAAAATTATGGGCTGCAGCGGATATATGAGCAAGAGGGTCAAAATTCAAGGTGCATTGTCATGACAAAGTATTGTATGTATATTGTAGTATGTATTTGGATCACTCAAATTGTCGGTGCCCAATACTGTGGGCAACACCTCATTCAGTACTAACATGTCTGTACTACATAGTGACAAGTGAACTCTTCCAGCCATTTTGTAGGGTTGTCACAATGTTGAGGAAGAATATATCACAGCCCATGTAATGGACTAATAATCCCACCCATCCCAATGCAGAAGCTAGTAAAGTCCAAACTGGTCTTTATTTTCTGAAACACAGTTAATGAAGGAAGGAATGGTTTCGTATACAGTTTTTGTGTAGTCTTACTCTGTTGCCATGGCAGTGGTGTACTGGTTGCCATGCTGCTGGTTGGAGGGGGAGGTGGAGCTTGCTGTTGCCATGGTGGCAGAGGTCCAGAAGGGGGAGGAGGTGGCTGGTTGCTGGGGGGAGGAGGTGGAGGCGGCATCATGCCCATTGGAGGTGGCAGCAGACCTACAAGGAAACCAAGAGTCAGGCATTTTCTTCTACAGTTGAGTTCAGTTCATTGTCCTTGGTCCTTGACACAGGGACAAGTTGGTCTAACTGCAGATTTGAATTTAGTTATCATTTATAAAACAAAACTGACAAGACTGCAAGTAAAGGTACAGTGGACAAGGTTGGTCCTCTTCAGAATTTCAAAACTTTTCTAGGGCTTGAGAGAAGATGTGTCTGTAACATCGCCTGTTGAAGTAAAAACCTATTCCATCTTTTTCCATTATCCGTCTGCTCTCTAAAGCCCCATTCGGACTGGATTTATTTCTTTAGGGGAGGTGGAGTGATTTTGACTAACATCACCTGCATTATTCAGTGATTTTAATCCCATTCAGACCAAGTATTTGGGTATTTTTTCTTCCCCCACCATGGTAATAAGCAGCAATTACCTACCGTCATTTAAAATCTCGTCCAGAGCGCCGGCCGTGTATTTCAAAGTGAATAGCCACTTGTCCTACTTTTTCTTTATTTAGTTCTTTTAGTTCAGTGTGAAATTAGACCTTTGGTTGAAAACTGAGGAAGTCAAATGCTTTTGCTAATCTGATGGATTTAACCATGCCAACACCAACGTGTATGTCTGTTTGGAAATCAATATGATGGCAGAATTCTCTATTGAGCCATCTTTTATCGGTCTGTGTGTTTCATGTCTGCCTGTTCAGATTCAACTGAGATATGTCTCAGAAGGATAACCATTTTTGATGTCACAGTAGTATCTTTGTCTCACATACGCTCTCTTCTTTCTGATAGTTAAAATTTCATCAAAAACAATTAGTGATAGGCACACTGATTGATATGACATTAATCCCATCAGATCAGGGCTTTAGACCATTAGAAACTCCTGAAAACAATTGTCATGTCATCTCTTACCCATGGGGTGTCCATGAGGTCCTGGACCCTGGCCCATGGGTGGAGGAGGGGGTTGCATCCAGGGAGGAGGCAGGCCATTGGGGTTGGGGGGCATAGGTGGGCCCCCCATGTTAGGCATGGGGGGAGGGAAGTTGTGGGGTCCACCATGGCCACCAGGTCCTCCATGCATGCCATGGAAGTTCCTGTTCTCAGTGGGACCGGAGCTCATCCAAGGAGGCCGGTTCTGCTGCACAGAAAGAGTAGTTTAAAAGAGTCCTCTACACCAAAAGGAGTTTGAATCATGAGTGTTACCAACTTACTGGTGGTGGCTGGTTATTGCTGGGTCCTGAGGCCCGAGGTCCTCCTCCCTGGGAGCTGGAGTGTCCTCCACCAGAGGTGGGGACTGGAGCCTCCCCAAGCTCAGCCATGAGAGACAGATACTCCTTGTCCATACGCGCCTTGTCCTGGGCTGACTGAGGAGGCTCGCCACCTGTTGCTCTATGGGCTGCGAATGTGCTACACCAAGCAAAACAACCAACAGTGTTACCGAAAGATTTATAACACTGTCAAATTAAGACTTCTGTGAACAAATCAACTGATCATCACCTGGTGTATTTGCAGTCAGAGGAGATGTGGCCTGCTCCACCACACTTGGTACAGAGGGTGGTGTTGGTGATGCTGCGTGGTTCAGCGTTCTGCCAAGGACGAAGGATCCTACAGAGACAAACGGGCACATTCTCTCTTCAGTGCTCCAATTCCGCTTAAATTGACTTTGTCTAAAATATCCCATGTTCCATGATACAGTCATCACTAGTGACCTCCACCATTGAACTGTGCATAAAGCTACACCACTGTCACACTGACCTGTTGTCGTCTTCCCTCAGTGTGCCGTTGAGTCTGGCCAGCTCCCTCAGCTGCATCTTTCGTAGGTCATTCTGATCCTCAGGTGTCTCAATGCCTTGCTTCAGAATGTTCCGGATCTGTGGACACAAATCACTCACCTATAATACTGTACAATGTATAGCCCCGAATGGATACGTATTAAATATAACAATAAAACAATAACTCGGGTCATTCAAATGTAAAGAGCTGAGCAAAGCTGGAGCATCTAACAGGAGTGGGATGGATCAGAACAATAAACCTGATCTAACCTGCTCCACAGCTTTCTTGACGTTCTCCATGGTGTTGGCAGTGACTAGGGCATGCAGAGGCTCATCCTCCCCTGGCAGCATCTGGCCATCCTTTCGGCCTACCTTCCCCTCCTTCACAGAACCTTTTCCCCGGATCATGATCTTGGCGCAACACTCCTTCTCAATGTTCTTCAGTGTATTACCACTGGTAAAAACCAAAGAGGAAAATAGTTAGAACCCCAAATCACTTTTAACTTGTTAAAAGTAAGTAAAACATTACAACATGGCAGAAAAAGACAGCAAATTTACCGTGGCCCAATGAGCAGACCAACAAAGTTGATTTCAGGGTATTCATCTTGGGGGATCATTACTTTGTCGTTGACTCTGGTGGCTGGAGGTCTACAAGAAAGAACCATACAAGATTATTATTTACTAGGACCAATCAACAGTTTTCTAATTCTCTAAAAAAACTATAAATGTATTACTTTATTATACCATACAGAGCTCTATGTCAGCATCCAATTAGACTTTCCCCAGTGCAGGCTCACACAATCAGAAATGTTTAAATTTTTTTAAGTGTCGCTTGCATTCCCACTTTGGTTGCAAGTCGCCGACCACAGTTCCCCCTGAGTGGCCTTTTAACACAAGTCCTAAAGAGGACCTAGACATCTGTCACACAAGCGTTCTCCACTCTTCTGTATGTATTGGTTGTCTTGCTCCATACTGGTGAAATAGTAAAATGCAGAGTTGGGTAGGTAACAAGCTTCGTCAGTCCGGTATAAAAGCAATGTTGGGGTCGCTCAAAATAAGTAATGTATTGTAGTTATGTATTACACGAGACTCTTTAAAGAAAAAGTTTTAGTTCTTAAGAAAGTAATTTGTAACACTACTTGTTACATTACTTATTCATTGATCTGCAGCATTACCTGAGATCTATTGTCACATAATTGCTGGTTAAAAATAACTAACTTTACATATATCAACATATCAGCCCTATCCTTATAAGGAGCACACACGCATGATCTTTCTTGCAATACAAACCCAACACTTCTTGATAGAAGAGAAAACAAATGAATAAATCATACTTATAGTCTGCAGGAGGCTTGAAGTCTGGGTTTAGTCCAACCATCTCAGTGATGAGGGAATGACGCTCTTCCTCAATCTTCTTTCGTGTGCGATACTCGCGGGTGTTTAACCTCTTGCCCTCGCTGTTGTAGATGGGCTCCGGAGAGGGAGACCTGGAAACGGCAGACAAAAGACAAGAAAGACATCATCAATACCTTTCTAGAAGTGGAGCTCTACTATTAACAATCACACAGGCTCCCTACAGCTAACTGATAGTTTACAATGTCAAATCCTCAGTAGGAATTTTGAATCAATGGGTACTGACATGTCTTATAGACACAATGATAACTTTAAAAATGGTTTTGGAAATTTGGATCTACTGAGAGTATTCTCAGACTGTTACTTATGGCCAGTGCAAGAGCAAACTCAAAAAGAAAACAAAATTGTGTTGCAACTCTGCACTGACATTTCCAAGGCTGGAGTCCATTCTATTATACAATTCGGGGTAGAAAGGGGGCAACCAAAAGGTGTAAAGTGGTAATTAACCCAATACACTGGAGGGGCATTAACCACAAGGACAAAAAAAAACCAAATACATGGCCATAATTAAACCTGCATACAGGATTGTTGGCCTACAAGAAAGGAAAGTTGGAGGTAAGAAAAAGAAACCAAAGCAAAATTCGCAATCCTAAGCAGAAACGCTGGCTTTGAGAGTTGCTTGGTGTTGACGTGGCGGAAGAGGTCCGTACCTCCCCTTGGATGCTGAAAACCTGTGTTGCTGCGTTAAGGAGGCTCTGTGCTTGAAAAAGGGTTAGGTTGATGTGGGGTAATTTGGGTTAGAGAAAAGGAATTAAGATTAGATATCCACCTTTTCCTATGCTCTCCCATCAGAGAGCCACATTTGTGTCCATGTGATGTGAAGAGTGAGAAAAAAAATAGGTTTTTCCTTTTATGCTTCAATCTTCCAACGGTGACAACCTGAAACACCCCCAGTTGGTTCTGTCACATTAGATTGGGGAGTGATTTATAAGCGCTGCAGCTCTGCAATAAATTTTTTAGTTGCTGTGGAAATGTCTGATTATGAAGAAAAACTCTATACAGTGTACAGAGGACAGGGACTCTAGCTAGTAAAGGTCAACTTCACACACTCTTGAGAGCAAGCCACTTCCTGCAGGAACAGATCCCTATGGAAACTATGTTATAAGCTGGCCACTGCTTTTCCAGAACAAATACAATTCTGGAAGTTTTCTTCCAGACCTCAAGAGTCCAGAGGGAAAACTGGAACACACCCCCTGCCCCCTGGGTGGAAATGTTTAAAGCCACATCACGGGAAAACCAGAGATGACAAATTATTTGTTAAGTCCAGGACAAATCCTATTAATCACTGATATGTTATCATGTAGGCTACACATGCCATAAGCATAGTCGTCGCTGGCAAAAACTTTATCCAATATCTAGTAAGTAAAAAAAAAATAATCAGGAAAGGCAACATCAATTGATGGGACTTGTGTGAATCTTTGGTCACCAATTAACTTTTCCAAAAAGAGCCAAATCATCTGAACTATTTCTGAACATGTGAACTATAAAGCTGTTAAAGCTTTAGAATTTACTATTTAACAACCAATCGTAAAAAAAATAAAATAAATCTTTACATAGAGTAAGGTGTATTGACCCAAACCTGTTTCAGAGAAAGATCTGTATACATTATGAATCATATATGAATTCACGTATTCACACAACACTCTACATCAGACACACAAAACAATCAGTGGGTGAAACCATGATGCATAAATAATAGGCTAAATCTCAAGCAACGACTCCACTTAACTGTTGAGTCAAAGGAGAAGTAATTCAATAAAAAAAGGTGCAAATATTAAAGACACTTATCCTTGTTCTGGCAGTCACATGCCAAGTTATCTTGGCTGGAATACATCTAAACTAAACTTACACTGACCTATATACAATGGGTGGCCCACATATACATACCAGCGCTCCCTTCCACCTTGGACACTATTATTTTGTTATTTTACCCAAGATTGAAACATTGTTGTGATTACACCATAATAAGACAGAGATCCTACAGACCAGTCCAGACAGTCCATTGTTCGACTTGTAGAAAAAGAAACTCCAAACTGCTGTGGACACATTTAATTGTATGAATGTTTTTCAAAATATTTCAGTTAATATTGGTTTGCACTTTGGCCAATCACTTCCAGGCAGTATTTCTATAAAGGGGTGAAAGAAGCCAGAAAGAGTTTTTTTGTGTGTGTGGCCAAACTGCCACATTCAACTTTGTGGATATATTTGCACTTTGCAAAAACAAACAATGTAATAGGAGTTTTTTTTATTTTGATGTAATTGCAGGCACTTTCTTGTCTTGGGTAAAAATATATGCACAAATCTTTTTTTTCTCTAAAAGCTGTATTACTTGAGATAGACTTTTTTTTTATGTTTTGGTTTTTAATCTAAATTTGATAAATGTTCCACCTTACAGTTTATAGTGTGATTATGTCCAAATTTTGTCTTAACCATGGAGATAACTGCACCTAACTTTACTTCACAAAATGATTAAAAGACCTACATGAAAAAATGTACACTTACCAATTCTAAAATTACAATAAAAAAAACTTTGTAGGCTACCAATAGCAGTAAATGCACATTCATGTATGCTTACTGGTGATGAGCAGTATGAGCACTTTCTAAATGTTGGGTCTCCTCTGACACTAGGTTAAGACAACATTAAAAACTCAAACATTCTAAAAACTGCCCTTCACTTAGGAGATGGCTAGCTAAATGCTACATCTGCCAGCTAATACTACTATACAGTCTGAGGTTTTTTGCTAACAACCACACATATACTGAAAATCAACATTTGTCTTCCAAAAAGTCAAGAAGGTAGAGAAAATGTTACTGTTCATGGGTTTAAATCTTTTTCCGACCTGTCCTCAGGGTTAACAGGGATTCCCAGGTCTCCTGTACGCAGTTTACGAGTCAGGTCTTCAATCTGCAGTTGGACTGGAAGAATTCAGGTTAGGAAAGAAAAACAAGGATGGAGAGAAATGTGGTTACCACAACAACATCAGAGAGACAACGCTCTGTACATTAGAGCACCGTCTCAAACATTACTGAAGTAAAGACAAATGGTGAGTCTGTTAAATAAAAAATAAAGGGAGATCAAATCAACATCTGGTAAAACTCTAAAGCATGAAACCGCTTAATCATATCTGAGGACATCAGAGGAACACATTACCTAAAATGAAAAATATTCTATGGCTCATTAACATTAGCATAAACAGGACTAGCCTTTTCTCAGACAATGATTAAACATGGCAACACATCAGTAAATGTCTAGACCATAATTCCTAAAAATGCCAGCCATACCATTAATATTTCAAACCAGAGCCATTGGTTTCATCCATTAAGACAAGGCTCCCCATAATGCAGCATTTTGTGTTTAACAGCTTTGGCATTTTAAGGACATGTCAGGTCTAAAGATCACTGATTGGTCTATTTGTTTTGCAAGTTCCAATAACAAAAATGTGATCACAGTCACTCTTTGCACTCCACAGATCTAACACTGAGGGGCTGCAGTGACATAGACAATTATTACATTCAGAAGGCAATGAAAAAAGAAATCAGTCAACCCATGCACATTATGAGAGTTGTAATGAAATACCCTCCCAACAGAGAGATTCACTGGTCACTGAAACAATTACTCTGGATTATAGAGATGAATACAGGCCCTGTGAATTGTGGTTCACAGCAATTTCATCTTAAAACGCTTCCCTTGGATTGTTTTAGGGGGATCTACTGAATGAGCAGAGGAAACGATAAGTGTGACAACGGAAGGTGGGCACAAATGAATGTTTACATACCAAAGAACAACAACCATTACCAATGAGTGAACAACATCAATAACGATGTCAGTTATTGACAAAAGGACTTATCTGCTTCAAAATACCCTGTTGAGGGCCTGTGAAGGCAGTATGTTGGTGCTGCACTGCTGCTGGAAGGCATCTGTGGTTATAAACGATTTGCTTCATATGATCATTCTTTTTTTAAAACAGGCCAAACTCAGAGCAAAATAACAAGTGTTTCCCAATTTGCAATGCCCACTTAATTAGTGATTTGAGTAATTTAAATATGTTGAATTGACTTGCCATTGAAGCAGCATTACTCACACTTAATATAAACAGAAGAACATTTTAGCATATTAGGACATTATGAGGAACGCCTCCATGCACAGGAACAATACCAATGATGTGTAGGGGATCAAGCAAGACAGTGAGCAGTGACCTGCAGCTCAGGACAGATAGCAGCAAGCAGTGGTGATTAATAATCTAGCTCAAACTTCTCTTGCTAATGGCTGCCCAGTGGTATGCAAACCATAACAGCACAGAAACACTTGCCACAGCAGAACCACTATACTTCCACTAAAGAGAAATAACCTTAATTAACACTTTACATCATCACGTTATAATCATTGCTCGTCAGAAATGATTGCTTTGTCTCAACAGTTGGAGCAAAAACTAGACATTTCCCTTTTTGTGAAACACCTTAACGTCACTTTTGAATGGTTTGTAAATCTGATTTAAAGTTTTCAGTTAGTAACACATCATGTGGGTGCCTTTAGAGAACTCTAACTGTTGGGACTTCAGCAAACAGGACACAAGATTAACATTAATACTGGTATGCACCATGTAAGGAAACTAGAACCTCAAACATATGTAATTGAGGAGACATTATCAAACTGCAATTTGCATAGCAACCTTAACAAGAGATACTTGTTATATTTACCTATATAGGCTCTTTCTTGATCCCGGGTCAGTCCAGGGGGAATGACTGTGGGCATACCCGGTATTACGGTCTTCTGATCAGGCGTCTCACTGCTCCAACGACTCTTCTTCCTTTGTTTCTTGGAGCTGAAATCTGCCGAGAAACACCAGTGATATTAGCCATGTTAGCCGTTTTCTGGGGTTAATTCTAGTGCCACTCAACATGACCTTGCTTGTCAGTAGAGGTAGTAGCAAATGAGAAGAGGTAACAACACATGGGTAGCCTCCAGCCCGATTGAATATAGGAACCTTTAAACTTTGCTTACTAGTCCTGACACAATTGAACCTCATGGGAATATCATTTTATTCAAGGGAATTCTATTGGCTCAACCCACCTCTGAATTAACTCATCTAAAATTTGCTAAGATTAAAGGGGCACTATGTAGTTTGAGAAGAAAGTCAAACTAAGAATTTTAATGATTACAATATTAAATAAGGTAGTAATTCAAACTCAGACATATTTTTCCCCCAATAAGTGAATAAATAAGCTGTTCTCAGAGGAAAATAAGGTCCAAGAACACTGTTTGAGGCTAAAAAGGTGGCAGGGTCCGCCACATATAAACAAAGTAAAACAGTATGAAAATGTGCTGTCCTTTAAGGTCAGTTTGTTTATTCAGTCATGAAAACAAAGAGTTTATTTAGTTTGTTTAGGCAGGGGAAAAGAAAAAGAAAAAAAAAAAACTACAGTGCTAATTTAAATGACTATTGACTGATAAATTATGGCCATGAAGACTTCTATGATTCAGAAAAGGCAACTGTGCCCATATAGCCAATGCAGTCAGTTTAACCCCCAACTTACTTGGCGTTAACTGCATGCAAAACGAGTTTGGCATATAGCCCGTCAATAACACAACCAAACACGGTGTCTCAAGCTAACGTTGACGTTGCACTGACTGATGTCTACCATTGCAAATATTTTTTCTATTACTCTGGCGTTTAACATTAACGTTCAGTTAGTTGTGACATATATGCTAATTCTAACTATAAAAGAGAATAATGTTTTATTACCCGGCCAGTGCAAACCTGTGTGAGCTAACTTTAGCGTTAGCTGTTCACCAACATTTGTTAGCTGGGCCGTCTCCATTTCGTGTCAAGGCTCGATGTGGGGCCTTTAACCCATCTTACTTAGCCACATTAGCTGGCTAGCGTTAAGCCATGCCGCGTCAAGTGTTAGCGGGCATTCGGTTAACTTACCGGGTTTCGCCAGTCCGCCCCCTGCAGCTGGTGGTTGCTGTACCTGGGGCGAGAAACCTGCTGCTGGATTGAACTGATGTGACGGAAAAGATGCGTTTGGCATTGCGGGCTGGAAACCTTGTAGGGAAGGAAAGGATGCGGGTGGCCCCGGTGTTGGCATCAATCCGTTCCCCGCACCAGGCCCGGCGTCAAATCCTCGTTTAGCGCCAATACTGGGGTGCAACTTCCCTAAAGGAGTTGCGTTTGCTCCCGTAGCCATTTTCGGTGTACTCAAATGTCTAAGTCTTTGTCAAACGTCAGTCGATTCAGGTATAAATAATTTTAAATCGAGAAAAAAATCGAACAATGTATTGCCCTCAAGCTCCTTTCACATTACTTCAGTCAAAATGGCGCCTTGCAGAAAACCACAAAGGATGATTCCATGGACGCATAAAGTATTCCTATTGGTCAGACCAAGCCCCTCCCCATAGGCCGCGTTCTATTGGACAATGTTTTTTCCTTATCCTCATCCTGCAAACTGATTTGCTCGTATATTATTTCCACCTATCTCTCACAGAATATATATGTTTTTTAAAATATTCCCAAATACGAACTCCGCCTATGTAGATTCAGTTTCATGGCATTTTATTTGCGACCAGTACAAATTATAACATTCAATAATGCTTATGAATTATCAATATTGAACAACTGGAGCTTGTTTCATGTGGCAAAGAACCAACAGCTTCAGCCCAAGGGACCATCGTGGGTCGGGACCTCTCTGGTAATACCTTTAATGTAAACTATGTCTTTATTGGCCAATGTGAATGCTGAAATGGCTATTTAGTCTAATATGGCTAGTGATACCCATATGAGCCAATTAAGTAATCTTCCACAGTGTTATTTTCACCAAGGTGGCTAACCTTTAACTTTTATTTTACAGTATACCAGATGAACATAACAAACACACAGCTCACTGCCTTCTGACTTTACACAGATTTTAATTATAACCAAATAGTTAGAAATGAAGAAAGACAGCAGAGACAATTGAGGTCATTTTCATTAAAGAAGTACAACATACAGTACGTTCAAGATGTGAAGCCTCATATTTATCACAGCAATGAAAATCAATTTAATGTAAGTAATGTGCCTAGAAGAAAAGTCACAATGCACCTTCATAAAAAGTTCTTCAACTTAATTTCACAATAATTTTGATATAAACCAAATACAAAAGTATAACCATTGTTTACACTGTGTAGATCCATATTTGGTACAGGTTTAACAATGTAGGTGAAGCATACAGTATGTTAATTTGTTTTGCCATTGCTTCACATATGTAGTAACAATGTGAACTTACACTAACACAAAAACACTAAAATGCACATAATACTACACTAGATGTGGCTTAAAAGAAACTATTATATTTTGTCAACGCAACTCAGTGACTCACCTTTAAAACATGCACCATGCACTAATTTAAGTCGTTTCTATTAACAGAGTCTAAATAGTGTAGGAACATATAGCTACTTTCAGTGGGGCAAAACTTCTGTTTAATAGACAACCAGGTTGGAAATAAACCCAGTATCTGCACTTCCACACTTACGCTAAGCCATTTCAGAGCTGCACCAATACCACAACATGTACATGACAATGAAAGTGGGTAAAATGAGCATTTGTTGTACTGCATTTTGACGTATAACCTGAAATGAGATCACAGCATGTCAATGCATTTAACAATCACAATGAAATCTACTCGATGGCCATAATGATTAGCAGGTTTTATCGTAACCTTATATTTACTACCTACACGCCTCTCATACACAAAGGACTGACTTTTGCTTCTAATATTACCAAGAAGATATACTGTTAATGCTTAATTTTCAGTGATTCCAATGGCACTTAGGCTATCCTATCCACTAAAAGTCAGTCAGCTCTCACCCGACTGTGTGTACAAGGATTAGTATGTGTATCGTGCCCGCTCAGTGCCGGGATCCCGCGGATGGTCGTAAGTAGAACTTCTTGGGTGGGTGGGCACCGGGGAAAGGCGCGAACGCTCATATGCATATCCATCTGCCTCAGCAGGGACTCTCCGAATCGGACTCCGGTCACGTGCATAGTATGAGGAGACCGGGGCTGGTGGAGGAGGAAGGGGGCACTCATATGGGTCGAGGCTAGAGGGGGGCAGACGCTCCCTCATTAAAGCTGTGGAGGAGGATGTTGATGGACCAGGCATAGGGACGGCGCGACGTTCTTCGAAATAACTGCCTCCATAAGAATTGGCCCTGTACTTCTCGTAGTAGTCCACGACCCCGTACGGATCTCTTTCCTCGTAAGGCGACCGTCGCATCGGGTAGGCTGGTACCGCGCCATAGAGTGAGCCGTTGCTCCTGTATGCCGCCTCGCTGCCATACATCCGAGCCATGCTATGTTCAGCAACAGCGCTTATGCCGTAACCTGGGTGCGGCCCGTATCTCATTGCCCCCTCGTAGCCTGCGCCCCTTCTGTACCCTGCCATGCTGCTGCTGTGACCAGAACCCCGGGAAAAACCATGTACTGGAGCATAGCCGGCACCATAATCAGGATCGCCACTGAAGTCCGGATGATAACCCCTGCTGCGACCACGCCCGCCAAATCTCGGGGCATCATATCCATCAGACTTTGGCTCTGAGCCGTTTCTGTGGTAGCCATTTTGGTCTAGAGGGCATTCTTTGGACCAGTGGCCTTCCTGCCCGCAACGATAACAA